>NC_090834.1:113812150-114117400 GCF_028021215.1 Eschrichtius robustus | reverse complement strand
CCCCCAACCCGGGATGCCCCTCTGCTGGGCCCCTCTGCCAGAACCCTCGTGGACGCAGCTCCTAAGGCGGTCCGGGAGGTTCAGGCCACAGGTGTTCCCCTCTGGGCCCACCTCCTCTCCCCGAGTTAACCCTCTAGGTCTGGAAGGGAAAGGCTATATGTGTCCTAGGGACTCCCCTGCCTGTCCCAGAAACAAGCCGGCTTCTTCTAGGGGGCTGGGCGGGGTCACAGTGACAAGGATGGCAGTGCTTCGGGGCAGCTGGCAGCTGGTGGGAGGGGACCCTGGGTCCCGACAGAGGGGCATCCTGGTGAGGGGCCCATGGCGCAGGCCCCCAACTGGGAGAGGACACTGGGTGGGGGAGGGGCCGCTGTGCCGAGTCAGGCGGAGCCCTTCGCACCTCCAGGCCCCAGGCCGTGGGCGCCTGAAACACCTTCGCGGAGCAACCCTGAGCCCGTGGTCCTACAAGGCCTCCTGCAGCCTGGCACTTAGGGTGTCATCACCGGCCCTGCTTCACAGGCCCCGGGAGGTCAAGCCACCCATCCAGACTGCATGCCTGGACCGGGAGCCAAGACTCATGCTCAGGTCCTTTCACTGGGGAGTGGCCTCCTGGGTCCTGCCTGTCGCCTCTTCCTGCTTGGCCGAGCCTCCTTGCCCCCTCACCGCTGCCCCCCGGGGCAGGAGCTGGGAGACATCTGAGCACCCCCCAGAGCCCCTGAATGTTTGCTGTGTGGATGCCAGAGGTGCTGGGCGGCTTCCAGGGAGCTCAGTGGATGGGGCAGGAGATAAGGAAGCGGAACCATGAGGCTCCCCGCTGGCTTCCCAGGTTGAAAGGGCAGCTGGGCGTGGCCACGGTCCTAGAATCCCGAGGACGGGTCTCTCCTTCCCTCTGGCAGCCCTGCCCTGCAGCGGCTTCCTCGATGGTACCCAGATGGCGCACAGAGCAGGCTCACAGGGCCAGGGTCTGAATTCCTCCTTTATTGGTGCCACCTGCAACCCCCCCCCCTCCCACCCCCTCCCCTGTCCAGGCTCCCCGTGGGAGGTTGCTTCTTCCTCAGGGCCTCATCTGCATCCCCTCAGCAGCAGGGATGGCCGGCTCCGACAGCATGACCCCAGCCCTCAGTCCAAGAGGCACCTGGGGAGACCAGGCCTGATCCCCGGGGGGCCTCAGGGGCATCCTGCAGAGACAGACAGGTTAGGGGTTGGGGGCTTGGTGCTGGAGACCGCTGCCCACCTGGCGAAACTGGGCCTTCTCTGGTCACCAGCGCTGACGGTTTCACCCTCCCAGACCCCTGGGCCATTGCTGTGTCCAGTTGTGCCCGGGACCTAGGGTGCCCCAGGGAGGGAGGCTATGGGGCAGGGGATGGGGGCTGGGGGGCTGGGGCTGGTGCTCACCAGGCCTGCGGGGTGGGCGCGTCCGACCACAGCAGGCAGAGGTGGCCCTCCGCAGAGTTGGTCCAGGCTGTGCTGTTCTCTGTGTCCTGCTCGCTGCTCCCCACCCCAAGTCTGAGTTAGTCTGGAGTTGGGGAGCCCCCCCGGCAGGTCCCCCCCGTCCCGCCGCCCCTCACCTGCGCTTCCCCACCAGGCCCTGCAGCAGCCGCTGCAGCCGCGCGCTCTCCCGCAGGCGGCTGAGCTCGCTGGTGAAAGTCCCGTCCGAGTGTCGCGGGGCCCTGCGGAGGGGACGCGGAGGGGGCCGCGGGGGGTCAGGGCCGGGGCGGGGCGGGGGGGGGCGGGCGCGGGCCCCGGGGCCGCGGGCTCACCTGGGGGGCGCGGGGCGCGCGGCGCAGCCCCGGAGCGGCGGCGGCGGCGGCAGCAGCATTAGCAGCAGCAGCAGCAGCAGGGCCCGCGTGGCCATGGTGGGCGCCGGGCGGGGGCTGAGCGGCCGTCGGGCCGCGGCCCCTTTATAGCGGCGCCCGGGAGCGGGAGCGCGAGCGGGGCGGGCGGGGGTCAGCGCCGCCCCGGCTCCGCGCCGCCCGAGCCGCGCCCCATCGATCGCGCGGGAAGGTCAGGGCCGCCCCCCCAGCTGTCGCCCCGGCCGCCCGCCCGCCCCCACCGCCGCGGTGGCGCCCCTGGGCGGGCCCGCTGGGGTTGGGCGACCGGGGACAAGGGGACCCCCGCTGGGGCGGCGGGCGGGACCTGCGGGGGGTCGGCCCGTGCAGTGACCTTTCCCAGTCGCTGGGCGCGGGGGTCGGGGGAGCGGCGGGCAGGTGGGGCGGGGGGTGGGGGTGGGGGTGGGGGCTGATGCCGCGCAAGACCCGGGCCTGGGGCGCCTTGGCCTTTGGGTGCATTTTTGGAGGCGGGAGACCTGAGCCTGCTTCCGGCCTTTTACAGCCAGCACCCATGAAAGCCTTACACATAAATTACAAATCGAGTAAGGGGACTTCTTATAAACCAGTAGTTCTTGTGTTAAACTTTATATGCATTTTAAAGATAATTAGTATACTTTCTTTAGAGCAGTTTTAGGGTTACGGAAGAATGGAGCTGAAAGTACAGGAGCTCACACACGCACGTGCCCAGCCTCCCCAGCACCAGGCATTAGTTTGGGACATTCGTTACAATTGATGAACCAGTATTGTACATTATCATTAACTAAACCCATGATTTACAGTATGGTTCACCTTGGTGTTGTACATTCTGTGGGTTTTGACAAATGTACGATGACACGAGTCTGCTATTGTAGATAGTACCACCCAGGGCCCTGCCCTAAAAATCCCCTGCTCGCCAGCTGTTCACCCCTCCATCATCAGCCCCTGATCTTTTCACTGTCTCCATAGTTTTACCTTTTCCAGAATGTCATAGGGTTGGAAGCATACAGTCTGTGGCCTTTTCCTATTGGCTCCTTTCACTTAGTTATATGCATTTAAGGTTCCTCCATGCCGTGTCATGGCCTGATAGCTCATTCCTTTTTAGTGCTGAATAATATTTCATTGTCCGATGGACCACAGTTTATTTATCCACTCACCTATTAAAGGACATCTTTGCTGCTTCCAAGTTTTGACAATTATGAATAAAGCTGTTGTAAGCATCTGTGTGCAGGTTTCTGTGTGGACATAAGTTTTCAGCTCCTTTGGGTAAACACCAAGGACCATGATTGCTGGATCCCATGGTAAGATTATGGTTTGCTTTATAGGAAAGCAGCAGACTGTCTTCCAAAGTGGCTGCACCGTTTTGCATTCACACCAGGGCGTGTGTAGTGGTATATCATTGTTGTTTTCTGTACATGTAGTTGCAACAGCTGCTGTGGCCTCTTCTTGCACAAATTTGGCAAATTAAAACCCCTAAACTTTTTTTTTTTTTTAATTTTTATTTATTTATTTATTTTTGGATGTGTTGGGTCTTCGTTTCTGTGCGAGGGCTTTCTCTAGTTGCGGCAAGCGGGGGCCACTCTTCATCGCGGCGCACGGGCCTCTCACTATCGCGCCCTCTCTTGTTGCGGAGCACAGGCTCCAGACACGCAGGCTCAGTAGTTGTGGCTCACGGGCCCAGTTGCTCCGCGGCATGTGGTATCTTCCCAGACCAGGGCTCGAACCCGTGTCGCCTGCATTGGCAGGCGGATTCTCAACCACTGCGCCACCAGGGAAGCCCCAAAACCCCTAAACTTTAACAACATTGACCGATTAATGACATTCATGAGAACACTCAAAATTCTGAGTAGTCGTTTAACCAGTCAGATGTCTTAGCACCTCAAACACTTAAGTGACCAGGCAGATCTTCATAGGAAAGATCTTCCTATTAAAAAAATTTTTTGCATGCAGTAAAATTGACTTCTAAAAAATTAACATACTGTAAAAATTGAATTTCAACACATGTACGGATCCATGTAACCACCACCATAATCAGGATACAGAGCAAGTCCATCACCCCAAAGAACTCCCTCCTGCTGCCCTTTGTGGTCACATCCACTGCCCTGAGTGACTTCAGTCACACCTGCTCGAGGTCCCCAGCAGTCACTAGCATAGAAGGACAGACCCGGGTGGAGCCGAGGCAAGCAGAGGCGGGCTGTGTCCTGCATGTGCACGGCACAGAGGATTTTGTAACTAGCTGCCTCCATCACGTCTGAATGGCTGTCGCCAGTTGTCTCTGCTGCTCAGAATCTCTCCAGAGACAGTCCTGGCCTGTGTCCTCCACACCCACGTGTGGCTGCCTCAGCGTTTCCTGCTGAAATGCGACAGGTAACGAGGACCGGACCCTGATGGGAACTGGAGCAGGAATGGACGGGTCCGCTCACACCTTGCCTCGTTTGGACCCTACTTTGAAACACACAACACAAGCTACATGACAAGACGCCACGTTCAACCCACAGATTTCAGGGAGAGCCCCAGGGATTTCCAGGACGTCAACCCTGGCTGGGTCCTCGTTACAAACGCACAGAAAACAGTCAACGTATGTGAATAGCTATTTGAAGCCTCTAATCGGACATCACTCTGTGTGTGGGATCCTAATAATGGCCAATTTCAGGATTCAGGGTTCTGAGGAAGAATATGCAGCTTTATTTTTTCACAGTAGAACATAGGAGGGAGCATTTTCGAAGCAGAAGAATTTCTCTCACTGTGACACAGTTTTATTCTCTGAACACTAAAGCACAGAAAATATTCTCTACTCTTTTTTTGTTTGTTTGTTTTAACCAAGATTTAAATGTCAAGTTTAAGTTAATTGTATCTACTCTTAGTTCTACATTAGGAGTGTCATAGGAGGGTATTGAAAATAATTAATTTCTCTCAAATCTACGACCACTCTGCTCTTCCCCGCCTTCCACAGAACTGCACACTCCAGTGTGACTTAAGTTATGTTTGGCTGGGTGCTTTCACAATGTCAGCCTGGGACCCACGGTAATAGAGTGCAGCCTTTCTGTGGCCTTAAGGACTGGAAAAAGAAAAATAACTTTTCTTATTATAGAGAATTAAAAACATACAAAAGTAGACAAACGCCCATGTACCATTACTCAGCTTCAACAATTTATGATAAATCTTATCTATCCCTGTTGATTTTCTCCATTTTTTTCAAATTAATTTTGGAGCAGATTTCAGAACTTGTATCATTTTACCTGTAAGGATTTCAGCATATGTCTCAAAAACTTAAGGACTGTCAATTGAGATCGCCAAGGGAGCCCGTTGATCAAACGAACCTGAGTTAACAAACCCAACCCAGAAAGAGCATGGTCTGAGAATGGCTCAAGGGGTGTCGTTATCAGGCTTTGGGATAAGGGCGCAATTGCTCTAAGAAGGGTCCTTCAAAGCAGGAAACTGGCCAGGATTGAGAAAAGGTTGTAAATAGTTTAGGGCTGGTGAACACAGGGAGACAGCATTCTTAATATTAATATGGTGAAACTTACAGTGTTTTCCTATTTCTTGTCTCCTGCTTAATTAAGATAACAACATAATATATGGGAGATAACCCCATATATTACCTTCCAAAGCATCGTTATTTTATGTTCCAGATATAGATCTGGAATTTATGTTGCACATGGTGTTAGGTAGTGACTGAGTTTCGTTTTTTCTATGCGGCTGTCCAGTTGTCCAGCATTAGTTACTGAAAGACCATATGTCTCCACTGCTCTTCAATGTCATTGTAATTGTGAGCCAACCATCTATGTGCACTTAGGTCTAAGTCCACGCGCCCTGTTATATGCCATCAGCCTGATTGTCATCCTTCGTACTGTCTTAGCTACAATGCCTCAATTACTTCACTATCTTAGTTACAGTACTTTTATAAGTCTTCATAGCTGACAGATCAAATCTGTTCACCTTGTTTTTCTTCAAGAGTGTTTTAGCTATTTTTGACCCTCTGCATTTCCATGTAAATTCTAGGAGCTACTTGTCAAGGTTTACAAAAAGATACTGTTAGGAGACTAATGAAAACTTCATCAAATTGTTAGATCAATTTTAGAATTCTATGAAATTGTGCTTCTGAATCGTGATTCCCCAATGACGAGTGACGTAGGGCATCTTTCACGTGCTTCTTGGTCATTTGTGTACCTTCTTTGGAAACCATTGCAAATCCAAAGTCATGAAGATTTGCCCCTATATTTTCTTCTAAGAGCTTTATAGGTTTATTTTAATTTTTATTATTTTTCTTGTAAGACTCTTTTTTTTCCACCATACCATGCAGCTTGTGGGATCTTATGTTCCCAACCAGGATCGAGCCCAGGCCCCCGGCAGTGAGAGCACAGAGTCCTAACCACTGGACCGCCAGGGAATTCCCAATTTTATAGTTTTAGATAAAATATTTTAGACTTTGATTCGTTTTGAATTAATTTTTGTATATGATGTGAGGTAAGGATTGAACTTCATTGTTTTGCATGTGGATGTCCAGTTGTTCCAATGCCATGTATTGAAGAAACTCTTCTTTCCCCATTAAATAGTCTTGACACCCCTGTTAAAAATCAGTTGATCACACCAACACGCCACAACTAGAGAGAAGCCTGTGCGCCATAACAAAAGATCCTGCGTGCCGCAACTAAGACCTGACGCAGCCAAAAATAAATAAATAAATATTTTTAAAAAAGAAAATCAATTGATCACAGATGTATGGGTTTATATCTGAACCCTCAATTCTATTCCATTGATCTTTATGTCTGTCCTTAACACCAGTACCATATTGTTTTGATTCCTGTAGTTTTGTAGCAAGTTTTGGAATCAGCAACTGTGCCAACTTTCTTTTTTCCTTTTCAAGAATGTTTTGGTTATTTGGGTTTCCTTGCAATTCCATATGAATTTTAGGGTTGGATTTTCCATTTCTTAAAAAAAAAGTCACTGGAGTTTCAATTGGGAGCGTATTGAATCTGGGGATCATTTGGTGAGAAAAGACATCTTAACAGTATTAAATCTTCCAATCCATGAACATTAGATTGACTTATTTATGCCTTCTTTAATCTCTTCCAGCAATGTTTTCTGGTTTTCAGTGTACAAGTCTTTCACCTTCTTGGTTAAATTTTTTACTAAGTATTTTATTCTTTTTGATGCTATTTCAAATGAATTACTTTCTTAATTTCATTTTTGGATTGTTCATTGCTAATATATAGAAATATAACTGATATTTATATGTCAGTCTTATATCCTGAAACTTTGTTGAATTTGTTTGTTAGCTCTAACAGGTTTTTTTTTTTCTTCAGTATTTTCTATACATAAGATCATGCTATCTGCAAATAGAAATAGTTTTACTTTTTTCTCTCCAATTTTGGGTGCCTTTTATTTCTTTTTCTTGCCCAGTTGCTCTGGCTAGAACTTCCAGGACATGTTGAATAGAAGCAACAAAGGTGGGTATCCTTGTCTTTTTCCTGATCTCAAGGGAAAGGTTTCAGTCTCTCATCACTGAGTATGATGTTTTGTGTTTTTCATATATGGCCTTGATCGTGTTGAGGAAATTTCTTTCTATTCCTGGTTTATTGAATCTTTTTATCATGAAAGTGTGTTGGATTTCATCAAATGCATTTTTCTGCATCAATTGAGATGATTAAATTTATTCCTCCATTCTATTAATGTGATGTATTACATTGATTGAGTTTTGTCTGTTGAATCACCCTTGCATTCCTGGGATAAATCCCCATTTGGTCATAGTGTATAATCCTTTAAAAAGTGCTGCTGGATTTGGCTTAATCATATTTTGTCGAAGAGTTTTATATGTATATTTATAAGGGATACTTATCTGCAGTTTTCTTTCCCGTAGTATCATTACTGTTGAGTTTTGAGAGTTCTTTATGTATTTTGTATACAAGTCATTTGCTAGAAATGCAATTTGGTGATATTTTCTTCCATCCCATGACTGAAAGTTTTTAATTTTAGTGAAGTCCAGTTTATCTATTTTTTTCATTTGTAGATCCATGCTTTTGGTGTCATGTCTAAAACTCCTTGCCTAATCCCTGGTCACAAAGATTTTCTCCCATCTTTCCTTCCAAATTTTTTATAGTTTTAGGCTTTACATTTAAATCTATGATTATATATATATCACTTTGCTGTAAACCTGAAAATAACACAGTATTGTAAATCAACTACAGTGAAAGAAAGAAAGAAGAAGAAGGAAAGAAAGAAAAAGAAAGAAAAGTCATCCAGATAAGAAAAGAAGAAATAAAATTGTCTCTATTCATGAACAAGATCATTATCTATGTAGAAATCCTGAAGAAAGCCAAAGGAAAAAAAAAAATCCTTGAACTAATAGTGAGTTTAGCAACATCAAAAGATACAAGGTCAATATACAAAACTCTGTTTCTGCTCATTGGCAATGAACAACTGGAAACCAAACATTTTTTAAGTACCATTTACAATCGTACCAGAAAACATAAAATACTTAGGTACAAATCTTATAAAATATGTGCAGGATCTGTATGCTGAAAAGTACAAAATACTGATGAAAGGAATCAAAGAATATCTAAATAAATGGAGAGATATACTATATTCATGAATTGGAAGACTCAATATTGTTAAGATGTCAATTTCCCCCAGTCAAATTCCCAGCAGGACTTTTTTGTAGATATAGACAAGCTGATTCTAAAATTCATACATACAAAGGAACTAGAATAGTCAAAACAATTTTGTGAAAGAACAAATTTAGAGGACGCACACTACCTGATATTATGACCTACTATAAAGCCACAATAATCAAGACTGTACTATTGTTGAAAGGAAAGACATTTGGATAATGGAACTGAATAGAGAGTCAAGAAATAGCCCCACACAAATATGATCAAGTGCTTTTGGACAAAAGTTCAAAGGCAATTCTGTGGAGAGAAAACAGTATTTTCAACAAGTGGTACTGGGATAACTGGACATCCATAGGCAAGAAAAATCAATCAATCAATCAATCACCTCAGCTCATACCTTACACATAAAAAAAAATTAACTCAAATACACTGTTAGGAGAATGAAGAGACAAGCTACAGTCTGGGAGGAAATATTTTCAAATTACATATCTGACATTTTCCCCCCATTTTAGCGTGCAATGACATGTCTTTGTGATTTTTTTTGGGGGGGTGCCTGTGCCGCACGGCATGTGGGATCTTAGTTCCCTGACCAGAGATCAAACCCGTGCCGCCTGCAGTGGAAATGTGGAGTCTCACCCACTGGACTGCCAGGGAACTCCCTCGTTGTGATTTTTATTGTCATGTCCCCGATGGCTAAGGACGTTAAGCACTTTCTCATGTGCTTATTTGCTTATTGACCATTAGGATACCCTCTTTTGTAATGTGGGTACAAGACTTTTACCTTTGTTAAAATGGGATTGTCTTTCTTTTCTTGTTGATTTGACAGAGCTCTTTATATATTCTGGATCTGCATCCTTTATCAGAGATCTATATTGCAACTATATTGTATCCTTTCCCAGTCTGGACTACCTTTTCACTCTTAATGGTGGCAGATGTCTGAGGACCAGGAGAGACCCAAAGCAGATAGGAGGCTAGGCTGGACTCACCACTTGGCACCCAACCCAAGATCACAGAGCCAACCCTGCCTTAGATTTTTGTCTTGTGAGAGAAGAAACTTCCTGCCCTAGTCACTAGTATTGTGAGTTCTCTTGCTCAAGGCTTCAGAAGGGAAGGAAGCCTGCCTGTCCCTTTACTGATCCACATGAAAGGGATGGAGGTGTTGAATGCAACTCAGACCTGGATGCCCATATGCACCACGTCCTGCACACACCTTTCCTTTATCAGACCTCAAGTGATTTTGCCCCTTATGAGTATATCATGACATCTGTCTCTTCAGAGTCCTTGTTTTCTCTTTAATACACACACTGCCAGTCCATCAAGCTGGCCCCTGTGTCTCCTGATGTCTTTGAAATCAGGATCCTTGATTCCTGGCAGCACCTCTGCGCTTCGGGTGCATCCTGAGTTTTCTGGCCCTCCCAGGGTGGAGGGAGTCACAGATGCAAACGAGGGGCCAGGATGTGCATTAGATGGTCCCACCGAGTGATACAGTTACATAGCCCACTTCTTGGCTCCGTTAGTGACCAGGCTGCGGGTCACAGTAAGTCCATGATGAAAATTCTCACTGTACATTTTCCTTGCACGTTCTTTCTGTTCACTTTTATAATCTGAGAGAGACGGTCTGGGCTGACCTCTCTGTCATGCACAGCCATCTCTGCCAACTCTGTGTCCCATGGATACGATGCAGTCTTTCCTGCATGGGTCTGGGACCCGGTACCCAGAGCCCCTCAAGCTCCTACAGTCCTATGTTGGCAGGTGGAGGGTGATGGGCACATGGGGCCCCAGGCTCATCCTTGGCAGGGAGGGAGGGAGAACCACCCCCAGTGCTCCAGGGGGGCCCGGGGTCTAGTGAGTTTGTAGGAGTGGAGGGTGCAGGTTGAGAGGCTTCTCATTTGGGGCTTTTCTCTGTGAAGAAGGAAGCGACTCAGGTAAAACATGTCTGAAGAGCACGCAGAACTCTGGCAACTGCTAAGCCCCCTGTGGGCTTATCATGGCCTTTCCTCCTGTTACGGCCTTTCAGGCTCTGTGGGGTGAGCTCATTTTCCAGGCTCAGAGGGGTGCACAGCTTGCTCAGGGTCACAGGCTCGGAGGTGATGGAGCCGGAATTGAGGCTGACCACTCAGCTGCTGGGGGGAAGGTGAAGCGTCAGGCAGTGGATGTGGGTGGAGGAGAGTGACTGAGTGTGGTCCAGACTGGTGGAGAGGCTGCTTTGGGTGGGGGGAGTGCACGGCCCCTGGTTGGGGTCTGCAATCATTGCGGGGGGACGCAAAGGGGCCCAAGAGGCTGGGTCGGGTGGGGTGTAGAGGGTGCAAGGGTGAGCATGGAGCTGGCACCGCCGATCATCAGGGGGCCGCAGGGGGGAAGCTGGGCTTGGTGGCCTGAAAAGGTTGTCCTCCCCAGACGCTTGAACCGGATGGAGTGAGAAGTGGCTCCACCTCCGCCTCGAGGGCCTGCAGCAGGATCCCTGGGGAGGCGACGCCCAGCTTGGGTCCATGTAGGGACGCGGGGGCTCTCTGGGGACGGGCGGGATGGCGCTGGCATGGGCGACAGCGAGTCTCTCGAGGGATGGTCGGGCCGACCTTGCATTCCCGTCGGTTTCTCGGGGCTCAGACCAGCGCGTCGCCCCCCAACCCTTCCAGGCGCAGAGCGATGCTGGGCCCGCCCGTGCCAATCACATCGCTTCATTCGGGTCGCTTTGGGCCGTTGCATTTGTCCACCTTGCCCGTCTCTCGGAGCGCAGAAGTCCAAGATGGGCAAAGACTGGATGCAACTTAGAGCGCCCCGGGGTCCATCGAGCCGGGCGGACAGGGCGGGACTAAGACCAGGCTGGGCGGGCCGGAGGGGCGGGGCTCCGGCTCACGACCTGGGCACTGTCCGCGGTGCTGAGCGCCCGCCGGGGCGCGCGGGGCCGTGCACCATGGGGAACCGCAGCGCCGCGGACGCGGACGGGCTGCTGGCTGGGCGCGGGCCCGGCACGGGCGGCGGCGCGGGGGGCCCCGGGGCGGCGGCGGCGCTGGCGGGGGGCGTGCTGCTCATCGGCGCGGTGCTCGCAGGGAACTCGCTCGTGTGCCTGAGCGTGGCGGCCGAGCGCGCCCTGCAGACGCCCACCAACTACTTCATCGTGAGCCTGGCGGCCGCCGACCTCCTGCTCGCCCTGCTCGTGCTGCCTCTCTTCGTCTACTCCGAGGTGAGCCCGCGTCGCGACCGCACGCGCACCCTCACCTGCTCCCTGTTCCCTGTGCCGAGCCACACCGAGGACCCAGCGTGACCCTGCCGCTTGGCCTCTCAGGAGCCTCGAGCTGGGCGCCGCGCCTGGTCCCAGGACGACCGGAGCCGCCAGCACCTCCGAGCCTCACTCCCCTCCCCCATCTCGCTGTCCAGCTGCCCTCTTTGCTGTCTGTCCGCCCTCCCTCTTCTGCCCCTCTCTCCTCTTCCCCCTTTCTGTCTTGGTGTCTGTTACCCAAGAGATGCCTCTGTCCTTCAAGCAGAGACCCCAGAAACAGGAGACTTTGGCAGTCCAGCCCCCCACTCAGCCCCCTCAGCCGGGTTCCACTCCCCCAGGGGAGCCTGCTGGACGGACAGGCAGATTCAGGCTTACCCCCATGCCGGCTCCCCCTGGGGCACAGGGACACACACGCCACTGCACGAGGCTACACCATAGCCAGGCAGGGCCACAGGTGCGCACACACCAGCATGCTCCAGGGCAGGAGACCCTCACTCACGCACCGACTGGGCTCCCAGCAGGAGGGACGCTCAGCTGCCAGGAGCTGCAGGGCAGCGGGCACAGCTGGAGCGAGGGGACACCCGGGCCTGACAGTGGAACCAAGGGAAGGTGCAGGTGTGGGGTCCAGAGCCCCTGCCAGAACCTGGGTCCAGGAGCCTCCGGCCCCAGAGCAGGTCTGGCCCTTGGGTCGGTCCCCCTTGGTGCCAGCCATGTCCACTCTGCAGAGAGTGGGCAGAGAAAAGCTGCTTAGGGCTGAGTTGGGGACACAGCGTCCTGGGCTATGGGGGAGGGGAGGCTTGGTTTTTCTAAGGTGGACACAGTGAGTCTGGGCAGGGCTGGGGCAGAGGCTAGCAGGACAAGGACAGACATGACCTGCCGCTCCCCCGAGACGTCACAATGACAGCTCTTAAGCTCCTAATCGCCCCAAATCAGCAGGAGGGGATTTAGAGGGGGACGGCTGTCTGCTCCTTTGCCCTTGGTGGGACCGCCGGGCACGGTGCCGGGGACTTTACTTTGTAACAATGCTGTGGGTGCCATCCTCACCCTCTCTTACGGGTAAGGGGACAGGAGTGAAATGGCCCGTCTAGAGGCCCAGAGAGTGAGTTTCCGCAGACACCAACTCTTAGCTGTCTGCGGGGGCGGGGGCGTGGATAAGGGTGCTGGGCTCACACTCTAGGGCCGCAGGGTCCCCCCCTGCGCAGGGAGGGGCCCCACGGTACCCTGAGCCCCACAGCATCAGAGACCACAGTCCTCAGGTGACTATGCCCCCCAGGATCCCCCCCCAGGCCTTTCTCAGCTCTAAGAGAAAGGAAGGGGGGGCGCCTATTGGCGCCCAGCTTGAGGGGCGGGCAGGACTGCCCAGCTGCCTCCGGCTCACTCCCCTCCCCTCTCATATTCAGCCCCCTCCTCCGCTCCGGGACCACTGGGGGTCAGAAAGACAGCTTGGGCAGGCGGCTGGGGGAGGGTAGCGTCCTGTGTCTGTTGTTGCTACGGGGCCCCTCCCTGCGCCCAGGTCCAGGGCGGCGTGTGGCTGCTGAGCCCGGGCCTCTGCGACACGCTCATGGCCATGGACGTCATGCTGTGCACGGCCTCCATCTTCAACTTGTGCGCCATCAGCGTGGACAGGTAGGCCGCCCCCGCCGCCCCGTCCCCTGTAGGGCCGCCCCGGCCCCGCCGCCCTCACCACGCTCCCCGCAGGTTCGTGGCGGTGGCCGTGCCGCTGCGCTACAACCGCCAGAGCCGCGGCGGCAGGCAGCTGCTGCTCATCGGCGCCACGTGGCTGCTGTCGGCAGCGGTGGCGGCGCCCGTGTTGTGCGGCCTCAACGACGCGCGCAGCCGCGATCCCTCCGTGTGCCGCCTGGAGGACCGCGACTACGTGGTCTACTCGTCCGTGTGCTCCTTCTTCCTGCCCTGCCCGCTCATGCTGCTGCTCTACTGGGCCACGTTCCGGAGCCTTCGGCGCTGGGAGGCAGCCCGCCGCGCCAAGCTGCACGGCCGTGCGCCCCGCCGCCCCAGCGGCCCCGGGCCGCCGCCCCCCGACGGCAGCCCGGCCCCCGATGCCGCCGTGCGCCCGGACGCCATCCCGGCCCCAGACTGCATCCCGGCCCCCGACGCCACCCCGCCCCCCGACGGCATCCCGGCCCCCGATGCCGCCGTGCCCCCCGACGCCACCCCAGCCTCGGATGCCGTCGTACCCTCGGACGCCATGCCGGCCGAACCCCCGCTGCGGGCCCGCAGGAGGAGACGCGCCAAGATCACGGGCCGGGAGCGCAAAGCTATGAGAGTCCTGCCTGTGGTGGTCGGTGGGTACCGGCCGAGGGACGTGGGCGGAGGGGAAGACTGCAGCGCCCGGGGTGTGAGGCGGCGCCCGGGGCGGGGGGCGTGGCAGGGAGCCGCTCACGGCAGCCCCAACCCTGCCCCCAGGGGCCTTTCTGCTGTGCTGGACGCCCTTCTTTGTCGTGCACATCTCCCGAGCGCTGTGTCCCACGTGCGCCGTGCCCCCGCGGCTGGTGAGCGCGGTCACCTGGCTGGGCTACGTCAACAGCGCCCTCAACCCCGTCATCTACACCATCTTCAACGCCGAGTTCCGGACCGTCTTCCGCAAGGCTCTGCGCCTCTGCTGCTGAGCAGACCGCTGGCACCGCAGCCCCTCGTCAGCGCCCCGCCTCGCCTGGGGGTTTGTAGGAGTAATTAAACAGATCCCCAACACCTGCTGGGAAGGCTCTTGGAGGCGGGGGAGGGGGCAAGGAGGAGCCCAGGCCTCCACTGACCCTCATCCGGCCAGTTAACCCCTTCCTTCCTTCGGAGGAAGCCCAGAGAAGAGACCCCACCAAGCCAGGTCCTGGCTCTGCCCCTGGGGTGGGCGGGGAGGCTGCAGGGAGGTGTTTTCAGCTCCGCCCCGCCCCAGAAGCCTTGGGAACAGGGGCAGCCGTTGCCTGCGAAGACTGCCCCGACTCACACCCTCCCGTATCAGGTTCCCTCCCCCACACACCCGGCCAGCTGCAACCCACCGCGACCCGACAGCTGTTCCCAGGCCAGCAGCCTCCTCCCCTCGTCCTGGTGGCCCCACCCACTGTCCCTGCAAAATGCAGCTGAGCTGCCCTGCCACTGCTTTGGCAGCTGCCTCAAGGTCAGAGCACAGCTCCCTGCCAGCTCCTGACCTGCCGATAGATGCCCAAAGCCTGGAGGAACAGGGGACCTGGGTGCTGGGTGGGCTCACGGGGGCAGCCTCCCTCCAGGGAGGGCCAGCGCAGGCCCACAAGGCGCTCAGCCATCCTCTGCCCACTTGGCTGGGAGCAAGTGGGCAGAGCAGGGAGGGGCTGCCCCTCTCCCGCCCACAGCGTGCCCCCCCCCAACCCGAGACGGCCCCACTTGGACGTCACCTGGACCCTCCCAGTCCCCCGCCATGGGCACCCGCTGTTCCCAGTACTGAGGCTGAGCGCTCCTGTCAGGAACTGTGACCAAGCCGGCCACTGCCGGGTGCCAAGTTCGCCTCTGGACATGAGAAACTACGGGCTGTGAGGGCCACGGCATCAGGCCCAACCTCAGCGTGCTAAAATATTCCGTGGAGAGAGGGGCCGCCCTGTTCCCCTCCCTGGGTGAGCACCGTTTCCTGCTCAGTCTCAGCTGCCGCCTCCTCTGAGAAGCCTCCCCTGACCACCCCCCAGGACCAGCCTGCCCCTATCACCCTGGGAGAGACTTGCCCTCGAGGAACCGAGTATTGATGGACTGAGGGCCAGTATGGGGTGCTGTGTCCCTGCACCACACAGGGACCAACACAAAATGGGAGTGGGGGAGGGGGCCCAGGGCCGGACCCCAGGTCTGTTGGCTGCTTCAGCTTCCAGCACCTTCTTGCCTGTGAAGCATGAGGATGGCTGCAGCGGATACCCTGTGTCTCCTCCCGGGAGGAGCCCCAGATGGCACAGCCTCACCCAGGCAAGACACTTGCTTCAGAGCTGGGCTGGTGGTCCCTCCCGGGAACCTCAGACTTGAAGGGACCATCAGGCTGATGTCAGGGGCAGGGGCAGGGGCAGGGGCAGGGTCGGAGCAAAGGGCCCCTGAGTGTGGCCGCTGGCCCTGCCACCTGGCTCGTCCCTCAGGTCCACACCCCACGCCTGTGCCCTGCCACCCACCTCTGATGTGCCCCGACATGCGCCTGCTGGGCCTTCCGTGGTCACTCCAGGTGGTCAGAGCTGGTGTCTGCCACTGCCAAGAGGGTCTCAACTAGCAGCACCCCTGCCTGCCAGCCGTGGGCACCAGCCGCCATGCCCACCCAACCCAGCGGTCTGTGTGGAGCAAGGCCACGTCCCCATCCATGTACCCTTCTCATCTCCTATACTAGGGATGGGGTGACCGTGCCCCTGACAGGCCAGGCCAGTAAGTGCACCTCTCTCGGAGGTGGGGCTGCAGATGGGCTGGGATCTGCTGGTGTCCTGCGCCGTCCCCACTGGCCCTGTGGGCAGACTCCTGTGTCCCCCAAGAGGGGGACAAGGCGGGCACGGGGGGACAGGTGGACACAGGGGAGTGACAAGGTGGGCACAGGGACAAGGTGGGCGGGTGAGGGACAAGGTGGGCACTGGGGGAACAGGGGCAGATAGACAGAGCCTGGCTGACCCGGGGGCTCAGCAGGTGCCTCGAGGGTCCCAGGCCCACTGATGCCAAGTGTCGCCGCAGCCTCAGCTCAGAGGACCGGCGGCACCCGGACGGCTGCCGCACCGCACACTGTCAGAAGCCTTGGCCTGGCCCCCGTGGCTGCGTCTGGCAGAAGATGCCATCGCAAGTGCTGACACAGAACTGAGGGTGTCAACGCACCCTTGGCGCCTGGATGGCAATTTCCAGGAGCCTCCTGATGTCCAGGGTGATGCAGAGATAGCTTCAAAGGCTTAGAAACGATACACTTTGGAAAACTGCCCCCAACACGTGCGGTCCCCAGGCTTCTACTTTAAGGAGAAGGGGAGGAGAAGCCACCCCCGATCCCAGGAAACCCTCACCCAGGATGGCTTCCCTGCAGGGCCTGGCCCCGAGGCCGCCGAATCTGCTCACAGGGAGGCCGCTGCCTGGAGCTGGACGCCAGGGAGGGACCTGGAAGCCTTTCCCTGTGGGCTCTGCCCACCTAAGTCGCCATTTTAGCCTTTTCAGGTTTGGGGGGGTTCCTTCTGGGGGTGCAGCCCCTTCTGCTGAGGCCGACGTGGCCCCCACCCCGGTCCTCACTTCCCACCACCTTCATGCTGTGCAAACCCCAGGGGCCGGGCCTGGACTTCCCCAAGGTGGTGGAGAGGCAGGACGACAAAACAAATAAAACCCAAATAAACCCGCTTAGTCCGCAGAGGCCGATGGAACGGAGGCAGAGGGGCTTCTGGGGGCAGGTCCTCCCCCACCTGGAGCCAGGCTGGGCGCGGGGGGATGGGCGTGGGTGCCACCCCCTCGGCTCACCGGGGAGCCCGTGGCCCAAAAGGCAAGTCTCCCGTGTGCTATGAAGAACCTTCTGGAAGCAGGAGCCGGGAGGTGCGGGGCCGGAGGTGTGAAGGAGATGGAACAGTGAGGCGAGCGTCGGGGTCAAAGTCCACCTCTCAGCGCACAGAAGACGGGGCAGCGCAGGCTTTCCTGGAACCCAGGCTTGGAGACAGGCTGGGCAGGGCGCCGGGAAGGGCAGGGACGAGGCCCCCAGCCCGTGGGAGCTGGGCTAGCATAGCCGGGCGCAGGCAGGAGCCACCCTGGGCGGGTCCCCAGGGGTCCCGGGCGCGCTCTGTGCACAGGGAAGGTGGCACGTCCGGATGCCGAGCCATCCCCGAGACTGGACGGCGGCTCGGCCTTCCCGGCTGGCAGCTCTGGGGCCCCAGCTCCCGGGCAGCAGGTGCCGGCCTCCCGTCCCGCCGGGCTGGGCCCCGTCCGGTCTCAGCTTCCAAACTGCACGACCGGGCCCCCGGGCCTCGGGGCGGTCGGAGCTTGGAGTCACCAGTCCGCGTGGGGCAGGGGCGCCAACTTTACTGACAGACACATGTACGTACACGCGTGTTACAGAACACGACACACCCGTAGGGAAGACCGGACGCTCATGATCCAAGGGATAAAAAAAGCACCGTGAGCAGGCATCGAGGGCCCAGGCCGCGTCCACCGGCCGCCCCGGAGAGGCCCGCGCCCCCCGCCCCGCTTCGGGGCTTGGCGGCAGGAGCGCACCGCCAAGGGCGCCGCTCACGCGACGTCCACTCATAACTTGGCCAGCGAGTTCCTCCTCGTCCTCAGCGCCCCCGTCCTCGAGGGTCCTTCCTGGCCACAGAGGCCCCGCGGGCGCTCACACGGTGACCTTCTCGATCACAGCCTCGGCGACGTGGACGTCGTCCCCCTGCGCGGTGACGGCCGCCGACCGGCCACACACGTGCTGGTGGTCCTTCCAGTCCTGAAAGGAAGGACAGACGCCGTGTTACGGTTCCGAGTGAGAGGCCGTGCCCGCGAGTGGGTCCGCACGCGCTGAGCGGCCAGCCCTCCGGGGCAGGGGGCTCCCAGCCTCGCCCACCCTGCTGTTTAGGGAGCCACTCCAAAGGCAAATACCCGGGATGACCCTTGAGCCACGTCCACGCTCTGATCCTGCTGCTGCCTCCCTGGGACCTAAACAAAGACACTCACACCTGCAGAGGAATACTTGTCTCTGATGTTGCTGCCCACCGTGTTACTTATCATCGCAGAAGTGAAAACACCGAGCGGGAGCCAGCCACGTGTCCACAGAGGGGCTGGGAGGCCGTGGCCCCCAGGGAGGTCGGGCAGGACGTCCACCCGCCCCCCCCAGCGCCCCCCGTCAGGGCGGGAGCTGCCGTCGCCCGTTCACAGGCGGGAAATGGAGCCGAACTTGGCTTGGAGCAGGGCTCGCTCTGGGGGCCCGATGGGGCGTGGTTAGTGGAGACACGGACCCCAAGACGCACGGAGAGGTTAGGGTTTGGTGAGCCACGACAAGACTTGAATGAACATCACACACACTCGGAAGAACAGAGACCAGCGGTGACCCCCGGAGGGCAGGGTTCCAGCTGCCTATCTTCATGCTGTCCTATGTCTTCCGAATTTTCTACAAGTGTTGCCTTATTTTTATAATAAAAAAGTAAAATTTCAAATCATTACAGGCATACCTCGGAGACATTGCGGGTTCAGTTCCAGAATAAAGCGAATGTAGCAATAAAGCGAGTCACACAAGATTTCAGGTTTCCCGGGGCTTATACAGATCACGTTTACACTACACTGTAGTCTATTAAGTGTGCGACTGTACGAACCTAATTCAAAGACACTCTATTCCTAAAAACGCTAACCATCACCTGACAAGGCAGGATTGCCGCACACCTTTAATCTGTAAAAACGCAACATCTGAGAAGTGCAATAAAACGAGGTCTGCCTGTATATCAAAAGAATAAATTTTTTGAATTTCTTTTTTATTGAAGTTTAGTTGATTTACAGTGTTGTGTTAATTTCTGCTGTACAGCAAAGTGATTCAGTTATATACATATATTTTTTCTTTTTCACATCATTTTCCATCATGGTTTATCACAGGATATTGAATATAGTTCCCCATGCTATACATTAGGAGCTTGTTGTTTATCCATCCTGTGTATAATAGTTTGCATCTGCTAATCCCAATCCATCCCTCCCCTACCCCGCTCCCTCTTGGCAACCACAAGTCTGTTCTCTATGTCTGTGAGTCTGTTTCTGTTTTGTAAATAATTGCATTTGTGTCATATTTTTAGATTCTACATATAGGTGATATATGGTATTTGTCTTTCTCTTTCTGACTTACTTCACTCAGAATGCTAATCTCTAGGTCCATCCATGTTGCTGCAAATGGCATTATTTCATTCTTTTTTATGGCCGAGTAGTATTCCATTGTATGTATGTACCACATCTTCTTTATCCATTCCTCTGTTGATGGACATTTAGGTTGCTTCCATGTCTTGCCAATTGTAAACAGAGCTGCTATGAACACTGGGGTGCATGTATCTTTTCGAATTAGTTTTCTCTGGATAAATGCCCAGGAGTGGGATTGTTGGATCAAATGGCAACTCTATTTTTAGTTTAGTAAGGAACCTCCATACTGCTCTCCATAGTGGCTGCACCAATTTACATTCCCACCAACAGTGTAAGAGGGTTCCCTTTTCTCCACACCCTCTCCAGCACCTGCTATTTTTAGACTCAAAAAAATAAATTTTTAATTTGTAAATTACCTGACTAGATTACCTGACTCTGTAAGTCTATACAGTATGTAAAACTTCATGTGTGCTGGGCTCAAGTCCACAGTGTTTCAGGCCATACAT
This sequence comes from Eschrichtius robustus, assembly GCF_028021215.1. Classification (NCBI taxonomy): domain Eukaryota; kingdom Metazoa; phylum Chordata; class Mammalia; order Artiodactyla; family Eschrichtiidae; genus Eschrichtius; species Eschrichtius robustus. The sequence continues at coordinate 114,097,476 of NC_090834.1, read as the reverse complement.
AAAAGTTAACTCAAGATGGGTCATAAATCTAAAAATAAGAGCTTAAAGGGAGTTCCCTGGTGGTCCAGCGGTTAGGACCCGGCACTTTCATTGCCATGGCCGAGGTTCTATCCCTGGTTGGTGAACTGAGATCCTGCAAGCTACGCTATGCGGCCGAAGAAAAAAAAAAAAAAGAGCTAAAATTATAAATGTTTTAGAAGAAAATAGGAGATTTTCCTAACCTTGAGTCAGGCAAAAGTTCTGAGATATGACACCAAGAGCGTGATCTCCATTAAAAATGTTTTTTTTAATAAACTGGACTTCTTGGGACTTCCCTAGTGGTTAGGACTCCACGCTTCCACTGCAGGGGGCCCGGGTTTGATCCCCGGTTGGGAACTAAGATCCCATAAGCCTTATGGCACGGCCAAAAATAAAAAATAATAGATAATAAACATTTTTAAAAAGTAAACTGGACTTCATCAAAATGAAAAAAACTTTTGCCCTTCAAATGACACTATTAAGAAATAAAGAGACAAGTCACAGACTGGGGGAAAATACTTGGAAATCACATATCTGATAAAGGACTTGTATCCAGAACATACACAGACATCTCCACACTCGATAAGAAGAGAAACGATCCCATTTAAAAACGGGCAAAAGATTTGAATAGACATTTCCCCCCAAAAGATATACAACGCCCAATAAGCACACACAACGATGCTCGACATCTTTAGACATCAGGGAGATGCAGACTAAACGCACTGATGTCGCTTCACACCCGGTAGCAGGGCTACGAAAGGAAAGCAAGAGCAAGCGCTGTGGACGTGGGTGGACCCGCCGCTGGAGGGGGTGCAGTCACCTCGGAAAAGCTGGGAAGTTTCTTACTAAAGTTAAACACAAGTTTACCATATGACTCAACAAATCCATGTACGCATGTAGCCAAGACAAACAAAAAGCTGTCTCCACCCTGGAGCTGGCTCGTGAGTGTTCACGACAGCCACGTGGCGGGAACCACTCCGATGTCCGCGGGCTGAGGACTGGAGGACAAGACGAGGTCCAGCCACACCGTGGATGCAACTCAGCCTCCACGTGGACGAACCTCGGAAACACGCTGGTCAGAGGAAGCCAGATGCGGGAGACCGCGTGTTATACGACTCCTGCTACGTGAAATGTCCAGAAGAGGCAAATCTACAGAGAAAGAGATTCGTGGTTGCCAGTGGCTGGGGTGCGGGCCCGAGGGGGCTTTTGGGGGCGATGGAAAGTTCTAAAACCGAACTGTCATGTTTGCACAAATGCAAACTTACTAAAAACCACTGAATCGTACCCTTAAAATTAGTGGATTTTATGCTATGTAAATTCTACCTCGACGAAGATGTAACACATACACACACACACCTCACATGGGATTTGGAAAGAACATAAAGTCTGCACGTAAAAGCCAAAACAATTCATGGCCCTTGTCCAACTTGTAAGAAGGTGAGTAACATTAACTACCTTTCCAGGTCTTTGGGGAGCACACAGAATTCTGGGGAGCACAGTGGGCAGGCCCAGAAGCTGCAATGTCGGCACCACCATTTACTACAAGGAGCCTATGGCTTAGGTTTTTTCAGGTCCTACCGAGTGTTCATGATGGATCCCACGTGAAAACTACGGTTTTTGAACTTCACTGTACATTGATTTTTGTAAATATTGGGTTGGCCAAAGAGTTTGTTTTTTTCCACAAGATGGCTCTAGTAGAGCTTAACTGTCTTTAACTTCATTCAAAACAATTTTGTTAGACTGTATTGTGACAGCTGTCATATCAGCATGCATTTAAAAAAAGGGTATCAAAATTGGTGAATTTTTGTGTAGCCATTTTAATACTGAAGAAACAAAAGCAACATTTTCCGCACATTATGCTTTCCTATTTCAAGAAAGGTAAAAACGCAGCTGAAACCCCCAAGAAAAAGACTTGTGCAGCGTATGGAGAAGGTGCTGTGACTGATCAAACGTGCCCGAAGTGGTTTGCGAAGTTTCGTGCTGGAGATTTCTCGCTGGACGATGTTCCACGGTCAGGTGGACCAGTTGAAGTTGATAGAGATCAAATCGAGACATTAATTGAGAACAATCAACGTTATACCACGCGGGAGGTAGCCCCCATACTCAAAGTATCCAAATCAAGCCTTGAAAATCATTTGCATCAGCTTGGTTCTGTCCATCGCTTTGATGTCTGGGTTCCACGTAAGTTACGCGAAAAAAACCTTCTTGACTGTATTTCTGCATGCGATGCTCTATTTAAACGTAATGGTAACGTTCCATTTTTAAAACAAATTGTGACGGGCAATGAAAAGTGGATACTGCACGATAATGTGGAACGGAAGAGATCGTGGGGCAAGCGAAATGAGCCACCACCAACCACACTAAAGGCAGGTCTTCCATCCAAAGAAGGTGATGTTGTGTATCGGGTGGGAGTGGAAGGGAGTTCTCTATTATGAGCTCCTTCCAGAAAACCAAACGATTAATTCCAACAAGCACTGCTCCCAATTAGACCAACTGAAAGCAGCACTCGACAAAAAGCGTCCGGAATGAGCCAACGGGAAACGCATAATCTTCCATCAGCGTAACGCAAGACGGCGTGTTTCTTTGACGACCAGGCAAACACTGTTACAGCTTGGCTGGGAAGTTCTGATTCATCCGCCGTATTCACCACACATTGCCCCTTCGGATTTCCATCGATTTCGGTCTTGACAAAATTCTCTTAATGGAAAAAATTTCAATTCCCTGGAAGACTGTAAAAGGCACCTGGAACAGTTCTTTGCTCAAAAAGATAAACGTTTTAGGAAGATGGAATTATGAAGTTGGCTGAAAAATGGCAGAAGGTAGTGGAACAAAACGGTGAATACGTCGTTCAATAAAGTTGTTGGGAAAAATGAAAAATGTGTCTTTTCTTTTTACTTCAAAACCGAAGGAACTTTGTGGCCAACCCAATAAAACCAAAGCCTATGCCTTGATCAGGGCAGCGTGTCACAGGAGCACAAACCTAACACAATCAACAGAAGAAATGGAGTCTCTGTCAACAAGGTTATACCTGAAATATAACTGCCCAATCCACCAAGAGAGGTTCCAAGACTGCAGCTTGCATTTAGACAAAATGTTATCTGGCTAAAACGACTCCATCAAGAAATAAACCCACGAATCTTCCTCTGATGGTTCAACGTCAGGGAAGAGTCACCGATCAGCCGCCCTCTCGGATCACGAGCCGGCAGGAGCCCGTCCACCCCGCCGGCTCCTCCTGGCTGCCTGGGCTCCTCCCAGCGTCCCCGAGCGCAGCAGGCATGCGGGCCCTCTCCTCAGCACACGAGCCATAGGTGACACCAGGGAAAGCCGACCCGCGGGTCTCCTTCCCAAGTCTCCCGCCGCGGGAACGGGCCAGGGCTCAGGAGCATAGCTGGGGGCCCTTGGACACGCTTTCCGTGCTGTGCTGAGCCCTGCAGCCCCCCGGGACGCCCTGAGACGCAGGGGAGGAAGGTGTCATGTCCCACACACCCTGGTCTTGGGCGTCATTCCTGCCCACCTCCCACCCGAGGACATCTGAGGACGGGGCGCTTTGGGAAGCCGCCAGGCACAGGGTCCCCTGCGCGGCAGAGGCTGTGTCCGCAGATGCAGCTCCAAGTCACAGGCACCAGGGATGGGGTTTTTTACTATTTGTCCACCCGGCAAGTTACCTTTTTTAATCATGGAAAGTTTCTAAGAGGAGGGGATAACCCCACAGGCCCCAGTCAACGGCTCGGCCCCTCACTCTGAGTAAGGGTGAGAAGAGTGATAAACACCTGCACTAGCAACTGCCACTCCAGAACGCTCTCTAATCTCCTCAGAATCAGAGGCCTACATGGACGACTAGTCGCGCTGACTCTCCGGATCTATGACGAGGCGTCCAGGGCTGGGGAGCACTGACCGCGACAAGGTCAAGGCCGTGGGGGAGCAGCGGCCTCCATGGCCGTGGCCCCGGCCTGCGTGGCTGCCTCGGGGCTCTGCCGGAGCCCAGGGACAGCGCAGAGGCGGTGCGGGGGGCGCCTACCTTGCGCTGGCAGAAGGTAGAGCAGTAGTTGACCTTGTGGCAGCCGGTGCACTCGCTCAGGGCCTCCCGGCCGCAGTTGACACAGAACTGCTGCAAGAGGACACAGGCGTCAGTCGCGGGGACAGGCTGACCCGCGTCCCCGCCCCCCGCTGCCCAGACGCGGGGTGGGCGCCTGCTGAGCGGGAAGCAGGGCTCCGGATCACACCGATGCGCCAACCTTGCTGCAAATACCAGGGGATTTCATCGCCACCAAGTACGTGTCGGAAAGCAAACTGAGGAAGGCCTGGATTCTCAGTTGTCAGGACCGTCTCCTGAGCGGTCAGGCCCTGCAGCCCCCCAGCCGGACCCTCATCCACAGCCCAGGCGCCCCCGGCCCGGCCACGCGGCTCCGTAAGATGGGTCTTCTGTGCGCCTTCCCCACAGGACGTGAAGGAGCTGCTCCTTCTAACCAGCCCGGGAGGGGGACTCCAGTGGCACCACCAGCGCTGGTGCGTGCAGCCGTGGCCCGCGCTGCCCGGCGCACCTGGCTGCACCGACTGCAGGCCGGGCCCCTGCTCCCGGCCAGCGGGTGCGTGTGTGACCTGCACGCCCATGAGCCACGCCAGACGCCCGTCTAGAACACTGCTGGCCGCCCCCCACCGCCACTCCCGAGAGTACATGCAAAGCAGCGAACCGCTTCTTGGTTCCGGTTCTGGACTGCAGCTCCCTTCTCAGCCCGGCGCCGACTGACACGCTCCACCCTGAAGCCCCGCCACGCCACCCGCCTCACTCGCTTCCGGAAACATGCGCGTTACGGGGACCCTGAGGGACTACTAAGTTAGCCTGTCCCCTGTCTCTACTTTAAAGAACAAGATACTTACAGAAAAAAAACGAAGTCTGTAACCACACACAGCAATTCCTCCAGGGAGAGCAAAGGTCTCACAGTTAGTGGGAGCAGAGGTGCGGCTGCCCGTGAGGCTCGGGGGCCCCACGGACCCTCCTGCCTCTCAGCTCGGAAGCCCTCAGGGAAGCGCGAGCCCCGCTCACCTGGACCTGCCACGTCGGTGCTCCGGCGCCAGCACAGGTCTCGGAAGACAGCAACCACTCAGTAAATACCTCTTAACTGCACCAAAAGCCTGGGTCGTGACTAGACCTCGTGGGGCGGGAGCCGCTCTTGTGTGGCAAGTACTTCTGACCCCAGGCTCCCAACACATCCCCTCGGGAATAACTTCTTAACCCAAGATAACTGGGAGCAGGAGATCCGGGTCAGACACGCCAGCTACCGTACAGACGGAGACGGACGGGCACAGCCCTCGGGCTGTGTCTGCACACACCGGTCAGGACCCACTGCTTCCCTGCTGCCAGCCGAGAGCGCCCAGATCTTGGTTCCTAAGAGCACTCGTTCTCCAATAAAGGAACCAGGCTCCCTGGAGAAACGGCCGATTCCAGGGCTGGGGCGGGGAACCCCCAAGATGGGCCTGGAGTGTCTTCTAGCACCAGAAAGGAGGGAGGTGCTCTGAGGGGCAGGTAAGGGACGCGGGAGCCGACTGAGAGCTCCAGCCGCCAAAGCCAAACCGGATGAGCAAAACAAGTAACACAAGTGCCATGAGCCCATCTTGATACAAACAAAGGTACAAACAAACGTACAAGAGACAGATCCCCCGCGGAGAAGAATTCTGGAAATATTCCTAGATCACCCCTGTCCAGGAGGGGGACCCCCACCCAGGGTGACTACGGGAGGAAAAGGGGAAATCACTTCACAGATGGAAACCTCCGATCTGCCCCAAATGCGCATGCTGGGCCTTGGGCCCTGGGGCCCTGGAGTGAGATGAGTCTGTGAGGGGGGGCGGGGGGCTTATGAGAAGAGAGCAACCAGAGACCTCCCCCCGCCCCCCGCCCCGGCAAGGCCAGGAGGCACGTCTGCAGCCTGGAAGAGGTGTCACTGGACCGACCCGTGGGCACCGGCTCTCTTCCGGCGCTGAGAACAGTGTCTGCGGTGCAGCCAGAGGTGCCGCCCAGACCGCCCACCGCTGCTACTCTTCGGGCCACAATTCCCTCTTGAAAAGGAAGTTGGGAAGATCATCGAAGGCCTGAGAAGGAGCCGGGAGACATGAACTCAGGCCAGAGCACAGGGATGGGGCCCAGAGTGCGCGCGGTCCCCCAGCCAGGGGCCGTGGCAGGCGGCCCAGCGCCCTGCAGCCACGTGGCTGGCTTGTGCTGGACACGGCGCCCTTGACGGGAAGGGCATCTGGTCTTCCGCCCTGTTTAATCTCTGCTGAGCTAACTATATACACACAACACAAATGCCCCATGGTTAAAACTGGCAAAATCTCCTTAATAGTTCAGCAGGGCTAAAACTTGATTTTTCAAGAAATTCCACATAAAACGTCCAAGCAGGCAGCCCTGCTTCCCTCCCTGGGCCGCGAGCACCTGCGCCCTCACAGGGAGCCGGGGAGGGAGGGTCCAGCCTCCTCCTCGGGGTCCCGAGGCCTCGCTCGTCCGGTCTTCCCCACCAAGCCCCAGCGCTCTAAGGAGGACGCTGTGGACAGGATCCTCCAGAAGAGCTCTCCGGGGCGGCCCTCCCCCGACCATCCAGCTGGGGGGCTCCGTCTCACCCTGGCGACGTCAGGGTGTCCAGCAGCCTCTCCACAACAGCCACCGGTGCTCCCCACCTGGCCTCCTGGCTCATCGTCCCCCAGGCCCCGCCGGCCGCTTCTCGCTGCCATCACCTGCTTCAGGGACACGTTTTGCGTCCCCTCACTCACACGTGACTCAAGTCAGGGCCTCTCAGCCCCCCCGAGTCCCCTGAAGCCCCCGGAGGATCCTGGGGAACAGGCTCTCTGAGGAGTCCGGTTCCCAAGAACCCAGCGTCCAGGCGCTGTGGTCATCACGGGCCACAGGGATCAGACACACTGCCCGTTACGAAGGGTGAACACAGCGGGTGCACAAGGTGGCCACCCCACGTCTGCACGCAACTTAACCAGGTCACCCGAGGAGCCTCGCGACACCAGCACACACGCAGGGACACTGGCGTCCACCCACCGGTGGTACCCGGAAAGGACGGATGCCCAGCTTCCCCCCGCCATGTGATCGATCAGCTTACAGGAAAACTACTGGAGGACACGTCACACCTATAGCTCCGGAGAGAGGAGAAGCACACCTGTAAGAGCTCCAGCCATTTTCAAAGCTCAGGATGCGGGAACGTGTCGGATGCCTTGGCGGGGGAAGTGGGCTCAAGCCCCTCACTAAAGGCTGAGCATCCTTCCGCCAAACAGGATTTTAAGGATAAAAGGATTTCACGTTGTATTTGTTCCTTAAAAATTCATAAAATTACAAATGAAATGCAAAGCCCAACCTTTCATGGTGGGGACCTCAGCGATCCAGCTGCGGCAGACGCTCCTGGCTGACCCGACGGACACGCACGTCAGCACGTGTCCCACGGTGGGTCGAGGGGGAAGTTCTGCACAACAGGAATTCAGCTTCTGGACCCTTAAATGTGGGGTGAGCCTGGCCGTGACTGTGGGCTTTTCCTACGTGAAAAACAAAACCCACGCAGCTGACTCAACACGGTGCCCTGAAAGTAACCTCGGGACCGACCAGGTGGAAACGCCTCGCTCCGTCTTTTTCATGCCACCCGTCTTTGGAGAATTTTCATAGAGGGGAAGAGATGTGTCTAATTTACTTGTAATTTTATTCGGTGAAAGAAAGGTCCACAAAAGTTAATGAAAAATGTAAAACTGAAAGTTAAACCGTTTCCCCGTTGCACTTCCCTGCTGGGATGAGTTTCAGCTTTCTGTGCTGTCGGCGCCACGCCAGGCCCAAGCCGCCCGCCCGCCGTCCAGCCGGCCTGACCGGGGGGACACAGTGGTCTCCCCACTCCCACAGTCTCGGCAAGGGGGCGTCCTCGCCAACCCCCCGGGGAAGTGAGGGTCGCCCCCAGCCGTGCTCAGCAGGGACAGGTGGTGGTGAGGCCGTGGGCACAGCACACGGCACACACGGTGGTGGATGCAGGACGGGCAGCCGCCCTGGCAAACAGCCTGGCGGCTCCTCAGAAAGTGAACCCTGAGCCACCGTGGGACCCAGCGGCTCTGCTCCCAGGTACACACCCAAGAGAAGTGACAACACACGTCCACACAAACAGCTGTGCAAAAATGTTCAGGGCATTGTTCACAACAGCCAAAAAGTAGAAACAACCCAAATGTCCACCAATGGTCGAGTGAAGAAACACGTGGTGTGACGACTAATGTTAAGCCATAAAAAGGAAGGATGCTCTGGCCCAGGCGACAGCGCCGATGGGCCTTGACGACACTCTGCTCGGCGAGAGAAGCCGACACAAAAGGCCACATGTTGTGTGATTCCGTTTCCAAGAAACATCCAGAACCGGCAAAGCCACAGAGACAGAAAACAGGTTGGTGCAGCTGGGGCCTGGGGGTGGCAGGGAGTGACGGCTAACGGGTCCGGGCCTTCTTTGGGAGGGGAAATGATCTGGGATCAGATGGTGGTGATGGCTGTACAAGTTTGTGAACAAACTACTGGACTGTGCACCTTAAAGGTGTGAATTCCACAGTATGTGAACCATATTTCAACGAAGAAAAAAATGCCCTTTCGTTATGCATACTGGGGATTTTTCTAAAGTATATGATCAGAAACATGTGAACATATGAGTGCATTTTGTGATTAAGACGTTGGTTATAACTGCAAAAACCAGATACGATTAAGTATTTTAAAAACAGGACTAGTAAAATGTTTACAAACATGAAATATGCAGAAATTAAATTTTTAAAAAATTGGTCGCCAAGCAGCAAGAGACCACTTTTGCTCCGCATGTGCAGCCTCCAAAACCAAAAAGAATGAAGGAACAGTTGCCGTTCTGGTGACCAGAGCAGCCTGTAGGGCTGACCCTCCCAGACAGTCACCACGGGGCACAAGACACAATGACCTGAAGGCTTGAAAGCAACTAAAGCAAGCAGGAATGGGGGTGGGTGGGTACTGAACCCCGGGGAGGGGCGGGGAGAAAGGCCCAGGCAAGTGGGGCAGGAATGGGGGGGGGCGGATCCAACCCTGGGGTTGGGGAGGTCCTCGCAGGTGGGGCAGGAATGGGGTGGGGTGGGGTGGACCCAATCCCGAGGGGGAGGGGGGAGGGGGAAGGCCCCCGGCAGGTGGGGCAGCTTTTCCCTCAGGGCCTCCCCTGCCCACCAGGTGTGTGCGGCCACAGATGGCCACAGGCACTTGCTGCCCCCAGGCAGCCAGCACAGGGCTGAGCCAACAGAAATAGCAGCCCAGAAGGCGGCGCTGAGCAGGGACCTTGGTGGCCCCCCTCCCCCAAGAAGGGCCTGCATTCCCGCACGTGAGGGGGCAGCAATGCCCACCCCCCCCCCCACCCCCACCCAGACCAGGACTAGAGATGTGATGGGCGGAGGTAACCGAGACAGACCCCCCCCCCCCCCCCCCCCCCCCCGCCTCACACAACAAAGTTCAGGAGACCAGCCAGGAGCTCAGCTGCTTCTGAGAACCAAGTCCAGCACTTTTCAGGGGAAGAGAGAGAATCCAACAGAATTCAGAGCTTCTGCCGTGAATAACCCAAAAGGTCCAAAAAGCAATCAAAATGACTGGAACGTGAAGGAAGGAACAGAGCTTCCACAGTCAAGAGGAAAGGAGCGAACAGAAGCAGATCCTGAGCTGACCCGAAGGTCAGGATCGGCCAAGGTATTAAAGAAGCGATGATGAAGATGGTCAGTGAACTGCAGGAAGACGCGACCATGCTGAGCGGCTGGCTGGGGCACAGCAGAGTAAAGGAAGTTCCATAAAAGACGCACGTAGACTCTCGATCCACTGCCTCTTGGCGACGAAAGCCCCCCTACTTAAGATCCAGCAAGCCGGGTGGCGCGGCCAAAAAAGAAAAAAGAAAAAAAAGGAAAGTTGCACCTGAAAAGCTCTTCTTCCCCCTTACCTATAAAAAGTAGTACTAACTGAAATTCTTTTTCTTATATAGATTTGGTGGAAACAAACCAATTCGACTCACCTACAAACCAGAGTGACACTGAAGACGCGTCACTGTATGTTCTCCAGCCTCCAGCCGCCCCCAAGAGGGCTGTGGGCGCTGAGCAGCCCCGCCCGCCCTCCTCCGGCCCCACATGAGCCCTGGGCAGTGAGGACACACCTCCTCTCGGCTTGGGCACCTGCCCCGCGTCACCTGGAAGACTGCATCCCAAAAGGCGCCACAGGGCTGAGGGACCCCGTGCTGCAGGAAGCGCTCTGGGCGCAAGGCTTCCTGAACCACGGGGACCTCATCGGCAGCGAAATACCCGTGACGGCGCCTCTGGGGCTGAGAAGCCGGTCCCCGCGGGGCCAAGATGCGGGCACAGAGCTGGGCGCCTGGAGGGGCTGGTGACTGCAAGACACACACCTGCTCCGACCTCTGCCCCAAAGACACAGCAGAGGACGCTCCTCCAGATTTGATAACACACGAGACCCGTTTCCCCGGGAGGAGGACGGCCTGACAGGGTGAGTGACATCTACAACAGGCGGGCACTCAACAACAACGGCTGGTGTGTGTGAGGGACAAAAACGCCCGACAGGTAACGGTGGCCACCTGTCTATCAGAGAAGCTTCACTTGTATGTGGGCCTCCGGGTCCCCCTGCCCAGGAAGGTGGGCGGGCTCTGCAGGTGGCAGCCACAGACCCGCTGCGCAAATGGTACCTCTTTCCGCTCTGCATCCGCCTGGACTCTGGCCTGGGCCGCGGCGGCTTCTCGGTAGGAGCTGGCCTGCTTGGCCTGTTCAAACAACGTCTTCAGCTGCTGCGCGGTGCTGAGCAAGGAATTGACCATCTCCTCCAGGTACAGCCAGCTCCGCTGTTCCGACATCTCCAGCCCACTGACCACAGCGGGAGACACGGTTTTGGTGGGGGTGGAGGGCGGCACCGCCAGGGCAGGCAAGGATGTCAACACTAGCGTGTGGAAAGCAAAACACAACAAGAACTTAACCCACCTCCTGGCTTCGAGGTGCCTCCGCACGCCCATCGAATGTGGGAAAGTAGGGTGGCGAACAGATCACACCCACGGCCCCCCCTTCAAGCCGCCCGTCCGTGGACGACACAACAGCTGCAGGTGAGGTGACCACGGAGCTTGTGCAGAGCCAGTGTGGGGGCGGGGGCTGTTACATCCCACAGAAAGTAAAGCAGACTGAAGAACTAAAACCTCCTGGTTTCGTTTCTGCTCACACAGAAAGCCTTTGGGGATGTCTGTGGTCCCCGGGGGGGCTGATGAGGGATGCAGGAGACAGGGTCCCCTCAGCTGGAGAAGAAAGTCATGGAGGCGGGAGGGAACCTCAAAGGGACGCTGTTCTGGACGGGAAATGGAGACTCGCACACGCGGATGCGAGAGGGCTCCCCACCCCTGTCCCGGGGGGCCTGGGGGCAGAGACACCCAGGCTGTGCTGCTGAACGTCTAACATCCTCCCAGAGAAGAACCCCTGACTGTAGCGTCGGCCAAGTCCTTGGTGTAAAAGCCCCACCAAGGCCCGTTTCCAGCCCCCAGCGAGAGGCCACTGGACACAGGCTGCAGGAGACACACGGGCAGCGCTCAGGAGCCGGACAAGCGACGCCTGCCCCCCTCGGCCATGGCCAGACCTTGCTGTGAACCCTGCCCCCCGCCCCCGCAAGGGCAGGGCCCTGGAGCCGGACATAAGGAAACGGGCAGCGTGACAGGGTGGACAGAGGACGCAGCAGCCGCTCTCGGGGCCCCCGCCAGCCAAATCAGGGACCATCCCAATACAAATCATCCCAGTAGCAGGTTGCAACGCCCTGAATGAAACAGGAAGCCACGCGTCCACGCTGAAACAAGCAAACAAACAAGTAAGCAGACGGGGGACGGGTAGGCCAGGCCTCGCAGCCCTGCTCAGGGCACAGCCGACCACAGGGTGCGGACACTCCCCATCCAGGCCCCGCCCAGACCCCGCAGTCAGGAGAGCCGCAGCCCGGCCAGGAGGCTCACCGGGCCCGGGCCAGGGTCTGAGGCAAGGTGTGGGGAAGAGGCAGAACGGAGGCGAGCTTTAAGGGTGGGAGGGGTGTCACAGCAAGAGGAGACAGCGTGAGACAAGCAAAGGAGAAGGAGAAGGGGCGTTTTCTAGAACTCGGGGACAAGTTTCTATCTTGCTGTCTTGTCTCTGGCGGAAACTGTAAAAAACACAAAGGTCCACCAGCTGGGATACCGATTCTCCCCGTAAAGAAGCGTCCTAACATAGAAACGTGTCCAAAACGTGCCGTCAGTGACAAATCGCTCAAAACGCACACGCGGGGCGATGTCCCCGTTAAGCTTCAGGCGGGGCGAGTCGCAGACGTGCACACACCCTCTCACCTGGGGCCGCCCGGACGAGTGTCCCCACGGGACGGACCCCAAGCACGGCGTCCTGGTCAGAGCCTGGCCGCAGCTCAGGCTCTGCCGGTCACAGGTCGCTACGTGAACAGCCTCACCCCACACAGAAACGGGCGGCAGCTTCCAGTGGAACCTGCTTTACACACACAGGCCCGAAGCCCCACACCCCACTTCACCCAGGAAGCCTTTCGGAAGGGTGAATCTGCGCAGGACGGCCACTCGCGGAGAAGTCTTCCACACTGACCTATTTTGGGATGAGACGTTGGCAACGCGGCCTCCGGGAACGGTGCGATCTGACAGCTGTCCTGATACCCTGGGTAGTGGGGCTCCGGGTGGCCGACCCTGCATGGGGGCTGCACGCCTGCCTCTTGTACTGTCAGGGGAGAGGGACACGGTGGCGTGAGACCCAGCTGTGCTGCACGTCCCGCAGGGCAGCTCCTGAACCGCGGAAGTGGAGGACGTGAGCTGTCAGAGGGAAAGTATCTGGGACGTTCTGGGTGAAACAAAACGCAGCACAAAAGCCAGTTTCCACCGTTCCCTTTCACTTTCCTGAGGCGGCTACCAGAGCATTACGCGTGCACGTGGGGCGTTCCTGCCCCCCGGCGCCCGTCTAGGCTCCGCGAGCAGCCTCAGCCTTTCAGGTCCTGGTCCCGCCGCCCCTGCCCGCGGGGGTCCCCACAGCTCCTGCCCATGACCCCGCTGGGGCCGCGTCGCCAGGCGCTGCGACAACTCGCCTGTGGCTCCCGCGAAGACGTCGCCCTGGGCCGGACTCTCCGAGATGACCGCGGTGGCCTCCACGGTGGACGCCCGGTCGAAGGTCAGCGCGCCAGAGGTAGTGATCTGTCCTGAGGGGGTCACGGTGACTGGAAAAGCAGGAGAGCTGTCACTGCGTGCTGCGCCCACCGGGCACAACGCAGGAAAACCCCGGGGCCGGGGCGGGGTGCGCGGGGGCCAAAGCAGCATCCGCCGGCCCACCAGCCACCTCTGCAGGCGCGGTGCCTGGGGGGGACCAGAGACGCCCACCCCCACCAGACGCAACTCCTGCTGTGTGTCCTGAGCACCTGGATGTACTGTCTCGTCAGAAAGCAAGAAATAAAATTTAAAATAACGTAAGAAGGACTTCGTAGTTTGAATTAAGAAAACGATTTTCGTCAAAGCTGAAGAGAAAACGCAGCGGTGTCCCCAGCATTCTGGGGGCTCCGTCTCCTCCTGCCAACCAGCACCAAGGACACGGGGCGCCTCACCTGCAGGAGTCGTCGGGCTGCCGAGAGCCCCTGGCGACTGGGCGCCCCCCAGGCCTCTCCCGCCACCACAGCCCTCCGCCACCAGCCGCCCCACACGCCTTGCGGTCTCAGAAGCGGGCGCCCCCCCGTCCCCCCCTACACGTGCCCCCGCCGCGCCTGCCCCGGGGCGGGAGGCCGGGAGGGCCCGGGGGCTGCGCGGACTGAGACCCAGGCCTCCAGTCGCGAGGTGAAGCCCGTGCCGAGGACAGGCCGGGGCCGCAGAGGCCAGGGAGCCCCCGTGAGCGGGAGCCGCGCCTCCTTCTGACCCAGACCCCTCGGCCGCACGCGTGAGCGGGACACGCTAAGGGCGTGGCGCGCGACGACAGCTGCTTCACCGTGACTCACAGGTGGTGGCGGCTGCGGCGGGAAGCAGGGTGATGTTCTTGGGGGCGTCCTTCTTGACGGGCGTGGTGGGCAGCTCGCTCTCCTTCTTGCGCCTCTTGTAGGGGACGAAGAGCCTGACGGGCCCGCTCTGTGGCGAGGGGGGTGGGCGGGAGGCAAAGTGAGATGCGTGGAAATGCCACCCGGCCACCCGGGACTGTTCTCCGAGGCGACCTGCCTGGAGACGTGCCCAGACTGCGGCCATTAGACGGAACCGCGCGAAGCTCCCTTGGCTCCCTTTAGGCCCCAAACGGCTTAAAGTAACAGACAAGGGACTTTCGGAGAGAACATGTGGGTAAGAGCGCCTCAAACAGGAGACGGGTATCAACACCAAATTTTTAGGAATTCCCGGAAGACAGAAAGCAAGTGGGGACCAAGGAAGGAGAAGGGAGAGGGCCCGTAGGGAGCAGGGGGCGCCCCGCAGACCCCGAGGCCCTGACACGCGGGAGGAGAGAACCTGGAAGCAGAAACAGCAGGAAAACGTGAAGGTCCGGGGAGCCTCCCAGCTCACGCCCAAGACCCCCGCGGGCTCGCGGGCCCTTCCTGCTGCCCGTTCAAAGCTGCTGTGGACCCGAGAGCGAGCTTCCGTCCTACGCGCCAACCCCAGAATCTCCCTCAGGCTCTCCCGGTGGCCCCCCCTTTACTGATTCCCTCCACGCGATGAGACACTGCCGTCACCTTCTAGGCTGAACTGTGTCCTCAGGACCTCCTGTGAGGCCCTGCCCCTCAGGGTGGCCGTATCTGGAGTAAGGAGGCAGCGGGGGTCTTGAGGGCAGGGCCCTGACCCGCGGGGATTAGTGCCCTTGTAGGAGCAACTGTGTAAGCGAGAGCCTACAAGCCAGGAGGAGCCCCGCCAGGAACCAACCAGCACCTTGACCTGGGCCGCCTGCCTCCACAACTGTGAGAAAGTCAACGCCTGCTCCTGAAGTGCCCTGGCCTCCTGCCCAGCCCCGCAGACTGAGACCCGTGCTGACAACCCTTTGACATGTTTCCTTCAGCCCCGAAGACACAGAGGCTGCTTGGAAGCCTCGTCTGCTGCCCCCATGATGGGCAGTGCCTGCCGCGTGCTGCTTTTCTTCTGCGTGGCTCACACATCCCTGGCCCTTTACATGTCTCACGATTTCTGTTGAAACTGGACATTTTAGGTGCTGTACTGAGTGGCTGTGCGGATGACTCCCCCTCCCTCCAGGGCTTCCTGGCCACAGTCCTGGACAAAGTCTCTCTCACCCCAGTGTGGCCCTGCTGGCCTCCAGGCGGCAGTGACCAAGCCACCGCACCGGCTGTTGGACTCAGCCGACTGCTGTACCCTTTGCAAACTGCTCCACTGTCAGATCCAGTCACATGAGGCTCCTGGACTGGGTGGCTTTTAGGACAAACCTTTGAGGAGGCTCCTGTGGTCACTGGCCCGGTGCGAGGTTTAGCTGGCTGCCCTCCCGCACTGCCGGCCTGCTCCCCACGGGCTGCCCTGGAGCAGGGCAGAAACGGCACTCAGGCCATCAGCCCTGCTCGCCGAGCTGCTTGGTCTTCTCGGCTGGCCTCGGCGGCTGCGTGGACCTCCACCCTAGGGGCAAGCGGGGCCAGGACGACGGAGCTTCCCTAGGCTGAGCTGGAGGGATGCAGGGAGGGAGCAGGGCCTGACTCGAATGCCAGACTCACAAGATTTTCCTGGATAAATGTTTCTTTTTTTGTTGTATGCCCCCAGGACGATCTCCAGAGACCTTAAGTGGTTGCTTTTTATCATTTTCACCAGTTAGGGTCATTTATCGACTTAACGGGGGGGGGGGGGTGTCCCTGGAGCCCTGCACAGCACCACTCCTGAAGCAGAAGCCACAATGCTTCAATTTGATGAAGTCTGACCTATGAGTTTTCATTTCATGGATTGTGCCTTTGGTTCCATGTCTAAGAAATCCCTGGTCTAACCCTAGATCACAAAGATTTTCTTCTACAAATTGTAGTTTAGTTTTGGACACATTTGGTTGTATGATCCATCTTGAATTCGTGTGTATATAAAGTGGGGTGTTTAGGTCAAGGGTCACTTCTACGCCTGTGAGTGTCTGACTGTCCCCACACCTGCAGGTCCGTGTGTGGACGGTGGGTCTGCTCCTAGATCGATGGGTTCCCCCCCGCCAAACACGGTCTTGACCGCGGAAACAATACAGCAAGTCTGAAAGTCAAGTGCTTGATTCCTCCCGTTGCAGTCTTCGTCCTCAAAACCGTGTTGCTACCCCTTTTCCTCTGCCTTTCGATACAAATCTTAGAATCAACTTGTTGATGTCTACAAGATCCTGCCGGGGCTCTGAAGAGACCCGTGTTCAACCCACAGACCAGTGTGGGGAGAAGGACATCTGCACTGCATCAAGGCCTCCAGCCCGTGGGTCCACATCTTCTCGGAGTTCTCTTGCTGGCAGTTTCTAGCTTCAGTGCACACGTTCCATACATGTGCCGTCAGGTGACACCTGAGGATTTCGGCGTTTGGAGTGACCCTAAACAACCCTACCAGGTACTCCATGCTTCCCGATGGTGCTGACCCCCAACTCTGCTCCTCTTACCCTTGAAAGTTCTCCAAGGATGTCACCTACCAGTCTTCCCAAGCAAACTTTAAAAGTATTTTATTCTCACACAAATATCGTACTGGTCATTCTACTAGACTCATGTGTGATCTACACACGAACTAGACAATTTTAGAATATTTGGTTTTCCCACTCAACAACATCTCTCCAATTAAGTTTTCTTCCATAGCTGCTGCTAATTAACCAGGTGAGTAATCAAAATTAAAAAAAGAAATCTCATCATGCAGCTTCTTAGTTAATTTTAAGACATTTAAAAATAATATTCAACAACAGGAACATTGAAACAAAACTGGTACTTCACACATAACAAATTAGTATCACACTTTGAAAGCTATACAGCAACATACATTAAAACTAATGCAAATATCCCTTTTTTTTTAACAGTTAAGAATTTAGGATAAGAAAATACTTCAAAAGACATTAAAAGTTCTCTATATAAATCAGCTCACTGTAGTACTTTTTACGACGTGACGTTAAAAATGAAAAACATAAAACAGCACATATATACTTGTCACCACACACAAAAAAAGTGCGGTTAAGACAATGACATTATAGGGACTTCCCCGGTGGCGCAGTGGTTAAAGAATCCGCCTGCCAATGCAGGGGACACGGGTTCGAGCCCTGGTCCAGGAAGATCCCACATGCCGCAGAGCAACTAAGCCCCTACACCACAACTACTGAGCCTGCGCTCTAGAGCCTGCAAGCCACAACTACTGAAGCCTGCGTACCTAGAGCCCATGCTCCGCAACACGAGAAGCCACCGCCATGAGAAGCTTGCACACCGCAATGAAGAGTAGCCCCCGCTCGTCGCAACTAGAGAAAGCCTGCGCGCAGCAACAAAGACCCAACGCAGCCAAAAATAAATAAATGAATAGATTTATAAAAAAAAAAGACGGTGACATTATAGGAGCTTTCCATCATTTAAGAAAGTTTCCCTTAACGTTCTTTGAGCAGCCCCGGGGCCCACTTGAGGCCTCACTCATCAGAGTAATGTTCAAAAACCAGAATTTGAGGGAGAAGCTAAGCTGGAAGCAGCCCTGAGAGGAGCTGAGGGGAGCAGGGGCCCACTCACCAGGGTCATGTCATCACAGCAGGCGGCACAGGTGCAGGAGGCGGCATGAGGGTTTAGGATCCCGTCCTGAAGTTTAAAAAGTACCGCGACATGTGAGAAAGTCGGCTCTGAAGTGAGTCAACAGCCCCAGATCTCAACCAGTTTCACCCCGATCCCCCTGTGAAGCTAAAATCCCACCATTTCCAGAACCTTCTCTCTTGTACACGTCTCCGCTGGGGGCAGCGTCTACCTCTCCCCTGCCAGGGAGTGTAGGCTTGACTTCTCTATCAACGTCCTAGAGCTAAACCGGAAACAGCAATGAGGAGCCCTCGCCTCTCACGGATGAACTCAAGGAGAGAGAAGTCAGGTGTCTTTTAAAAAGTCACAGGCAGGGCTTCCCCGGTGGCGCAGTGGTTGAGAATCTGCCTGCCAATGCAGGGGACACGGGTTCGAGCCCTGGTCCGGGAAGATCCCACATGCCGCGGAGCAACTAGGCCCGTGAGCCACAACTACTGAGCCTGCGCGTCTGGAGCCTGTGCTCCGCAACAAGAGAGGCCGCGATAGTGAGAGGCCCGCGCACCGCGATGAAGAGTGGCCCCCGCTCGCCGCAACTAGAGAAAGCCCTCGCACAGAAACGGAGACCCAACACGGCCAAAAATAAATAGATAAATAAATTAAAAAAAAAAAAAAAAAGTCACGGGCAGAGTTACTCAGTTTTCCTCGGTCCCTCCCGTGTATACGTGTTAATTAAACTTCCGTTTATCTCCTGTTAATAAATAAACAAAAGTCACACGCACTCAAAGGGAAGCTGTTACGTTGCCTCATCCACTGCTCACAACAAGGTATGGAGCAAACACCCTCAACATCCCATTTGGAACATCAGGAAGCAGATGGAAAGGTGAAGTAACTTGCCCCAGGTCACACCGCAAGTGAGCGGGGGACTCGAATCCCATCTGTCTGACTCCAGCCTGTGAGCCCTGGAAAGCCCTGCGGCCGACGCCCCAGGAGCCAGGCCTGCAGCTTGCGGCTCTGGGCAGGGAGGGTGGGGAAGCGCGGCACCTGGGTACCTGGATGAGGCACTGCAGCGGCCGCCCCGCGTAGCGGATGCTTCTCTTCCAGTCTTTGCTGCTGGCCCTTCCTGCCATGGCTTCAAACTCGGTAGGGCTGTACCAGTTCTCCCCCTGCTTAATGCAGCGCCCCCGGCCTCCTGAAAGGACGAAGCCCCCCCCTGCAGTTCCCGCTGACACCGGGCCAGGCCCATCTCCCCTCCCGCCCACTCCCCCTCGGCGTCCAGGGCCTGCCGGCTCTCAGCCGCTCCCTCGGTGCCCCACGGCGAGCCCACATCTGCGGGCAGCGCTTCCCACCGCATGCCTGAGCCCCGACCTGCTGCCCACGGTCACCGCACACTCCACCACATCCCACATGGAGCTCGTGACCTCTTCCCACTTGCACAGCCTTCTGCCTACGGGCCACCCAGCTGACCCAGGACCTTAGGGAACATGGTCCAGCCCCGCCCCCACACGGGCCACCCCATTCCTCAACCTGCCCGTTTGCTCAACTGGTTTATGCGTCATTACAGCCATCCTTGGCCCCAACTTACAGTGGGGGATGCAAAAGGAAGGCGATCCTCGAAACAAAATAAGCAGCAGCCTGGGCCCACCCCACGCGAGCCCACCTGGGCCCACCCCACGCGAGCCCACCTGGGCCCACCCCGCGTGCGCCCACCTGAGCCGAGCCTGCTCTTATACAAGGTGCCACTGATGTTCCGACAGCGCACAGGCAGCTCACTGTCGTACACCGATGGGTCCCAGTTGTACTTAGTTCCACCTTTCTCTTGGCCGGGAGCCAGAGGAGTCGGAGGAGACTGAGGGCCTTGAGCAAAGAAAGCATCATGAGCATGAGACCCCGAACGCACCCCGAATAACAGAAAGGCACAACAGACCGCTTGATTCTAACAGGTTCTTCCCCCAGCTCAGCTGCATCGCCCCCTGCAACTCTGGGCAACTCTTCTGTTGCCTGAAAAAATCCACTTTTTATACTTAAACTAAACAGTATTTGAAATTTGAAATTCACCACAAGATAAAGTTCACCCCCAGGATAAACTCCACCAGCTCTCGGAGCGTTTTGCCCCCGAGGCCTGGAGCAGGAGGGCAGTACCGGGGGTGAGAGGGGCAGCGGGTGCCTTCAGCCCGGCAGTCTCCACGATGCTCCCGTCCGTGTGCACGACGATCAGCGTGGCCTTCTCGGTGTTCAGACTGTCCCCGATCTGAAGGGCTGTCCTGCCCGACTGGAGGAAAGAACACCAGTAGTCTCAAGTGACAGCAGCTGCCGCACACCTGCACGCTGGGATGTGGTCCTACAGAGAGGTTCCAGCTGACACCGCCACCGGGGGGCCCACCATGCCTCAAGCTTCTCAGATGCAGAGCCAAGGCCAAGAAGAGGTGACACTAGGTCTGCATGGCTCTGAGCGAATGCTCACATGGCTTGTCCAAGTTAAGGGATGAATGTGTTCCTGGAACAGGAAATGCCCTCCCGTGTGCCTGGGCAGCCTCTGAGGTTGCAGGCCTCAGGGGAGGGTTTCCGACAGGCCAAGTTCATAACCACAGCCAAGACCCAGTGCAGGACCCCTTCTCATGCCCGAGCCCACCCAGACACGGGGCCTCCCAAGCCACGCTGCTTACGTGCCTCTCCACTGGGGCTGGATGCTGCCGTGACTGCGCCTGCCTCCTCTGGGCCAGCCAGATGCCCCTTTCCTATCCCTGCGGGCGCTGAGCCCACCCCAACTGCCCCCAGGCGCATGCTCATGGCCTCACTCAGACAGCCCTGGAGTGGACTAGAGACCCCGGCGCACCCCGTCCACACCAAGGCCTGGGACACTCTCATGCTTTCACGCTGAGAGGATAAAACTAAGACAAAGACCTTTTCTTACATGTGAAAATGTGGCCTTCAAACCAGGGGAGGTGAGTAGAAGTTTATCGTGGGGTTGCGGGTCCCCCACCCGGCGTGCACATGCACACACCTGGCCTGCTCTCACAGACCTGCAGGGTCAATGCCTCAGTAAGGGCGTCTACACTGCTTGCATCTGAATCACTGAATTCGTACAGCTCTCGACCGGAAAAACAACGCTTTGTGTTCATTCGAGAACCACAGAGTATTTTTCTCATGAAGGCGTGTGGGACATGTAGATACTTGAGACCCCCTCTCCTTGTCAGTTTCCAGAAGGATCACACTAGTTTCTGGGTCTTCTTGTCCTCAGAGCCCGCTGACTCGGGGCCGCCCCTAACTCCCCGACCCTCTGGCTCCAGCCCCTCCTAGAAAACGAGAACGTGACAGAGTCTGCTGTCAGGCAGGACACCCGCTAGAGGCACCAAGTCACTGCCTGGCTATCAGCTTGTGGGCATCCTGATGCCGTAAGAGATAAACCAAGACTCTTAAATCTGCACCCCTGAGTCCTTCACCAACCTGCTGCCCTTACACTCAGCAGCAAGAGTTTTCTGTCCGTCACTATCTCAATAACAACCACTTTGCTTTCAGGTGTACAGCGTCCCAGGTGTGTGATCCAGGCTAAAAGGAAACCGTGCGATCTCCCCTCCCCTCCCCTCCCCTCCCCGGGCAGTGGGCAGTGGGCACAGGGCAGGCTCAGGGTCTCTGGGGGATGGGCCACCCCCCTTGGGGCTGGAAGCGCTCCCATGGTGGCTTACCAGCACGTGGCCCGAGAGCGAGGCGGCGTTCGCCACCGACGTGGTGAAGACGTTGTCCGCCGAGGCGCCCACGTTGGCCACTGTCACGGTGGTCACCTCTGCAACACAGGAGCCTGACTCAGGGCCCAGCCAGAGGCCACCGGGGATAGGGCGGGGGTGGGGGGCGGCCCACGGTGGATCCAGGTCAGGTACCTGCACTACTGTGGGAGGCCTCACGCTGTACACGAAACGCCCGCCCAACGTTTCTAGACCAGTCTGAATGACCTGGTCCTTCCAAGGACAAGAGGCCACCTCTCCCTCCCCACAGAGCCTGCCACACACAGTGAAGACCACAGGGCACGCCCGCCCTCACGCACCCACTGAGCCGGCCACGGCTCTGCCCTGGCATCTCGCTCCCTTCTAGTTAAAACCATACCCCAAAGAGGCCACTAAAATCCTACAGTTCCCTTCCTTCCAGGTGGGGATCTTCCTGGCCCCTCTCCTGCAGGTCAGCGCAGGAAGGCTCACGTCTATCCCTCCCTCCCCTTCCTTCACCTCCACCTGCCACGGACCTCTTCCTCCTGAAAAGCGGCAGACCTGCCTGTGCCCACCCCACGCGCCTCCCAACTCTAAGCCCGGCCCCTCCCAGCAGCGTCTGTACACGGGGGCGCCGCCGCGCCCCGCCGCCCCCGTGCTCCCCCAACTGCCCATGGCCCACTCCTGACGGGCTGCCCTGGACAGCCCTCCCTTGATGCTCCCCCAGCCACCAGGGGTGGCGCTGCCTTCTGGAATGTCCCAAGCCTAGAGCGCCTGTGACCTGGGGGAGGTGCTCAAACTGACCCAGAGTCCTGCACATTCCATCAGCCCGAGCTCACTAAACTGCTCTAAAAACACCTGCTCCCCATCTGTCTCCTCCACCGTGTCCCAGGGAGCCCGGGGCCGGGGGGTCTGAACACACGCTCAGGTCTAAAGAGCTCGCCAGCAGCCCGGGAGGCAGCCTCAAGCCAGCAACGTGTCCTGCTGAGTTACAGAAACCCGGGAATCACCTGACCTCGGTAATTCACAACCAACAAGTTTTAACACGCTGGAAAAACACAAGGATAAAACTCTGCAGGAAAGAAACACCTGATGTCAATACGCGTCTCCAATGTTGCCACGAATAGCATCACATTCCCTTTCTGCATTCAGAAAAACACGTGCAAAAACAACACAAACCTGAAGAAAAGCCTCACCATCCAAAATCTCAACTTTAAACCAGAGTTTAGCAACGAAAATAGAACCCTTTAAGGTCCACAAAGCCTTCTTTCTCTGCTTTTTGGAGGATCCCGGACAGACCACAGGCACTGGGGCAGCGAGGGAACGGGCTGCAGGCCCCACCCAGCTCCTCCAGGGCCGGAAAAACCGGAGCACTGGGTGGGGAGGCCGCTGTCCAGTTCTGAAACCCATGAAACTCCCTAGGGGAGAAGAGCCTTAGGATGCTCCCCAGGGGTTCCAGTGCCCAGCTCTGCCGGCCACACGGGAGCCCAAGTGGGAGGGAACAACGCTTAGGAAAGTCTCTCCCTCTTTCGGGACGGTGCCCTGGGGAGACACAACCTCTAAAGGGCACTTTGGGGCGTGGCTCATGAACCTTGAAAATGAGAATGTTCTGTGCGACACGAACAAAAGCGTGGGCCAGCAGCCCCGGTGGTGCCCGCAGAAGGGAAGATCTGTAAAGGAAATGGGGGCCACGCGGACAGGCCAGAGGGGAGACTGAGGAGCGCGGTGCTGGCTTCCAGGGCCACTGTCCCCAAGGGCTGCGGGCCCTCCCAGGCTAAGTGAGATGCCTTGCTCCTCAGGGCTAAGGTCACACCTGAACAGGCCCTCAGGATTCTGGGTGACCAGATGCACCCAACCCCGGGCTCCTCCAGGACAGGACCCGTGTCTGACCCCTGTGTCACCAGCACCCAGGACAGAGGAGGAGAGGACAGGCAAGGCAAGAGGCAGGTGCTGAGAAGGTTCTGGAAGTAGCGCAGAGCGCTGAAAGGAAGGAAGGGAGTTCAGGGAGCAAGTATGCGGCAGGGCAGGGCCAGGATGCTCCCATGGGGCAGGTGTGCAGGGACCACACGGCACACGAGGTAGGTGCGAGGCATGTGCTGGGGGAGGATGGGTGTGCCAGTCAGCCAGGCGTGCGCAGGGCAGCTGCGCGTGGAGGACAAGTGTGAGGAGCAGGTGCGCGCGGAGCAGGTGCCGGCAGGTCGTGCGGGAGTGTGCGGGGCAGGCGCGCAGGGCAGCTGTGGGGCAGGCGCGGACAGGTGCGCGGGAACCGCGGGCGGGCGGCACTTGCCTGCGAAGGCGGCGGCCGCGGCGGCCTCGTCGGGGCCGGGCAGGGCCTCGGCGCCCATGTCCATGTGCCCGGGCTCGGCGGCCATCACCGCCACGGCCGTCACCCGCCGCGTCTCACGCTCCGCCTCCGAGTCTCCGTCCTCCTCCGAGTCCTCGTCCCTGCTAAGCACCGGCTCCTCCGCCTCGCCTCCCGCCGCGGCCGCGGCCGCCGCCGCCACAGCGGCCGCGGCCGCCACCGCCGCCGCCTCGGCCAGGCCCAGCTGCTTGGCGGCCGAGTCCGAGTCCTCCATCCGGACTCCGCCGAGCCCGCCCGAAGGCGCCGGCCGGGGCCGCCCGAAGGCCGGGACGGAGCCCGAAGCGCTCTGCCCGAGGAGGCCGCCCGAGCCGGGCCGAGCCGGGCCGAGCTCGACCGAGGAGGGCTGCCCGAACCGAGCCGAGCTGAGCCGAGCCCGCCCGAAGCCGGCCGCCAAGCCGAGCCGGGGCTGCCCGAACAGGGGCCGAACCAGCACGAAGAGGCCCTGTCGAGTCGAGCCGAGCCGAGGCCTAGAGTCCGGAAACGAGGGGGGCCGAAGTGGTCCGAAGTGCGGAGCCGAGTCGGTCCGAATTGGTCCGAGGCCGCACGAGGGTTTCCGAGAGGCTCTGCGCTAGCCCTCCTCAGGGCCTAGAAGGCCGCGCCGGCCGTGGTCCCCAGACAACAGGGTCCCCTACTGTGAGACCGACTCCGCCGCCCTCCGACGCAGCGCGACCCGGCCTAGAGAACCTTGCGCTGCAGGCTCTGCCTGCACCCGCCGCCCGCGGGAGCCGAGCCCGCCCGAGGAGGAGCCGAGCGGAGCCGAACGCTCCCGAGCAGGGATCCTCACGAGCGAGCCTCGGCTCTCCGCTTCCTCCTGTCCGAAAGTGCCCGAGCGCTGTCGGACGGGCTAATCGGGCCTCGGCCACGGTTCGGAATCAAGTCCCGAAACGCGGCACCGTCGAGCCCCTTCGGGAGCAGAAGCGAAAATGGCCGAAGGGACGCCGTTTGCGTCCGGCGCCGAGAGGCTGCCGGGATCGCGGCGGGCGGGATCGCGGCGGGGCGCGGGGCGGGGGCGTGGGGCACGGGGCGGGGCGCGGGACACGGGGCGGGGCGCAAAGATGGCGGCCTCGCGGCGAGGTGAGGGGCTGGGTGTGGGGTCGCGGAGGCCTAGGGGCGTCTCGGAGGTCGCCCCGGGAGAGGGGTTCAGTTGGTTCGGTTCCTCCTGGTGCGGGGAAGGCCGAGCTGCGGGCGCAGCTCGCCGGGGTCGTTAACCGGTAGACTTCATGTGTCCACAAGGACCCTGGCCCGGAGAGCCCGTCCCGGGTCCGCGCCGCCGCTTCCCGTGGACGCGCGGGGCGGTGGAGCCACGGCGGTGCGGTCACGGCTCCCCCGAGGGGACGCTCGGCGCCCTCCGACCCAGATGAGAACCCCTGCGGGGCCAGTGGGCCGGCAGCGAGCGGGACGGGCTCGTCCGGAGCCGGCAGGAAGGGGACACCCCGGTTTGGAGTGGGCCCTGCCTGCGGGCCCAGTGGGACCGGCTTCTGGAGCGAAGGTTTGCATTCTCGCCGGGATTGCCGGCTCACGGGTTCGTCCTGTCTCGGTGGCGCCCTGCGCGGGGCGGCGGGGGGTCGGCCGGTCGGCGGCCCATTCGAAGTCCTGGTCGCTGGGTCTGTAAGAGACCGCGCCGCAGAGCTCGTGGAACCAAAGCGAGGTATGCGGGCGGCCCGGGGAGCTCACTCGGCCGGACGGAAAAGGCCAATTTCCACATCTCAGCTGTCAGGTTCCGAAATTACTCGTGCGAGGAGAGGCTGGGACTAGACGGGAGCGGTGAGCTGGGCAGCTAGCTGACAAAGAAGCAGACTGTGGTCTGAGCTTCAGACAGAGCTTTCCCGGCACCGGGGTTCCCAAGCGCCAGACCTTTGTGCAAGGCCACGGGTACTGAGGTTCGCGCGTTTTCATTTGGTGGAAAAGTACGTTTACACCAGAGCGATCCGCTTCACACCCCTCGTATATCACGCAAGGAAAAACATTCTTTCTCTTTGCTTTCACATTTAACTTCTGACCGCCACATTGTTATTACAGTGAATCATTGACAAAAAATGCGAAGTTCTAAAAGCCACGGTTGGACTTCCCTGGTGGCGCAGTGGTTAAGAATCCGCCTGCCAATGCGGGGGACACGGGTTCGAGCCCTGGTCCGGGAAGATCCCACGTGCCGTGGAGCAACTAAGCCCATGCGCCACAACTACTGAGCCTACATTCTAGAGCCTGTGAGCCACAACTACGGAGCCTGCGTGCCACAACTACTGAAGCCTGCGCTCCTAGAGCCCGTGCTCCGCAACAAGAGAAGCCACCGCAATGAGAAGCCCGGGCACCGCAATGAAGAGTAGCACCCGCTCACCGCAACTAGAGAAAGCCCGCGCACAGCAAGAAAGACCCAACACAGCCTAAATAAATAAATAAGTAAATTTATATTGAAAAAAAAAAAAAGCCACGGTTATCTTTAGTCAGAATGAGCCTCTTTCTGTAGGTCTGAAATCGTTAGAACAGCATATCTGATTGTAGCTACCCTTCATGTCAATTATTTAAATCCTGTGGCGCTGAAGGTTTTTCAACAGCATTTTTTCCCTGAGCCCCATCATCTCAAGCATAACAATGGGCAACTGGCAAATAGATCTGAAGTTCTGAAGCGAACTGTCAAGAGAAGGGTCAGAAGGGAGCAAAGTCCTGATTACCGTGAAATCCACCCAAATAATTACAGGTATCGAGGCAGCCTAGTTTAGCTTGGGCCTGGAAAAGAAGGGGTCGGGTTTAGAGAGCACCCTCCCCATGTCGCGATGGAGGTTTATTGAGGATCCGTGCTCGGCACCCTCCGAGGCTCCCCGTGCTCAGCACGTGCTGCCTCTCCATCACCCGTGTCCTGTGCTGACCCACGTAAGACCCCCACCCAAGTGAGACTCCCAGAGGACCTCGAATCTGCCGAGGAAGCAAAGGCTCACCCAGGCTGGGAGTTTCTCTCTTGCCCCCTGGGGACTAAGGAGGAAATGGAGTAGGAGAGGGCACCGTCCTACTCGCTGCTGGCAAATTCTGAGTCGTTATTGGCGCGTTGCCGTACACTGTCATCTGAAGACGTGGGCAGAATGTGTCACTGCTGTGTGGCGGGAGAGGGTCGGAAAGAGACTAGATTGCTGGCTTAGGAGATTCTTATTTGGGGAGGGATATTTGGGGCGATGAATAAAATTCCAGAGGAAAGCAAACATCTATTATCAATGATAGAGACTTGTAACCTGAATCAAAAAACGTTTTCATCTGTGTACGTGTGGCACATATGAGATGAGAAAAGCTGTGTGTCTGGTTTCTCTCCTGGCATCTGGCCTCAGGTGTGGATCTGGGCTTCGCCTGTGGGTACGCCCTGACTCCCAGCCTCAGGTTCAGAAAAGCAGATGGTCAGATCCTCCCTGGAGGGACAGTGGGTGCAGAGGTGCCGGAAAGGAACCTAGCTGCGGGCCATAAATCCGCGGCAACAGGAGAACAGGCCTCTGGAGCGTCCTGGTAGGACTCGGGGCCTCTCTGACTGTACCTTCTCTTCCAGGCAGAGCTTCCTCCACGGTGGTATCCCGCTGCTGCATCCCTGTGGCCCTCCGCCAGCCCAAGACCCAGGCCTCCCAGGCACCTGAAGTCGGCTCTTGGCTCCCGCTTTTTACTGCTTTAAGCCCCCAGCCCCCAGCCCCAGCTTCCCTGTAAGTTTTGAGTAGTCATTCCACCTGAGTGGGAAGGGCGTCCACTAACAGGTGGAGAGAGTTGATATAACCTCCTGCACTGGTGCCTCCTGCTCAGCCCCACGCCGAGGGGTGGCTGCCTGACTCCCTCCGGGCCCGGGGGGGCAGGAACACGAAAACCCCTCACTTGGAAAACTTACAGACTTGTTTTAGCATAAACAAATACGAAGTGTTCAGAGCTCAGGAAAGTTGCAAGTGGGTATTTAACTGCCCCCCAAAAGAGAGAAAGACATTTTCTTTGAAGAAAGTGAAAAAGGTCACTTTTTGCTCTCTGTTATAACTGGGACCTAGGTCAGGGTGATGCCACCTGAGGAAGCCCGGGGTGCCGAGGCCGTCCTGCCTGCAGTCACCAAGGATGTGCCCGGTCCTCTTGCTCCAGGCTAGGACGTCCCCTGGGGGGAAGCCCCAGCCCCACCCCGGAGCCCACAGGAGCCCTGCCAGGTGTGGTGACACCAGGAGGGGTGTCAAAGGAAGCCAGGCAGGGGGCCGTTGGCCGGGTCTCCGTGGCCACCCGCAGGTGCCTGGGCTGGACCCACGTGTTTGCAGGGCCTCTGGTCAGGTGGCGGAGCAGCCCCTCCCGTCCGTCCTCCCTCCCCAGGTGGGTGCCCTCGGGCAGGGCCATGTGCTGGGCCTGAGAGTCCTTAACCGCTGGCCAGCTCTCGTCGCTCCCTCTTCAGATGCTGCTCTATCTCAGTGGGACGTACTATGCCCTTTATTTCCTAGCTACGCTCCTGCTGGCCGTGTATAAAAGTAAGTCTCGTGTGAAAAGGCAGCTCAAAGGTGTGGGTACCCTGTGTCCTGTAACAGGAGCTCAGCTTTGTCGCCCGTTTTTCTCCAGGTCAGGTTTTCACTTATCCTCACAGTTACCTGGTCCTCGACCTGACTCTGCTCTTTCTGATGGGGATTCTGGAAGCAATTCGGTTATACTTCGGTGAGTTGACTGGAAACCACATAGTACTTGGGATTGTTGCTAGCTTTACGTGTGAACCTTTACATGTTGGTCATCTTGTAACACGGTTCTTAGAGACACTTTTGACTGAAACTGCTTACCCATGGTTTTGCAGGCCTTTCCTTACAGTGTCATTAAGTATTAATTTGTTTATGCAGAAGCTTCGTCCACAAGACGAAGAATATTGGCCACGTCCTTGGTGGGAATGCTCCCTGTTTGGAAGCATATCGTGCACAAGCTGCTGGGTAACAAACAGCACTGAGGTTAGAAGCCAGCTCAGTCATCAACCCTGGGGCCCTAAAACACTCACCCGCACCTCCCTCCTCCCCTTCCGTTGGCCTCAGTGGTCAGGAGGAGAAAGATCTGGAAAGTTCTGTCAGGTCCCCACCAGGGCAGCAGGGCCTGGAGGGTGGAAGGCTCCCCAGCCTCCCCAGTCCGGCTCCTGGAGGCCCCCAGCCAGAATCTTGCTCGGCCGACTCCCCTCACGTCCTGAAGCTCAGACAGTATAGGAGCCCCGAGAGAGCTCCCCCGCTCCCTCCACAGCTCACCATCAGGGCCCATGCCTCCCCGTTCCCAGTCACAGGCACTCGGACACGAGCACATCTCTTCTAAACGGGATCACGCTGTGGGTTCCGCTGACACGTCTGAGAAACGCTCCTGCCTCTGGAATGGCTGATAGGACAGCCGGCACGTCCCGGGCCCCTGCACATGCACACCCACGACACAGACGAGCCCGTGCCCGTGGGAGGGTGGCAAACGGCACTAGAGTCGCTGGGCATCCGCAAGCCCCTCATGCTCCTGGGGCACCCTGGGCACCCGTGGCCGGGACAGCTGGAGATCAACGTCTTCCATGCTGACCCATTTGTTTGTAAAACGTGCAGTTGCTTTGTTTTTTGTAAATATGCGTGAAATTTTCCACAATGATCTTAGCCCAAAGTGAACTATTTTTGGAAATTTTAAACAAAATCTTCTCAGTCAATGTGGAATTAGGAAAAGGTGTCAGAATGCAGTTGGAATTGTCTTTAGAAAACCAAATTCTGTCTCCCACCCACGCAACTGACCCAAAGACCAAGAGTAGAACATCACAGCCTCGGTTGGCTTTCTTCCTCACTAAGGAAGACATGCCCCTTTTTGCGTTTGCTTTCCGACACTTTGAAGAGTCCCCTGCAGTGGTCACAGTGGGATCTTTCACTCAAGTCCTCAAGCATCACATGGTGGTCAGCGCTGGCACTGGTCTCACGGCTGAGATGCCGGGGCCCTCCCGGGCCCGTGCGTCCCAAAGCCCGGCGCTCACCCAGCACGTCTGTTCTGCTTTCCAGGCACCAAGGGCAACCTGATGGAAGCCGAGGTACCGCTGGCCGCCAGCCTGGTCCTCACGGTGGGCGGTGCCCTGCTGTCCGTCTACTTCCTGCTCTGGCAGACCCTGGTGCTGTGGGCCGACTCGGCCCTCAGCGCCGTGCTCCTGGCGCTCCACGGCCTGGAGGCCGTCCTGCAAGCGGTGGCCATCGCCGCCTTCGATAGCTAGGTGGGCGGTGCCCGGCCCGCGGGACAGCCCTGGGCAGGAGACCCTCCTCAGAGCCAGACTGTGCCCCAGCCGTCACCTCCCCCGCTGACGGTTGCTGAGCGGGAAGGACATCTTCGTGCTGACCTGCCTCGGTGTTTGTGTTTGTTAGAGGGTCAGATGGTGTGGAGGGTCTATGAGGCGGAGGTGGGGTCGGGAGCCAGGGCAGAACAAGGCGCTGGGCAGGGGCTGGGTGCGGCGGAAGCAGGGGTGGGGCTGTCCCGGCCGGTCTGCGGGGAATCGCGGGGGCGTTTCTGGCTGGCGGGGATCTGGCTTCAGCAGCCACCGACATCCGGGGTGCAGAGGGGGACGAGGCCTTCGGAAAGCAGGCAGCTGGGCCAGTGCCCTCGCGGTGTCCGTGGCATCTCCCTCTCAGGCCGGGATCGGCCGTCTCTGCTCTCCCTGCAGCTTCGGGGTGGCACAGGGACCAGGGGTCCTGCTCTGCGGGCCGAGCCCCGGGCAGGCGGTGCACTCTGCCGCGCACAGGAGGCGCCTGCCGAGGGCCAGGCAGCTCGGGGCGGGGGGGTTTCCCCTCAGCCGTGACACCTTTCCCTGGGGGATTCTGGAGAAAGGCGAAGGTGACCTGGAAGCCCCAGCGCAGAGCCGGGGAGGAGAGCTGGAGAGTCCCCAGTAGGGGACCCCAGCCCCTCTGCAAGTGCTCCTGGAAGGAGTCTGCGCCGATGTTTTCTAGTGACTTCCCTTGGTCTCAATTTCACATTTTCTACGTCTGGAGTAATGTTGTGTTTGAGCATCTGGATATTCTCTCTTCACGGTATTTTTAAATAAAGAAGCTTCTCTACCTCTCTGAACTGCTCCTGACTGCAGCCACCTGTCTCCTCCAGGGTTCTCCCTTCATCCCTCAGGGCACAGGCCGCGTGCCCGCTGCGGGCCCCACACAGCAGCCCCGGAGCTGCGCTCCCCCAGCCTGGGCCTCCACGGGGCTGGCCTCAGCGAGGGGCACTGGTGGTGTCAGCCTCGTGGGTCTTACCCTTAGGGGGCCAGTGGGAGCAGAGAGCTGTCTGCTCAGCCAACTTCTCTAGCTCAGGACCAGTGTGCGCCTGTAGCCCCGAAGGCCAGTGGGGGCGTCCTGCTGTTTACCCTCTGTGCGCTCCGCAGGGCTCCACCCTCTCCCGCCCACATGGGCTCAGGGAGGCCGCGATGGGTGCACCTGCTGTCTTTGGGAACCTCAGCCCCTCCCCTGCAGACCCAGGCAGCAAGATACCTGTGTCCTCCGCGTTCACAGCCTGCCCGAGAGTCTGGGCCAGGCCCTTGACATCCGCATCGCTTTGGCCACGGGGCATACCACACTCAAGGTGACCACCAAGCAGCCTGGCACTCCAGGCCCCCAACTGCATTCTTGAGGGGGTCAGTGCTCCCGATCTGATGCCAATCACGTTGATTTCAGAAGCAGAGAGCGCCCACCTCGGCTGCTCCCCTCCCTGCGTGCCTCCCACGTTTTGCCCTTTCAGGCTCAGCCTCCTGGAAGGGCTGGCGTGCCGTCCCCTCTGCTGACGTTGTCAGCAGAGGGGAGACAGAACCAGGAAGCCAGGCCTCGCCAGGGCTCTGCGGCAGGGCGGGGCCGGAGGACGAAGGCCACTCCCTGCACCCCTGTGCGAGCTCACCTGTAACACCCCAGACAGGCAGGAAGGTCCTAGCGATGTGGGGAGGGACAATGCCGCTGGCCTTCCAGGACACTGTGTCTCCTTAGCTGGGGCTCCTGGCAAACACCAGCTGCGTGCCCTTCTAGGACCACGGACCTGGGACCCTGCGTCCTGGCACACCTCTCCTGCTCCCCCCACCCCAGGACAACAGCGGGAGCCTTGGGGTGCCTGGGGGTGCCCACCACCACCCGGCCTGACCTCTTCACCCAGCTTGGTGGGCACGGCCATCCTGGGGGTCAGTTCAGGAGAAGGAAAGACAGAACCGCGGGCAGAGCTTGGGGCCCGGCCTAAGGCGGGGGTCACTGCCCGGAGCGCCCTCACACCAACGCTGCCCTGGCACTCAAGGACAGCGTAGGCCACAGGCGTCCCGACACACCCCCTCCCCGGCCATGGGATAACCCCACTCCTCAGGGGGTGCCCACACTGGGCTTGGCGACACAAAGAAAGAGACTTTAGGAGCTCCTAGATCGTGGAGGAGGTACCCCCGCCCCGGACCTGGCAAGCTCAGGGAGCAGGGCTGCAGAGCCTCTGGCCCATGGTCCTACCTTTGAGACTCACTCAGACTAAAGCCTGGCCCTAGCACTCCCTCCAGACCCGAGGGGCCCCAGTGGAAGAGGATGGGACTCGGCCCCGGGTCCTGGGGCACCTGAGGCTGGGGGCACCTGGCAGGGGCAGGTCTGACCTCCCCAGGGCTCCACGCCACCCCTCTGGGGTGCAGGCAGCTGGGCTTGCCCCGGGAAGATCTCAGAGCAGCGTCGGGGCGCGCTGCCGCCCTGAGCACCCCAGCGAGGGATGGGCTCCCGGCCCCGCCCACCCGTCCACCAGCGCCCCCGCTTTAGGGGTGGGGTTTGCGCAGAGGGACCCGGGTGGCTGTGGGGACCGTCCGCGGGGAGCCGCGGTGGGGGCGGGGTCCTGAGCGGGGGCGGGGTGGGCGGGGCATCCGCGTCCCACCCCCGCCCCTGCCCAGTGCCCGGCCGCACACGGTGACTCTAACCTGCAGCTCAGGTTCCTCCCAGCGCCCCGCCCCGGCTCCTCCGCGCGTCCCTCTCTCCTCGGGAGCCAGGCTCCGACAGACGGGCGGACGGACGCGCGTACTAAGCGACCAGTGGGCGGCCAGGCGCGGGGCCGCGAGAGGAGCAGGTGAGTGCCCCGCCTGGAGCCCGCACCCGCTTTGGCCCTGGAGCCACAGGGGAGCCGAGCGCACGGAGGGCGGGCTGCCCGGGCCTCAGTTTCCCCAGGTGGCAGCGCGACGCGGGGCTCTGGCCTGGGTCTGCAGGCCGGGCCGGGGCGCATGGGGCATCGGGCGCGAGGGGCCTCGCCGGGCCCGCGGGCTTTCCCTGGGCTGGTGGCCGCAGCCGGGTTCCTGCGGCCTGGCCTGCCCCGTCCGGTCCTGGGGCGGCGCCGTGCGCTGGCGATGTTTGTAAGCCAGTGGCTTCTGAGTCAGCCGGCCGCCTCCCAGCCCTGGGGCTCGGTGGAGGGAACCCCTCCTCCAGTGAAGCGGTGTTGAGGAGCCTCAGCCCCTGCCCCTCAAAGGATCTGCACCAGTGTTGCCGGGGCGGACTGGGGGCTCCTCTGGCGTGCTAGCCGGCTTCCTGTGTGTCCGAGGCAGGCGGGAACGCAGGGCCAGGGACGCATCAGGCCGGGGTCAGGCTCTCGGTTAAGGTTGGGGTGTGGGAGTTTCAGGGAGGAGGCTGGGGGCCGAGCTGCCGGGGCCTGTGTGCCTCCAACCTGGGCTGGGCTGGGCTGGGCTGGCCTGGGGCAGCCCCTGTGCCTCAGGTGTCCCGGTGGCAGGGGAGGCGGGTAAGCAGGGCTCCCGGTGCTTCTGAAGTGCGCCACCGACCATCTGTGCCCCACCCAGATGTGGTCAGCCCCAGCTGCGCTGGGAGGCCAAGCCCAGCTGGCGCCGCCTCTCCTCCCTCTTCTGCACCTCCCCCACGGCCTGTGGCGGGGCCTCTCCTGGCCCTGCCCAGTGCAGTCAGGGGTCCAGCGCCGCCCAGCTCTCTGCCTGCCTCTGTCTCCCAAGTGCAAGCTCGGCGCCCTGTTCCCCACCTACAGCTTCCCAGGCTTTTCCCTCCCCCAACCCGCAGGGCCCAGACCTGGGCACAGCCAGAGCCCCAGAGTCTCCCCCATCCCAGGGCCCCACCTGGCTCCCTGGGCCTTAAGCTGACTCCTCCCCAAGGTCGTTCAGCTGCGAGCTGGAATTTGAACTTGGAGCTGGTCCCTCTGCCCTCCCTGCCCTGCTGGGCCTCCTCCCCCTCCCCCTGCCTGACCAGGCACCATACCCGGCCTTCCTTTGCACCCGGAAAATGGCCACAGTGAAACCGAAGTGCAGCCTGGGCCCTGGGGCCCTCAGGGCTAGTGCCATCCCCACCCCAGTCAGCTGAAGAAGCCCCCTTACTCCCCGCTGGAGCCGGCCTGTAAGCGGCCCCTCCCCCAGCTGCTCCCCAACCCAGATGCCTGGACCCACCTCCCTGGCTGGCCCTGAGGCCCCCCACCCCGCCCCCTAGGGGAGGCCGAATGTCTCGACCTAGGTGTCTGTGTGCTCACAGGCCTGGGTTTCGCCCAGGTGTGTGTGTGTATCTGGATGCACGTGCCCAGCACCCTCGGCTCAGCCCGCCAGGAATCCCATTAAGCAAACACTCGGGCTCACCCACTGAGGTCATGAGCATTCCGGACATTCTCCACGGACAGATGGACAGAGGAATCTGGCCAAGCCCGGACCCTCGGTGGCATGTGGGAGGGGGTAGCCTGAAGCCCCCGGGTCCCTCACACCTCCTGGGAGCCTTCCCTGTAGGTAGTACCTGCTCAAGCTACCAGGTACTTGTACAAGCTACCAGGTACCAGGTACTACCTGCCCTGGATACCAGCACCCCTGGCTTGCGACCCAACCCTGCAACCCCCTAAACACTGAAGCCACAGATGGATGGCATCACTGGTGGCATCTGATGCGGCACAGTGTGGACCCAGAGGTCCCCACGGAGCACAGAATCCCACAGGACATGTCAGCCTGGCCCAGGGGTACCAGGCTCTGCTCACCCCTCAGATGGTGGGCTCCGTCTGGACTTCACCCTGGGCTCTGGGTCCCCGGGCCCCCTACCCTTCACCCTGGGCTCCAGCCTCATCTTTTGCTGCCTTTCTCCCTTGTCTGGCTCCCACCTGCCTCAGGGCCTTTAAACATGCTGTTCCCTCTGCTTGGAAGGTGCCTCTTCCCCCGACCCCCCTTCAGAGCCCCCAGGACATCTTCCTCGCAGCCCCACTCCAGACAGCCTCTGGGGGTGGGACCCCTCTGCTGGCACGTCCTGGGGGTCCCTGTAGAGGACCGAGGGTCCAGGGGGAGATGGGGCTGCAGTGAACACCAAGTGGGATGTGGAGCAGGGGTGGTCCTGGTGTGTCCAGAAGGCAGGGCTCTGCTCCCTGAGGACTGCCTGCCCAGGCACCCTGGGGAATCTGGCCAGGCCATCGGGGCCCCAGGCCCTGCATCCAGGGAGGGATGGGGAGGAGACCCAGGCCCTGTGCTGGGGTAGCAAGGCCCCGGCCAGGTCACGATAAGGTGTCAGCTTGGCTCCCCTGTGCACTTAGGTGTGGGCCAGGCACTAAGCCCTGGACCCAGGCCACTCTGAGGTCTGCCCTCTCACCGCCAGCCACCGTCGAGGACGCCATGAGCCAATCAGGGTCTGTGAGCTGTTGCCCGGGTGCTGCCAAGTGAGCCCCCACCCACTAGGCCCCCACCACCCGCTACCCACCCGTAGTCCCCAGGGAGGGGTGTGGCATGGGCCCCACCCTCACCAGCCCCTCCCCTGCAGTGGCAGCCTGGGCCAGTCTGACGGTGTGGCCAAGATGAGTGCCAAGGACCTGTTTGGTGAGTGAGGTTTGAGGACAAGAGGCCTCGGGGACCAGCTCGGCTGGGAGGGTTTCGCCTACTCCCTTCCCCAGGGCTGTGCCAGGCCCCCACCCAGGGAGACGCGGGTCAGCCCTGGGCACCCAGAGAAGGCCCCTGGACCCTAATCAACCAGCAGGTGCTCAGGTCCCTCCCCCAAACTCTGGCCACTGAATAGCCCTCCCCACAGTGAGCCAGTAAGGGGAGAGGCCTTACTAATAATTCAGGGAGCATCAATATTGATTCTCTGTGCTCTTCTCCGCCACCCGATCCTCCAGGGGCGGGGGCTCCTGCTGGACTGAGTGCCAGGTGTCTACTCTGGGAGGGCGGGCCCTGGCCGGCCCCCACCTCCCCCAGCTCTGACCCTCCCCCAGCCATGCAGTGCCGCCTCTGGAATGCAAGGAACCCCAGGGAGGGGCAAGAAGAGGCAGGGAGATGGTAGCTGGCAGCTCTTAGAGTTGGGGGAAGCCCTGGACCAGACCCCTCCCCAGGAAGGTGGGCAGGGGGCCTCCATGAAAGGAGGCCGAGCCTCCTGCGTCCGCTCCAGGACAGACCCCGGACACAGTTGTGCCATCACCACTCTGAGCTGGGGGTCCCTCCTGGGGACCGAGGGAGCTCCGTGTTCTGCCAGGAGGGGCCGTCCCTCCATTCCGTGCCCTTGTGTCCTTCCTGGCGGCCACAAGGGGTCCACAGAGCAGCCCTCCTCGCCTGCACTCTGCCCTCCCTGCGGCCCCACCTGGGGTCCCGCCCTCAGGGGTGAGTGACTGTGTCTCCTTATTCAGCTCAGAGGAAGAAGTACTCCAACTCCAATGTCATCATGCACGAGACCTCCCAGTACCACGTCCAGGTGAGCCCCTCACCCCACAGGGCACTCCTGTCCTCTGTGCTCCGGGGTCCCCGGGCCTGTGGGGAAACTGAGGCCCGGGGAGAAGTGGTCCCACAGCAGGCGGCCTGTTCTGGGCTCACCGCCGGTGGGGAGCCTCCCTCCGGTCCTGGGGAGCTCCCGGTCTGAGGGGCACAGGAACCCTGGAGCTACATCGGGGAGAGGGATGCCAGGGGCAACACAGGAAGGCAAGGACAGCTCTGGGTGCCCCCGGAAGCCCCAGTGGGAGGGAAGCTGTCATCCTGGCCTCACAACAGGGAGCTAGATTAGGAGGGAGGAGGTGGAGCAGACGCCCTTTTCTAAGCTCCTGCAGGGACGTCCTCGATGGCTAATCCCACTAAGCCTGGACAGTCAAGATGGGTAACTGCACTCTAGACGAGCCGCCAGCTCCGGAGGCCTTTGCTTTTAGGTCACTTTTAATTCACACTTAGAACTCAGGAAATATGTTTTTAAAATGACCTTCCTGCTCCTGGCAGCCGGCCAAGTTCCTGGTTCCTGGTCATCGTCCAAACCTGCAGGACAGCAGGGCTGGGAATGGCTGAAGTGGGAGGAGGGAGGGGGACCCAGGATCAGGAAGGTGGGGGGCCTGGACCAGGAAGGTGGGGAGCCTGGACCAGGAAGGTGGGGAGCCCTGGACCAGGAAGGTGGGGAGCCCTGGACCAGGAAGGTGAAGGCCCTGGACCAGGAAGGTGAGGGGCCTGGACCAGGAAAGTGAGGAGCCCTGGACCAGGAAGTGGGGAGCCCTAGACGAGGAAGGTGGGGGGCCTGGACCAGGAAGGTAAGAACGTCCCTCCCCTTAGAGCCCTCCATGCCCACAGAAGCCAGGTGAGTCACTGCTTTCTGAGCCTCAGTTTTCTCATCTATACAGTGGGTGCAATGAGACATGGGAGTCTCTAGGGCTCTTGCATTGGGCTGTGTTGGTGATCAGCCCTCCCTGCCAACCTGGGCAGGCAGGGGCCGTCTCGTGTGGTCAGCTCATGACTGCTGCAGGCTCAGCGTCCAAGGGCAGCTCTGCCACCTCTCTGTGGGAGGGACTTTGCCCTCCTTGGTGAGGAGCCACCTGTGCCAGCGGGGCCTCCCAGCCCTTCTCCTAGACTTTGGTCCAAGCTAGCCTGTGGAAGGACCCAGGCTGGGGCCACGTCTCCTGCCTGCCCAGCAGCCAGCAAGGCTGGGGATGTGGGCAGGTTTGCTGACCCCTCCCAGATGAGGAAGCTGAGGCCAAGAGGGAGGGTGAGAGGTGGTGGCAATGGGAGGGGGGGCACCAAAGCCTTGTGGGTTTATTTATTTATTTATTTATTTGGCTGTGTTGGGTCTTCATTGAGGTACGCGGGCTTCTCATTGCGGTGGCTTCTCTTGTTGTGGAGCACGGGCTCTAGGCGTGTAGGCTTCAATAGTTGTGGCACACTAGCTCAGTAGTTGTGGTGCATGGGCTTAGTTGCTCCGTGGCATGTGGGATCTTCCCAGACCAGGGCTCGAACTCGTGTCCCCTGCATTGGCAAGTGGATTCTTAACCACTGCGCCGCCAGGGATGTCCCAGCATTTGTTTTATACAGTTGAATTTTTGTATAGTGATTGAGTATTCTGAGACCATGCTGAATTCATTTACTTGTTTCAGGAATTGCTTATAGATTCATTGGATTTTTTTATGTACGCAATCATTTTGTCTGAAAATACAGTACTTAATTTCTTAATTTTAGCCACTTTGTTTTTCTTGCTTTATTGCCCTGGCTAGAACTACCAGGACAGTGCTCAATAGAAGTAAGGATAGTGAACATCCTTGCCTGTGTCCAATCTTAGAAGAAAGTATTCAGAATTCCCCATTTTATAAGCTGTATGTTTTTGTAGATACCCTTTACTAGAATGGGGAAGTTCCTTTCCATTCTTTATTTGCTGAGAGCTTTTATCATGAAAGTTGTCGAATTTTATCAAATGCTTTCTCAATTGAAATGTATTTACTATTGTTAATGTAATGAATCATGCTGATTTTTTTAAATGTTGAACCAACCTTGCATTTCTAGGATAAACTTCATTTACTAATGGTTTATTATCCTTTGTATGTATTGACAAGACTAATTTACTACTATTTTGTTAAGGATTTTTTTTGCATTAATATTTATTAGAACATTGGTCTATAATTTTCTTTTCCTGCAATGCCCTTGGCAGGTTTGGGTATCAGAGTTATGTTGGCCTTATAAAATGAGTGGAGAAATGTTCCTACTCCTCTAGTCTTCAGAAAGAGTTTATGGAAGATTGTTGTGATTTCCCTCTTAAGTATTTGTTAGGATTCACCTGTGAGGCCCTGAATATAGGGTTTCCTTTGTGGGAAGTTTTCTTTTATTATGAATTCACTTTTATGCCTGTATGATCTGTAGTGATGTCCCCTCGTTCCTTCTGGTTATTGATCATTTGTGTTTTCTCTATTTTTTTCTTGATCAGTCTTGCTAAGGGTTTATCAATTTCATTGGTCTTTTCAGAACCAACCTTGGGCTTTGTTGATTTTTCTCTGTTGTTTGTGTATTTTACTAGTTCATTGGTTTCTGCTCTTATTTTCCTTCTTTTCCACTTACTCTGGGTTTCATTTGATTGTCATTTTCTAGTTTCTTAAGAGGAATGCCCAGACCATTGATATTAAGTCTTTCTTCTTTTCTGACATTCATTTAAAGCTATAAAGCTCCTCAAAGAACTGCTTTAGCTATCTTCCACAAGTTTTGATGTGCTTGCTTTTATTATTGTTCAGCTCAGAATATTTTCTTTTTTAAAATTTTATTTTATTGGAGTATAGTTGATTTATAATGTTGTGTTAGTTTCAGATGTACAGCAAAGTGATTCAATTATACATATACATGTATTCCTTCTTTTTCAGAGTCTTTTCCATTATAGGTTATTACAAGATATTGAACGTAATTCCCTATGCTACACAGTGGGTCCTTGTTGGTTATCTATTTTATATATAGTAGTGTGTGTACGTTAATCCCAAGCTCCTAATTTATCCCTTCCCCACCTTTCCCCTTTGGTAACCGTTAAGTTTTTTTTCGAAATCTGTGAGTCTGTTTCTGTTTTGTAAGTAAGTTCATTTGTATCATTTTTTAAAATTAGATTCCACATATGAGTGATATCATATGATATTTGTCTTTCTCTGTCTGACTTACTTCGCTTAGTATGATCATCTCTAGGTCCACCCATGTTGCTGCAACTCAGAATATTTTCTAAATTTCCTTGTGACTTCTTTGACCCATGGGTTGTTTAGATTTTTCTTCTTTTTAAGCATTTAACCATGTAAGCATTTATAGGTACAAATTTCCCCTTAGTGCTGCTTTTGCTGCATCCCATAAGTTTTGATATGTTGTGTTTCTATTTTCATTTGTCTCTAGGTATTTTCTTATTTCCCTTGTGATTTCTTCTTTCACTCATTTGTTGTTTAAAAGTGTGCTGTTTAATTTCTACAAATATGGACCCATGATTTATTTAGAAGTGTGTTGCTTAATTTCCAATTAATAGGGTTTTGTAGTTATCATTCTGTTATTGATTTCTAACTTAATCCCATTCTGGTCAGAGAATACACTCTGTATGTTTTCAGTCATTTGGAATGCATGGACGGCATGGCTGGGATGGTTTGGCTGTGCAGTATTTTGCTGACAATGCGCCTCATGCAGACAGACCAGCTGCCTGATAGTCACTGCATGTTTCTGCCCACTCTCTTTTCTTTTTAAAAATATTTATTTATTTATTTATTTATTTATTTATTTATTTATTTATGGCTGCGTTGGATCTTAGTTGCTGCATACGGGCGTCTCTCTTGATGCGGCATGCAGACTCTAGAGCACGTGGGCTTAGTTGCCTGCGGCATGTGGGATCTTAGTTCCCCCACCAGGGATGGAACCCACGTCCCCTGCATTGGAAGGCGGATTCTCAACCACTGGACCACCAGGGAAGTCCCTTTTTTTTTTTTTTTTTAATATTTATCTATTTATTTACTTACTTATTTTGGCTGCGCCAGGTCTTCGTTGCGGCATGCGGGATCTTTTTAGTTGCAGCATGCAGGCTCATGGTTGCAGCATGCTAACTCTTAGTTGCAGCATGCATGTGGGATCTAGTGCCCCAAACAGTGATCGAACCTGGGTCCCCTGCATTGGGAGCGCCCAGTCTTATCCACTGAATCACCAGGGAAGTCCCCTGCCCGCTCTCTTTTTTTTTTAGCGTTTTATTCATTTATTTATTTGGCTGCGTCGGGTCTTAGTTGCGGTGCTCGGGCTCTCAGCATGTGGGATCTTAGTTCCCTGACCAGGGATCGAACCTGTGTCCCCTGAATAGGAAGGCGGATTCTTAACCACTGGACCACCGGGGAATTCCCCTGCCCAGTGTCTTTCTAACCTGCCCATGGACATGTAGGCTGGCCTCCAAGAGTTGTGCAGGGAGCAGCCTTGTACCCGTGCCACATTCTACACGTGTGCAGGTTGCCTTGGGATTGTAAGAGGGAAGCATGTGGGCTGGTCCAGTGTCATCAACTCCTCCCCAGAGCAGCCAGGCGAGTGCGGAGCAAGGGCTCCTCCTTCTCCACGTCTTTAACCAGCCAGTGTAACCCACAAGGGCTTGTTAGTACTGCACCACAGAATAGGTGAAAACTCATTCCTAAAGTCATAGTCTCCAGCTTCAATTTGCAATTCTTGTATTGAATGAGTCTGCAGATATACGTGTGTGTGTGTGTGTGTATATATATATATATATATATATATATATATACACACACACACACTTTTTGGCCACACCGTGCAGCCTGTGGGATCTTAGTTGTGGGATTTTAGTTCCCCAACCAGGGATTGAACCCAGGCCCTCGGCAATGAAAGCACAGAGTCCTAACCTCTGGACCACCAGGGAATTCCCCTGCATATAATTTTCTATATTAAAAGGTTACTTATATTTATTTTCCTATAGACTCTCTGTTCATACCTTTTGTCAATTTTTCTATTGAGCTGTTAATCTTTTACTTGTTTATATATTCTTTCATTCTTTATTCATTTATCGTTGGTATCCTTAATTATTGAACAAAATAGAGCTTTTAACAAAGTAAGAACTATCATTGTAATGCATGTTGGCCTTTTCCTGTATCAAGAAAATTAGCCTACATCACCTCCATTATATCTATTATTATATCTGTGTGGTTTTTAAAATATTTTGTATGTGGTATTTTTTTCTCAGGCAGAAACTTTTTTTTATTAAGTCAGATTTATTGGTCTTGTCTTTTTATTCCCTTTTTTTTTTTTTCGTGGCCCCACCACGTGGCGTGCGGAATCCTAGTTCCCTAACCAGGGATCGAACCCACGCCCCCTGCAGTT
Source organism: Eschrichtius robustus (assembly GCF_028021215.1). Taxonomy (NCBI): domain Eukaryota; kingdom Metazoa; phylum Chordata; class Mammalia; order Artiodactyla; family Eschrichtiidae; genus Eschrichtius; species Eschrichtius robustus. Next base: position 114,055,747 of record NC_090834.1, on the reverse strand, counting down.
TAAGCTCGGTGTTTTAACCACTGGACCACCAGGGAAGTCCCGGTCTTGTCTTCTGAGCATCTGGATTTTCCTCTTTGCTTAGCAAAGTCCCCCGGTGAAGCAGGCCTTCCTGAGATTATCAGAAATTACCTAGTATTTCCTTCTAGCACTTTCACGCTTCCATGTTCTGTGGTTAAGCCTTAACTGCTTGGAGTTGCTGTGAGTGTGTTCACCCAGCTGTCCCAGCATTGTTTACTGAATTCAGCAAAGGTCAGCGAGGACACGTCGGGGATCCTGGAAGGAGGAGGGGCCTGAGCCAGGCTTGGAGAGAGAGCAGCGGGGCGGGCCAAGAGTCCCCACGGGCTGCTCATTCATTCCCGTCACAGTCACTGGGCGCCTGCTGGGGGCCCAGCACTGTCACAGGCACCGGAGAGACAGCAGCCAGAAAGCAAACAAAGACGCATGTCATGTCCAGCATAAAGTCGGACGATGATAAACACAGGGCGGGTCAGGGACGTGCTCACAGTGAGGCTGTGGCCAGGCAGGCGGGGAGGTAGTGCCCGAGCACAGTCCGGAAGGAAGAGCGAGCTGGGGGAGACCGGACTCGGGCAGAGGTGGCACATGCCAAGGCCCTGTCGTGAGCCTGCACCAGGGCTGCTGGGGGGGCAGGGAGCCTGGTCCCGGAGCCCAGTGGCAGATGTGGGTGGGCTGGGGGCTGTGTGTGTAGGGCTGCCAAGGGGTTTGCCAGGGCATGTCCATTGCCCCCACAGACATCCCCCGAGGAGAGCAGAGAACCCCCCCAAGGTGGGGCTTTGTCTCTTCAGACCCCCAGGGCAGGGATGTTCCCCTCAGACCCCCAGGATTAGTTGTGACCCCCTCAGCCCCCCAGGGTTGGCCGTGGCCCCCTCAGACCCCCAAGGTTGGCTGTGGCCCCTCAGACCCCCAGGGTTGGCTGTGGCCCCCTCGGACCCCCCGGGGTTGGCTGTGGCCCCCTCAGACCCCCAGGGTTGACTGTGACCCCCTCGGACCCCCCCAGGGTTGGCTGTGGCCCCCTCAGACCTCCAGGGTTGTCTGTGGCCCCCTTGTACCCCCGAGGGTTGGCGTGGCCCCATCAGGCCCCCAGGGTCGGCCGTGGCCCCCTCGGACCCCCAAGGTTGGCCCTAGCCCCTCAGAGCCCCAGGGCGCAGCCCCTTGGCCCTGGTTCTTAGCACCAGGAGGGCTCCACCCAGAATGACCCCCTGCCTGCCCACCCAGCACTTGGCCACGTTCATCATGGACAAGAGTGAGGCCATTGTGTCCGTGGAAGATGCCATCCGGAAGCTGGTGCAGCTGAGCTCCAAGGAGAAGATCTGGACACAGGAGGTGCTGCTGCAGGTCAACGACCAGTCGCTGCGGCTGCTGGACGTGGAATCCCAGGTATGGTGGCAGCAGGAGGGAGGGCGTTCGCCCATCCTGCAAGGCAGGCACAGGCAGTGACCCAGACACGCTGGGCCTCTGTGGGAGAGGGAGCAGGACGAGTACAGGGGAGCCACGCCACGCAGGGGCATGTCCCCCTCGCCAGAGCTGCTCCACCGGCTGTACCGAGGCGGGGCCCGTCGTGTGCACGCTGCCCCGTGGGGTCCGTGTCCAGGCCACGTTCCTTTTCCGTGCCATATCCGTGGCGTGAACGCCACAGGCCACGCCCACGGTCAGCCCATGTCCCCGGCATCCGCTCCTCGGGTCTTCCCCGTGCCCATGGCCGTGAGCCCTCATCCGTGTCTGGGACTCTCGCCATGCACCGTGGCAAGCCCGGTCCCGGCCGCCTGTCCCCCAGGAGGAGCTGGAGAACTTCCCACTGCCGACCGTGCGGCACAGCCAGACCGTGCTGAACCAGCTACGCTACCCGTCGGTGCTGCTGCTCGTGTGCCAGGACTCAGACCAGAGCAAGCCCGACGTCCACTTCTTCCACTGCGACGAGGTGGAGGTGAGGGGCGGGCAGTGGGGGGCGGGATAGGGGCGGGGCGGGGAGCGCAGATCCCCCGAAGAGCCAGCCTGACGCCCCGTCCCCCCAGGCGGAGCTGGTGCATGAGGACATCGAGAGCGCGCTGGCCGACTGCCGCCTGGGGAAGAAGCTGCGGCCACAGACCCTCAAGTAGGGGGGTAGGAGGGGCGGGGGGAGGGGCCGGGCCTGGGGCTGGGGCTGCGGCCAGGCTCAGCCGCCCTTCGTCCCACTTCAGGGGCCACCAGGAGAAGATCCGGCAGCGGCAGTCCGTCCTGCCCCCGTCCCAGGGCCCGGCCCCCATCCCCTTCCAGCGCTACGGCAGGGACTCGCCTTCCACCAAGAACCGAGTGGGCCTGCCCACGCCACTCGGAGACCCAGGTGGGCCGAGGGGGATGGGCTGGGGGCGGCAGCAGGGTTGCGGCGGGGGGGAGGCTCAGTCAGCAGCAGCTCTGCGCCCGTCCAGGCTTTCGCCGTTGGGAGTCGCAGGACGAGGAGCCGAGGGCCGTGCTGGCTCAGAAGATCGAGAAGGAGACGGTGGGTCTCGGGCCGGCAGGACCTCCCACCCACTCCGGGCGCCGGGGGCCAACCCCCAGCCAGCACCCACCCCCTCCCCCAGGCCAGGGGCCAAGAGGCAGCAGGTGGGGGTGTCCCTGCAGCGGGTGGGGCGCCGGAGGCTGACCCCTGCCCCTGCTCTGACCCCAGCAAATCCTCAACTGCGCCCTGGACGACATCGAGTGGTTCGTGGCTCGGCTGCAGAAGGCCGCTGAGGCTTTCAAGCAGCTGAACCAGCGCAAGAAGGGAAAGAAGAAGGGGAAGAAGGGGCCGGCAGGTGCGGGGACGGGGGTGGGGGGCACCGGGCAGGGGAGGGGCATCGGGGCGGACACAGGAGTGGAGGTGGGGAGCACAGTGGCCACTGAGCGGAGCCAGGTCCGGTCTCAGCGGGTGGGCGACATCAGACTGAGGCCAGACCCACCAGGGCAGCGACGGGCCGGCCAGGCTTACCCGCCAACCCCCTGTCCAGAGGGCGTCCTCACGCTGCGAGCACGGCCCCCCTCCGAGGCCGAGTTTGTTGACTGTTTCCAGAAGACCAAGCTGGCCATCAACCTGCTCGTGAGTACAGCGGCCCACCCCATCCCTCCGAGCTGATATTGGGGGGGGGGTGCCTTGTCCCTGGTGCCACCCCACAGGTCGGCCTGCTCCCTGCCCACAGGCCAAGCTGCAGAAGCACATCCAGAACCCTAGCGCAGCTGAGCTGGTGCACTTCCTCTTCGGGCCTCTGGATCTGGTGCCTGGGGCTGGGGGGAGGCAGGGGCTGGGGTGGGGGAGCGGGGGCCTGGGGGGCTTGCCCCTGACTTGGTGGGAAGCAAGTGCCCACCTTGGGCAGTGGGCTGGGGCCGGCGTCTGCACTCTGAGTGGTGGGCGCAGTGGGCAGGCCAGTGGTGTTGCGGGCAGGCGCAGGGTGGGAGGGGGGGCCTCTGACGCCCCGCTGTGCCCCAGATCGTCAGCACCTGTGGTGGCCCAAACATTGCTCGCTCCGTCTCCAGCCCCCTGCTCTCCCGAGACACTGTGGGCTTCCTGCGCGGCCACCTGGTCCCCAAGGAGATGGCGCTGTGGGAGTCCCTGGGGGAGACCTGGACACGACCCCGGTAGGGCGGTGGCACGGGGCGCACACCAGGATGGGTCCCTTGGCGGGCGGGCTGGGGGTCCTGGGTGGGGCCAGCTCTGGTCGGTGGACACAGCTCACCCCAGGACCTCCCACCCCAGCTCCGAGTGGCCTCGGGAGCCGCAGGTGCCCCCCTATGTGCCCAAGTTCCAGAGCGGCTGGGAGCCACCCCTGGACGTGCTGCAGGAGGCCCCCTGGGAGGTGGAGGGGCTGGCATCAGCCCCCGGTGATGAGGTCAGAGCGCCCGCAGCCCCGCCTGCACCCCACCTCCGCCCACTGCCCTCACCGCCCTGCCCTCCTGGCCCAGCCCCTGCTTCACACCAAGCCCCGGTGTCCGCTTCCCCACAGCCAACTCCAGTGAGCCGCACGTCCTTCAGAAACTCCCCAAAGCATGGCCTCACATCTGAGCCCACACCCCAGGGAGACGTCAGCTCCCCACATGCTCACAGGTAAGCTCTGCTCAAAGTGACGGAGTGTGACGCCCACCCCTCAAATCCCGGAGGCTCCGCTGTGGGTACACTGCCACCAGGTGGCAGCAAATGCCTTTTTCAACGACGGTCAAAATAACGCTTTCCACACTAGAGCCGGGTTTCCTTTCAACTTTGTGGTGTACGATTGAGGGGAAAATGTCGAAAGCACCCATAAAGTGCTTAGATGACGTACCTAATACGTCATCTCTTTTTGTTTCTCCACGTTTATGCTTTAGAATCATGGTCAGAAATTTACTAAACCACTGAACTTAAATGGTCTCAATGATCCCAGTTGCCCTGTTGGGGCTGATTTAGGCCCAGCCGCAGAGCCGGAGGAGGAGACTGATGGTCTGGGTGGGAACGGCCTCTCTCCCTCTGGCCGCACACATTTCCACAGACCATGTCTTACAGCCCCAGGGCCTGGGGGAGTCCCCGTCCTTCCTCCCCTCCCCTCCTACTTTCTGTTCTCAGTCCTGGCCCAGGACCTGCCTGGGGAGCTCATTACCCACCAGACCCCAGGATTCAGTGTCAGGAGGGGAGGGGGCTGGAATCCATGTTTTGAATAAGTGTGCCCCTCCCTTTGCCCCACCAGCCTGATGCCCTGGTCCCTGGCCTAGGGCCACCTTCAAGAAACATTTTCATCCTTTTACCTCCAGCCCCTGACCGGTCCACCCTGGCCAATCCTGACACAGCCCCCCACCGGGGCCCCAGGGGCTGCCCCAGCCCCAGAGCCCCCACTTCCCCAGGGCCCCGAGCCCTGCACCTGTATGAGGGGTGCCCTCGTGATCAGGGGCCAGACTGACCAGAAGGGATGGCCCAGCACGGGTGGCAGGCACAGGCCTGCTCCGTGCAAGGGCTGGGACACCCTGGGACCCTGCAGCTCACGGGCGGCCCTGCGTCGTCGTGTCTGCAGTGCCGGAGGGACTACGGCTCTGAAAGCATCCGGCCCTCCCCCATGGTCAGCCACTTTCCAGGGATGGCCTGTCGTTTCTCGGGTACACGCCTGGCTCTAGATCCCCTGGGGGGCTGGGCCTGGAGACCCTTAGGCCTCCAGGGCTAGGGGCTAGGGCAGGGCAGGCCTTGCTGTGCCCACAGACCCTTGCATCCCATCCGCCTCCGCTGCCCCCCCACGCAGGGGGCCCCAGACGCAACGGGGCTGTCACAGTTTCCATCCCAGCTGACAGCCGCAGCCGCTGTGCTGCAGAACAGGACGCAGCCGTTCACCTGGGAAGCTGCTGCCCCCAGCGCTCCCCCAGGCCCAGGAAGAGACCCCAGCCCAGCCCTGAGCCTCAGCCCCTCCCATTCCACACAGGGGCTACGAACCCGCACCGGCCATGGCCAAGTACGTCAAGGTCCTCTACGACTTCACAGCCCGCAACGCGAACGAGCTGTCGGTGCTCAAGGACGAGGTCCTGGAGGTGAGTGGGGGCCAGGGAGTGGCTGGCGGTCCAGAGGAGGGGTCCGCCTGACCCCAGGGCTCCGCTCTGGGTCCGCAGCCTGGCACCCGCCCCAGCACAGCCTGGCTGAGGGGCCTCCCTGTCTTGGGGATCTCGGAGGGAGCCCAAGGGCCCCTGGGTTGGGCTGGGCTCAGGCTGAAGGGTGGGGTGGGCCCTCCCTGTGCCGAGTGGGGGACCCCCCAGTCCAGCAGGGGCTTGTCACACATGCCCACCCCGGGAGCCCCCTCAAGGCACTTTCTGAGTTTTGTGCCCGTCCTGAATCCAGGCCACCCACTGGGGGACAGAAAGTGGAGCAGCTGGAGGGGGTTGGTGATCTATATCCGCAACCAGGCTAGAGGCTTAGGGTGCTGCTGGGAGGGACGGGGGGGGGGGGGGCGGTGGCCCCTATGGATGGGTGGGAGGCCAGGTGGGCCAGGGGCACCTGGAGGAGGTGTGTAGAATGGGGAGGGGGGAGCAGGCTCAGGGGGGACTCCGGAACTCTCTCTGGCCCATCAGTAAAGAGGGGCTCACACCGGTGGTCCCAGCACCCAGCACTGGTGCCTATGGTGGGGGGGGGGGCGGGCGCTGTGGGTCAGGGGTGATGGCGGAGATGCGGCGCCCACAGGTGCTGGAAGACGACCACCAGTGGTGGAAGCTTCGAAATCGCAGCGGCCAGGCAGGCTACGTGCCCGGCAACATCCTGGCCGAGACCCGGCCGGAGGACGCCCTCCTGGAGCAGGTGAGGCGGAGGTCTGCTCCGTCCTGCTGCAGGGTCAGGCCGGGTGGCTGGGGGTTGGTGGGGGGGGGCGGCAGAGAAAGACCGGGCCCGGAGCCTGGACCACTCGGCTATAGGGGCTGGTGCGGGGGCTCCCTGGCTCCGGGCCGAGTCTGGGAAGGTGGGGGGCTGGGCAGGTCCTGGGAGGTGGGGGAGGAGGGGCGGGGAGGGGTGCCGGGAGGGGTGATAAGCTGACCTAATGGCGCCCCCACCCCCCCCTCTTGTTCACCCTGCAGGGGGTGAAATACTGGGGTCCTGCCAGCCCAACCCACAAGCTGCCCCCAGGCTTTGCCGGGAACAAAGGCGGTGAGGGATGGGGCCGCCAGACCCTATGGGCGGGGGGCCCAGAGCCAGCGGGGGAGGCGGTGGGGAGGGGAGCCCCGGGTACGCGGGTACGCGCGGGCAGGCCTGAGCCGCCTGGCGCCCCGCAGAGCTGATGCAGCACATGGACGAGGTCAACGACGAGCTCATCAAGAAGATCAGCCACATCAAGGCACAGCCGACGCGAAACTTCCGCGTGGAGCGCAGCCAGCCCGTGCACCTGCCGCTCACCTACGAGTCCGGCCCCAGCGAGGTCCGCGCCTGGCTGGAAGCCAAGGCCTTCAGCGCCCGGTGAGCGAAGGGCGCACAGGGCGGGCAGGGGGCGGGCGCGGCGGCCGCCACGCCCATGGCCGGGGCCCCGCCCTCACGCCCCCGCCCCGCCCCCTGCCCCCCGCCCCCAGGATCGTGGAGAACCTGGGCATCCTGACCGGGCCCCAGCTCTTCTCGCTCAACAAGGACGAGCTGCGGAAGGTGTGCGGGGAGGAGGGCGCCCGCGTGTACAGCCAGCTCACCGTGCAGAAGGCCGTCCTGGAGGTGAGCCGCCCCGCCCTCCGCTCCCCGCGCGCCCCGGGAAGGGGGGCTGGCGGGACACTGACCTGCGGGTTCCCCGGCTCCCCCAGAAGCAGCAAGGTGGGTCGGAGCTGGAGGAGCTCATGAGCAAGTTCCATTCCAAGAACCAGAGGCGGGCGGAGGAAGACAGCTAGGCCCGCGGCAGGGCCCACGGCCCGCGGCAGGGCCCGCCCCCGCGGCTGGAGTATTATTTTTGTACGTGTACGGATTTCGGACCGTGGACTCGGACGGAGAGTCGTGCCGGCTGGGGACCGGCTCGCCCGCCTCGTGGCACGTGGGGCCTGTCCTCCGGCTCAGCGGTGCCCCGGCCCACACTCCCCACCTTCCCCGACGCCCACCGTAGCCAAACTTGCCACCAGGTGGTGCCAGCCCCTCGTCCGCCCGCCCGCTGAGGCCAGAGCTGTGCCGGTCCCAGACCCAGCCCTGCCCTTCCCCACAGCTCTCCCTGAGGCCTCAGAACCCACGCACACACCCTGGGAGGGGGCAGGGACCTTTCCTCTGGCCGCCTCCGTCCACACAGGGGTTCCTCCCGGCGCAGGTGACTCAGGCCCTGCCCCTGTCCCCACGGCCCCCTGCAGCCACTGCATCCCCATACCTCCAGGTGGCCGGCTGCGGGCCACCAGGGCAGCAGACCTCAGCCACCCAGCTGCCCTTGGCTCTGAGCTGGTTGGGCTGGTGCCCTTTGCCCCCAGAGATTGCCCTCAGCGTCCACCCAGCACACGGCACCCCCAGGGTGGGCTGGGGGACTCCGGGCCCCACTGGGGTGGGGCGCATGCCGTTCTCCCTTCACCACCTGGAGGATCAAGGATGGACTGAACACCACTCACCTGAGTTCTGGCCTTGGGCACCCCTCACCCCCACCCCAGCCCTGCCCGCTCCCCCACCGCAGAGCCAGAAGGGAACCTTCTCTGAGCAAGTCTCAGGCCAGCCTTGCCTGGCGTGCTGTGTGCTGGGGGGTGAGTCTTGGAGCCCTGGACTCTGCGGGTCGCACCCCAGCGAGGAAAGGTGACCGAGGCTCAGAATCCATATCATTAAACCACTTAAGTCTCCCAGCAGCCCTATGTCTGTCTCCTGGAGGTGGGGTGGGGTCACTGTGGGTCCTGGAGCCCCCCGGGATTGCGCCTTTGGAAGAGCTCCTGAGCACAGACAGGCTGCGGCCAGGCCGGGCTGGGGGGGTTCCCGGTGAGGCTGCTCAGCCCTGACCCAAGTGGGGGGCCCAGGACACCCTCCCCTCCACACCCTTGTGAGAGGGCCCAGAGGACGCTCCTGGGAGCTGCGGCCTGAGAGGGGGGCCCTGCCCACTCTGTGCCTGGGGCTCTCCCAGGCCTGATGTCCGTCCGGAAGGCCCGAGTGGGAGCGGTAGGGAGCAGGGCTGCCAAACCTCCAGGGAGGGAGGGGGCATGAGTCACAGGAGAGAGACGGAAACTAGATTTAGAGAGCTGAGCCCAAGCTGAGGGAGTTGCCCCAGAAGAGGGCGTGGGCCTGCAGGGCCGGGCAGATGGCCAGCTGGGACGGGGTCCGTGCAGGAGCGGAGGGGTCCCTGAGCGCACAGTGGGCAGCTCTCCGCACCACGCAGGCTCCCAGCCACCTGGCCACGAGCGAACTTGGGCCCCACCCTTGGAGGCCTCTGGTGCTCTCTGCTGGCGGTGCTGCCTGTTGTGGTGTGTGACGGCCGGGGTGCCCTAGCACCTGGCCAGGTCAGGGGCGTCTGACCTGCATATCCCCAAAGCAGCCGGTGGACCCACCCTGGATCACGGTGTCCAGAGGGCTCGGTTCCGGGGGTCTCTACCTGATGGGCAACCACAGGAAGCTTGGACCCAGAGGCAGGTTGTGCCTTTCACGGTGGGAGATGGTGGGCCGACTGTCCCTCTCTGGGCCAGGCCTCGGAAGCCCCGACTCCCAGCTGGCACAGGCCACGCTGGGCCGAGTCTGTCCAGCAGAGCCCAGTCAAGGGCAACTGGGGGTGTCTGGTGCCTTCTGGGCCACACCGAGACTTGACCACCACGGGCCCCTCTCCCTGGGAAAGGAAGGTTGTCCCCCCCAACCCCAGGCCACGAGAGGAGGCTCTGTCCTCCCAGGCCTGGGCAGGACCCCACAGACAAGGAGCCCAAGATGAAAAGGGAGAGCTGAGGGCATCAGCCTTCCTCCAGAAACCCACAGACCCTGCTGGTCCAGAACAGCCAGCAGTGGGGAACCCGGACCGGACAGCCTCCCCACACCCTGCCCCACGCTCTGCTTGGCTGAGCCCCTCCCTCAGAACCCTCTCCCCCGGGGCCCCAGGCCAGACTTCACTACCCAGGAGCTGCTCTGAGATGCCCCGGCCCCGCCTCTCTGCTCAGGCCTCTGGGCTCCCAGGAGGGGCTTCCCCACCCTCCCAAGAACAGGCAGATGTGAGGGGCCCAAGTCACACAGCTGTCTGGGTAGGCATGAGGAGTCACTCTGCTTTCCACCCTGAGGGCATCACTCTCCAGGGCCCCCAGGTCAGGGGGTGACTGAGCACCACCTTCCCTGGTGACCCAGTGATCTCAGTACCCGGGAAGTAGGCGCAGACAAGAACAAGGCACAGGGCTTCCCTGGTATCACAGTGGTTAAGAATCCGCCTGCCAATGCAGGGGACGCGGGTTCGAGCCCTGGTCCGGGAAGATCCCACATGCCACGGAGCAGCTAAGCCCGTGCACCACAACCACTGAGCCTGTGCTCTAGAGCCCGCCAGCTGCAACTACTGAAGCCCACGTGCCTTGAACCCATGCTCCGCAACAAGTGAAGGCACCGAGGACCCAATGCAGCCAAAAATTTAAAAAAATAAATAAATTTACAAAAAAGAAGAAATTTCAAAAAAAAAAAAAGAACAAGGCACAGAGGGGCCAGGTCCCCCGCCTGGAGCCCCAGAGTGGGTCAGGGCCTGGGTTCACATGCAGTTTGGCCTGATACGTGTCCCTAACCACTCACGTCCCCACCTCCCACTCTGCCCTGGTCAAGCAGGGAAGAGGGAGGGTTGGATGGCACCAGCCCCAGTGGAGGCTGCGGGGGGTCTGACCATGGGTGGAGCGGGGAACGTCACACCGGGGAGCTGCCCGCCCAGCACCCGCTCCGCACCCAGCTGTGCCGCCAGCAAATGTTCCCCCCAACAAGGCCGTCTCTGTCTTGGGGACAAGCTCGTCTTTGTGGCCCTCCTCCCACCAGCGTGGCACGGCTCTGAGTCCCCTCCTCTCCTCCCGTACACAGGCCCGGCCAGGAGGCAAGAGCGGCTTCCTGTGACATTTTGGGTGGAGCTGCTGCTTTTTCCTTTCTTTTTAATGTTTTCAAAATATTTGATTCACCAAAAGGTTACTGCACAAAATAGCATAGGGTGTGAGACGTCTTCACACCTACATCACGCTGCTGGGAACAGAATAGAGGTGAGGGGTACACCTGTCACCTGTGGAAGGTGGTGCTCGGCAGGGTCGGCTTCCAGGTGAGGACGGTACCGAAAGCACGAAAAGGGTCCCTACTAACCACCCGGCCCCAGAGTGATTGACATCCTGAAGTATCAGGCTAACGCGAGAGGCAGAATTAGAGCTGAGGAGCTCTCGACCTGTTCAATAGTTAAACCGCACGGTGCGGCATTCCAGGTGGGGTCCACAGGTCCCTGGGGGGCCCTGAACACTAAACAAGCTGCATAACAAGACAGCAGTACATTACAGGTTGAATTGTATCCCCCCAAATTCATGTAGGATAGGGTGATTAGGGTGGGTCCTGACCCAACATGACTAGTATCCTTATAAATAAGGGACATTTGGACATAGACACACACACACAGATGTCTAACCCTAAAATGAAGATGGAAGCAGAGATCAGGCTTCTGCTTCTACAAGATGAGGAGCATCTAAGATTGCAGCAAGCCACCAAGGCTGGGGGAGGGGCCTGGACCAGATGCTCCCTCACAGCCTTAGACGAGCTAACCCTGCCGACACCTGACTTTGGACTTCCAGCCTCCAGGACTGGGAGACAGTGAATTCCTGGTGTTTAAGCCGTGCAGGTTATGATACTTTGTTACCGCAGACTCGGAAACTAACGCAAGGTGAGCTGCCTTTTTCACTGGGCTCCCGTGGCACAGACGGTGCAAAAGCCCCAGTGTGTAAAGCTGTTGGCTCCTCAGCAAGGATCCCGGCGTCGCCACCGGGCAGGGCGCCCCGTCTTCGCCACACACTCTCCCAGGGAAAGAAGCGCTTTCAGCAAACGTTCCTAATTTAACTGACTTCAGTCTGGGCCCTGGCGCGTGAGGAGTCGGGTGGCGCGACCGTCCCGCTGTGCTGGGCTCGGGCGACAGGCGAGGGGTGAGAACCACTGACCGACGGGCCGTGGTTGTTCACACCGGGGTTCTTGGTAGACGTTTTCTCCAAAATGAGAAAAACAGCGGACGGTCTTTGTTGCCACGGTAAACTCGAGCTCTCTAGCGGGAATGAGAATTTTGGAACCTGCCAGCATCAGCAAGACAGCTTCCCGACCTGAAGGCCTTTCTCTGAGCTTGTGATATAGGTGTGAGTTCCACGTGGACACGGAATGGGAGACTCTGAACCAGTGTTTTCCAAACGACCGATGCGCGATGTTACAGCATCACGGCGGCCAGAGACCCGTCCACGGGGCGAGATGGACCGAGGGTCCCCGGGGCCCCAGTGAGCCGTGCACGGGGTGGGCTCCCGGTCCAGACTGCAGCCGCCCCGAGAGACGCCACGTGCCGGGGTTTGGTGTCGGAGCAGAGGAGAAAGTCCGCGAGGATCCCAAAAGGCTGTTCACGTGCTCCTGCCTTTCCAGCTGCAAGTCTGGGCGAGGCCGGATTTTCTCCGGATGCTTCGACCAAGACGACATTTCCTAACTGACCAAAGGCAGACGTCGTGACGACGTCCAGCTGCTGCTGAGAAGCCTGATGTCAGGGAGATTCGCAGAAACGTGTATTCATGCCACTCTTCTTACTGAATTTTTAAAAAACTATTTCTCATAGAAATCTATGCTTTATGTGTTGAATGCTGGCTCCCCAAAATGCTACCAAGGGACAGATCGATAAAGCTACGCGGCTTAGCTACCTTGAGAGTCTTAGCAGGATCTGGGGGGCAAGGGTAAGGTGTGTGTGAGGTTTGGGGTCTGGTTTAGAATTAGGCAAATTCAAGACCTAATTCGTTCAGGATTGGTGAGCACTTAAAGGGTTGGAAGTGAGTTTAGAGGATCAGCTGAGGTAAAGCATGGTATAGATGGTTTCTACAAGTCTGTCATCAGTATTTTAAAAGGAAGAATAAATGCAGGTCTTTAAATTTTCATAGTTTTATTTTCTAATACAGTAAATATGGATGGATAACACACATAAGTAAAAGTTCCTTTGGGGGCCTTAGTAATTTTTAAGTGTTTAAAAGTGTCCTGAGGGGACTTCCTTGGTGGTCCAGTGGATAAGACTCCACACTCCCAATGCAGGGGGCCCTGGTTCGATCCCTGGTTGGGGAACTAGATTCCACATGCATGTCGCAAAGAAGATCCCGTGTGCCACAGCTAAGACCCAGTGCAACTAAAATAAATAAATAAATGAATAAATATTTTATAAATAAATAAATTTTAAAATAAATAATAAAAGTGTCCTGAGGCCCAAAAGGATAAGAATCATTGATATGGAATCTACTGGGAGACTGACAACCAAGGACAGAGCCAGGAGCTGGGCAAAGCTGGGGAGGGTGTCCTCTGCGACCACCCCTGAGCGGAGACTTGAACTCGGCCGTCAGAAAAGGCACAGAAACCACTTTCACCTCTCAGATGGGCAGAGTGGATGCGGGCTGAGTCCCAGGGTACCACCAGACCGTGCTGGGATGTCCCCAGAGGACACCCCCAGGGGCGTGAGGAGCGGGAGAGACAGAAGCCGCAGAACCCACAGGAGAGGTGCTCAGAGACGAGAAAGAGAGGCCCCACTTCAGCTGCCAATCCAAGGTCACCTGTGCTTCTCACGAACTGACTACAGATCGGAGGTTCCCACGACCCCCTCCTCTGGTTGGATTCACTTGCTAGAGCGGCTCACAGAATTCAGGAAACCAGTTTACTTACTAGATCGCGGGTTTATTATAAGGGATATTAAAGGATATGAATGAACAGCCAGGTGAAGAGATATGTATATAGGGCGAGGTTTGGAAGGGCTCCCAACAGAGGAGCTTCTGTCCCTGTGGAATTTGGGGCCTGGCACATGGAAGGCCCCAACCTGGAAGCTCTCTGAACCCCCACCTTTTGGGTTTTCATGGAGGCTCCAACCCTCTAATCGTGGTTGGTTTCCCTGGCAACCATATCCCCATCCTTAGGGGATTTCCAATAGTCACCTCATTACCATAAACCCAGTAGTGGTGGAAAGAGACTTGTTATGAATAATAAGACACCCAAAAAAAAATAAAAATAAAAAAAATAATAAGACACCCATTTCACTTCATGGCTCTGAAGGGATTTCAGGGATTGAGGCCAAAAGACCAAATATTGTAACAAAAGATGCTCCCATTGCTCTTAGGAAATTCAGAGGGTCTGGGAGCTGTCTGCCAGGAAATAGGGGCACAAAGTATGTATTGATTGTAAATCACAATATCATATACGGTTGTACCATGTGTCTTTTATCCATTCATCCGTCATCAGACACTTGGGTTGATTCCAATTTTTAGCTGTTGTGAATGATGGGTGAACATGGGTGAAGACATAGCTCGAGGCTCTGCTTTCAAGTCTTTTGGGGATTGTGGAAGGCAAATAAAAATGGGGTGGGGTTTGCTAAAAGCACACTTGAAAATTGAGCCGGGGAGCCATTGAGGTAGTGAGGCTTATGCACATCTCAGCCTGGATGGAATCTGACCGTTTGACCACTCACTGGCCTAATGCAGGCATCCAGAGCATCTGCCAGAAACTCACAATACGGATTGGACCCTCACCCTAAGATAACTCGTGATTCCTTAAGGACAAATATTTCCTGACTCACGTCAGAGTCAATCACAATTCTCAGCAGACAACTTTACAACCTGGTGGCTTTTGTTTTTATAAGGCCCTGACTCTCCCTCTTCCCCAGAACACCCTTTCAGTTTTACCCGAGTCTGTATCTCCTGAACTGCAACCCTTAAGACCCACGTAAACTCTCTTTTCTAATTTGCAGCTTCCTGCGCTGATTTTTGGTCGACAGGATACTCCCAGAAGTGGGATTGCCAGATCGCGTGGTAGCTCTATCTTTTGTTTTTTAAGGAACCTCCATACTGTTCTCCATAGTGGTTGAACCAGTTTACCTTCCCACCAACAGTGCAGGAGGGTTCCAATTTCTCCACATCCTCGCAAGCACTTGTTGTTTTCTGTTATTCTGAGAATAGCTGTCCTCATGGGTGTAGGTAATATCTCTCTGTGGTTGTAGTTTGCATTTCCCTGGTGATTGGTGACATCAGACATCTTTTCATGTGTTTATTGGCCACCTGTGTGTCTCTGGAGAAATGTCTAGTCAAGTCCTTTGCCCATGTTTGAATCGGGTTATTTGGTTTTTGTTGTTGAGTTTTAGGAGTTCTCAATACATTCTGGATATCAATCCCTCATCAGATATAGTGATTTGACATTTTTTTTCTCCTATACTCATGGGTTGCCTTTTCTTTTTTTTTTTTAACATCTTTATTGGAGTATAATTGCTTTACAATGATGTGTTAGTTTCTGCTGTATAACAAAGTGAATCAGCTATACATATACATACATCCCCATATCTCCTCCCTCTTGCGTCTCCCTCCCACCCTCCCTATCCCACCCCTCTAGGTGGACACAAAGCACCCAGCTGATCTCCCTGTGCTATGTGGCTGCTTCCCACTGGCTATCTATTTTACATATGGTAGTGTATATATGTCCATGCCACTCTCTCACTTCGTATGGGTTGCCTTTTCACCTGGTTGATTGTGTCCTTTGATGCGAAGTGTTAAATTTTTTTAAATTAATTAATTTATTTATTTATTTTTGGCTGTGTTGGGTCTTCGTTGCTGTGCACGGGCTTTCTCTAGTTGCAGCAAGCGCGGGCTACTCTTCATTGTATGGGCTTCGTTGTACGTACTCTTCGTTGTACGTACTCTTCGTTGTACGTTGCTGTGCACGGGCTTCTCATTGCGGTGGCTTCTCTTGTTGCGGAGCACGGGCTCTAGGCGCAAAGGCTTCAGTAGTTGTGGCGCACAGGCTTAGTTGCTCTGCGGCATGTGGGATCTTCCTGGACCAGGGCTCGAACCCGTGTCCCCTGCATTGGCAGGCAGATTCTTAACCACTGCGCCACCAGGGAAGTCCTGAAGTGTTAAATTTTGATGTAGTTCTGAGGCAGGAGATAGATGGGCCCCCGGCTGCGCAGCTGGAGTCTGTCCCCTGTGGACAGATACTCCAAGATAAAGAGAAAGGCTGGAGCAGAGAGGAGCTGAGTCCTGTCCTGTCTCAGAGGAGCTGAGACGGAACACACAGGGCAGAGATAAGAGATAAAGACCACATATTCCTCATTCTCGAGGTCAAGGAGACCTTCCTGACTCCACACGTGCAGAAAGGCTCCTCAGGGACCAAAAAGGGAGGGGGCGCCACCCCATAATAGGTGGTGTCAACCTACCCACATGCCTCTGCGCTAGAATCCATCTTGGCTAAGAGATGCGCACACAGGGGAGGAGCCTGAGATAAACCAAATACAGACTCAGAGCCAGGCAAAGCGAGATGACTGACCAGAGGAAACCCGGAAGAAATGCCCCATATAAGTGATTCAAACCACCACGCGGGCACGACTCTCACTCTCAGCCCGCCCGTGTGTCTATCCACACGCACTCTTTTTCCTCCTAATACACACTTTTCTGTACTTTCTGTCTCTTTGTGGAAATTCATTTCTACCAAGCAGACAAGCCAGGGCCTTTTCACTGGCCATTGGCCCTCGTGGTCTAGTGGTTCGGACTCCACACTCTCACCGAGATCCCACTTCAAGCCTCTGCAGGCCGAGGCCACCTGAGATCAGTTCCACTTACCTTTTTTTTTTTTTTTTTTAATTGCCTGTGCTTTTGGTGTTATATTTAAGAAATCACGGTGCTCCTGTATTCTTGGCCTGTAGAAACCGAGAAAAAAGAAATGTTTGCTGTTTTAAGCCACTCTGCTCCAGGACAATTTCTTAGGCAGCGTAGACAACTGAGCTCTGGTTCCTTTCCTTCGTTGTTACTACTGCCGTTGCCTGACTGACTCACCTTCCACACCCGCCCTTGCTCACCTGACTCTCAACCCCCCACCCGACCCCTCCCCCAGGACCTGCCCTTCTCGCCTCACCCGCTGTGTCCACACGGCCCTCCTCTCCCTGAGCAGCTCCCTTTCCCCCACTGAACCCCAGAGGTTAAATCCACCTTCCGGCCCGCCCACACCTGCCCGGCAGAGCCGGAGGAGGAACGGGAGGCTGCACCCACCAGCCACATCCAGGTCTGCCCCATCTCGCCGGCCCACACCCCGTCCCCCCTCCACCAGCGCCCCGACCATCTTGGCTGGTGGACTTGCTTCCTGCAACATCCCTGAGGATGCAGAGTGGTCTGCAGAGCCACCCCCCACCCCCTGTGCCACAGCCGTCTGCCCACTGCCCGTCTCTGCCCAGGTTGCTGCCCTTCCCACCACCCCTGACGTCCTGTCTGGTGACAAAGGCCATGCTTGCATGCGTGCCCTGGATTCCAGCCCTCACTAGCCCTGCTCCCTTCACAGCAGACCCCCAAAAGCCTCGAGGGTCCACCCCATCCCTCCTTCTCCCTCCCACCCTCCACTGCAGCTGCCCTGGGCAAGGTCAGCACTAAGGTCCCAACTGGAGGCCACACCCCAGGCTCTGGAGTGCCCCTCCCCCACCCCAGGGCATCCAGTTCTCCAGAAGCTCCTCCCAGGTCCAGGCCCGACCTTGCCCTGGACCCTGTCCTTCTCCATCTACCCCCTCCCACCCCTGGGTGGTCCCTCCAGCCTCCTGGCTTCGGATGCCCCACCCAGTGCCCCTCAAACATGTTTCTGCAGCCCAACCCCCGCCCTGAGCTCCAGACCACTAACCCCCCTGCTGCTTCGCATTCAGCACCAAGACCTCCCCAAACCAGAGACCCCTGCCCCCACCTGATGCCCTCCCTCCCCGACAGCCTGCGGGACTTCAGCAGCTGGCTGTCCTGGTGTTGCAGGGAGGGGGACCCCTTCCAGGGCCCGAGAGTGGGCTCTTGTCTAACACTAGGAAATGGATTGTCCGGGGAGACACACGTGCCAACAAAGCAAGAGACTTTATTGGGAAGGGGCGCCCGGGTGGAGAGCAGCGGGGGGAACGGGGTGAGGGAGCCCAGGAGGAGTGCTCTGCCACGTGGCTCGCAGTCTCGGGTTTTATGGTGATGGGGTTAGTTTCCGGGTTGTCTCTGGCCAATCACTCTGACTCAGGGTCTTTCCTGGTGGCGTGCCCAATGCCCAGCCAAGACGGATTCCAGAGTGGAGGATTCTGAGAGGGTGGTAGGACATGGGGACTGGAGTCTCCTCTCTCCTTTTGACCTTTCCCGAGGTCTTCCGGTTGGTGGTAGCTTTTTAGTTCCGCGTTCCTTACCAGGACTTCCTGTTGCAAGATAAGTTGTGCAAGTCGTTACTGTCATGCCTGGCCAGGGCGAACGGGCAGTCAGTGGTTGCCTAGAACACATCCTCTCCCCACCGTGCACCCACCCCATCATGACCAGCCTCTGGTCCCTGTCCCTGCCCCCAGGGAGAGCAGTGGCCCCTCACGGCTTCCAGTTTCCACCCTTGCCCCTAAGTCTGTTCCCAACACAGCACCAGAGGGATCCTTTAAAACCTGAGTCCTATCCCTCCTCTGCTCCCAGCCCTCCAGGCTCCTGACACGAGTCTTCAGGGAGGGCTGGGATCCCCCCACTCCTCCAGACCTCAACCTCGTACAGTTCTTACGACAGGTGGCGACTCTGGCCTAGGGCCATTGCACTGGCTGTGTCCCATCCTCAGCGCCCTGCCTGGCTCTCCCCCAGACCCTGGCATCTGCTCAAAGGCCAGCTTCTCAGGGGGGCCTTCCCTGTTGCCCCCACCACTCACAGGCCCACGGCCTCTGCCCCATGTGCTCCTGGTTGGCGTCCATGCAGCCACTTCTCTTGTCCCTGCCACCCTCTCTTTGCCTCCAGGCATCCGATCGGGTTCCCAGTGGATGGTGCCATGGCCCTGGCTGGGCCACAGGACAGTCCTGGCGCTGCTGGAACAGGAGTCCTGGAGCCCTCCCTGTACACGCCGGCCCGTACGGCCACAGTGAGGCTGGACCTCCCCAGGGCAGCCTCCTGCCCACTGACCCAGCCTGACCCTTGGCCTGTTCCCAGGGATCAGTGGGGTGGGCACCTGGGTGGGGACCCCTGGGGGGCACCAAGGCTCCTGGGAGGTTTCCTGCAGCCCATGCAAGAGCACCTTGGGGTTATCCCTACCTTCCACCACCTGGGAAGGGGCTGAGCCAGGCACCGGGCCCCCTCTGGAGCAGTCAGAGCCTGCCAGCTGGCCCCCCGAGGCCCTTATCCCCAGCCCCCGCTCTTGCTCCACACCTCGCTCCTTCTGTGACCCTGAGGCTTTAGCTGTACCTCGTCTCCCCAAACTTACACCTGACACTGGCCCAACGCGGCCACCATCTGGGTTTGCGTTAGAGCGTCCATGTAGTGGTACAGCACCCGTGGGTTCTCCAGGGCTCCAGAGGCCCCTTCCTGAGCCACACCAGCACCCTAAGGTCATGGAGTCGGTGGAGGGGGACGTCAGCCATCACTCCTCACCATCTTCACGGCCACCCCCTTGCTCCTGGCCTCCTGCTGGGCACACTCTCGGTCCAGGCCTGGCACTGCCGGCCTTCCAGCCGGAGTTCGGACCCACAGAGCAGCCCGAGGCCAACATACGTGGGAAGCGAGGTTCCCAGTGCCCCTGGGACGCGTCCCGGTGACTGGCAGTGTTGGTGGTGATTTGGGGGTTTTAATGGCAAAGCCGGTAATCATGGGAGGATGAGGGGAGCTGTGGAAGGCGTTTCAGGTTTGCAGACGGATGCATCCCACCTTCTCTGATTCAGTGCATGGTAAACACCGGCCAGGGTGCGGTTCCCTGGGCATCACAGCCCTCCACGTAAGTGTCAATGAAAAAATTAATCAATAGTCAATCTAAGAATGACATAGAAAAAGAAATTTTTTGAGCCAATCTGAGGATTATAACCCAGGACACAGTCTTTCAGAAAGCTCTGAGGACTATTCCGCCCATTAGAGGTCAAAGCACAGTTAGACCTCTGGAAACTTGAAACTTGAAACTTTGGCTCAAGTTTTTGAAACAAAGGGTTACATGATGTGTTGACAGTTTACACAACCCAGATCTGCACGGATAAAGCGTACAAAGCAAGTAATGGGTCATGGGTGACCCTTTACAAGATTAAGAAGGAATGTGGTCTCCTGAGGAGGTCTGGTTAATGCAGATGCACAACACACCTTAAAGGGGAGGGAGGAGGCCCAAGCGGGTGGAAAATAGTTTTATCTTTAAATTTTTCTTGTCCTGCCATAAAATATAGATTGTATTTCATCACAAGGTTGGAAGGAACTTCTGGTGTTCCCTGAGTCATCACGGTGTCAGGGGCCAGGTTCGTCGACACCTCCCTCCTGGCCCGGGTCCCACAGCGCCTGGAAGTGACCATGGCCCCGGGAGCCCCTGCCTGGCCAGACCCCCTCCCCCTGCCTGGCCCAGCTACTCATCTGCGCCTCTGGGAAATGGGCCGCCATCAACTGTTCTCAGCCCACAGAGACCTGAATCACGCTGAGGACCTGGCTGAGGCCAAGGGGGTGAGTGCCCGCTGGAGCACAGCCAGGGTGGGGCCTCCTGCAGGCAAACAAGCCCACGCCTTCTCCTGGAGTCTCCCGTTTCCCCCCTCCCCTGGGTGGGGCCCATGTGGGAAAAAGGCAGAGAGCGGGATCCCTGGAGAGACGCCCTGCCAGGCAACTGCCCAGCAGACTCTGCCCCACATCTTTGCAACCTTCCACCCCAGGATGTCTTGTATTGGGAACCAGTAGATGCCAGGCAGGTGTTGTTTCCGAGGGTCTGTATTTTGTTGTGTTTTGTTCCTTGCCTACACTGAGTGACCACTACCCTTTAAATATACAGAGCTGAGGTTCTCAGACCCTGGCCTGCACCAGAATCAGCAATGCCTTGTGGGCGGCTGGAAAACAGACTTTTCGGAAAGTTCCCAGGGGCAGGTGATGCAGGTGGTCCCGCCTCACTCCGAAACCTCGACTGTAGAACACTCCCACCACCCCAGAAAACTCCCTGGTCCCCCTTCTGAAACCAAGCAGGACCCTGCGGGGCCCTCCCGGGTACAAAAGCCCCTCTGTGTCCCTCATTTCTTGTTTGTAGAAAAAGGCTCTAGCCTCCCAAGCCCTTCCTGAGTTCGAAGAGCAGGGACAGGCAGTTACTAATTAGGGAAGTGAGGGAGAAGCAGCTAAACAAGAAGAGTAAAGACAACAGTCAGTTCAGGATAAAACTGAACCTTAGCTCCTCCTCAAGGGATTTTCACAACAATCTGATGGAATTCTTTTGAGTTGTTACCCGCAACCCGCAACCCGGGTGGATGGTGACTTACTTGCAGACCACAAGCTTGTAGACCCCAGACTGGTTGGAACCAGAAGGTTGATGACTGAGATTTCTGAAATGTCACCCTGTTACCTCATCACCAACCAATCAGAAGAAAATCTACACGCTGATCCTGCCTCCGGAGAGTTGGGGTCTTGGAGCAGGAGCTGCCCGTTCTCCTTGCTTAGCCCTGCAATCAACGCTGTACTTTCCTTCACCACAACCCCGTGTCAGGTGATTGGCTTTGCTGCGCAGCAGGCGAGCAGACCCAAGTTCGGCCGGGTAACGCTTCTCCTTCTGTTCTGGCCTCCCCTGAGGCAGCCACTGTGGGGACTGGTGTCACCGTGAGCAGTCAGCCCGTCCTTGAACTTCACAGAAATGGAATCTTTAGTGTCTGGCTCCTTTCACTCACCAGAACACTTGTGGGATTTTTCTGAGTTGCTGCAGGGGTCACTAGCCCATTACTTTTCATGGTCAGGTAGCTCCCTGGCATGGAGCTTCTGCTGATGGACATTTGGGTTGTTTCCAGTTTGGACCTTTAATCAGTGAAGCTGCTGTGATTATCTGTGTGTAAATCTTTGTGCAAATGTTTTTCTCTGAGGAGTGAGAGGACTGGTTCACATGCTTAACTTTTTTTTTTTTTTTCTGACCACGCCGCGAGGCTTGCGGGATCCTAGTTCCCTGACCAGGACCAGGGATCAAACCCGTGCCCCTTCAGTGGAAGTGTGGAGTCCAAACCACTGGACAGCCAGGGAATTCCCAGTACATGCTTAACTTTATGAGAAAACACCCAATTGTTTTCCGAACAGTTCTTTTTGTGCCATTTTGCATCCCCGACAGCAGTGTGTTCATTCCAGTTGCGCCACGTCCTCACCAGCACTTGGTATTGTCAGTTTTTAAAATTTTCACCATTTAAGTGAGAGAATGGAGACATCTCATTGTGGTTTTGATTTGCATTTCTCTGATGATTAGAATATCTCTTCTTCTGTGAATTGTATTTCCCATTTTTGCATTTTAGTGAAGAAAGGAAGGTCCTTTCAACGAGTGATAAGACAGGTGGAGAAAAATGACTCTTGACATCTACCTCGTAACACAGAAAAAAACAATTTGAGATTCATCAAAGACCCTAACATCAAAGACAAAACTGAAACGTCTCTAGAAGAAACCACAGGGGGACTTCCCTGGTGGCGCAGTGGTTAACAATCCGCGTGCCAATGCAGGGGACACGGATTCGAGCCCTGGTCCGGGAAGATCCCACATGCCACGCAGAGCAGCTAAGCCCGCGCGCCACAACTACTGAGCCTGTGCTCTAGAGCCCACATGCCACAACTACTGAGCCTGAGTGCCACAACTACTGAAGCCTGTGCTCCTAGAGCCCATGCTCCGCAACAAGAGAAGCCACTGCAATGAGAAGCCCGTGCACCGCAACGAAAAGTAGCCCCCGCTCGCCGTAACTAGGGAAAGCCCACGCGCAGCAACGAAGACCCAACACAGCCAAAAAAATAAAAATAATAAATAAATACATAAATAAATTTATTTAAAAAAAGAAACCATAGGTACATATTTTTGTCACTTTGGAGTACACAAAAGCTTTTTTTTTAAGAGAAAATACAAAAAAAAGCACTAACCATAAAATTAAAAATTGATATATTAAACTTCAGCAACAGTAAGACTCATCAAAGACACTGTTAAGAAAATGAAAAGGTAAGCCACAGACTTGGAGGAAATATCTGCAATACATACACATCTGACAAAAGACTTAATCGAGAATATACAAAGAACTCAATTCAAGGAAAGAAAGACAAGCAATCTCATAACAACCAGCAGTTACATTTCCTATGACTGATTTCGTACTTAATTCTCTTGGGACACCTTCTGTTGATGAAAAATTAATCAGTTGATCTAAGAAAGAAATGGAAAATTTTATTTGAGCCAAATTGAGGATTACAACCTCAGGAATAGTCCCTCAGCTCCAAGAACTGTTCCACCTGTTAGAAGTCCAGGCACAGTTTTACAAGTTTTTTGAGACAGAGGGCTGTATATTAAATGATGTATTATCGACAGTTTACACGATCCAGACCTAAGTGTCATTGTGGCCCCTTATAAGGTCAAGAAGAAATGTTATCTTTTAAGGAGTTGTCTTGCTGATGCTAGGAGAATGTTGCTCATTATGGTTGAGCAGGTATTTCGTTCTTTTTTTAAAAAAATTAATTAATTAATTAATTTAATTTTTGGCTGCGTTGGGTCTTCGTTGCTGCACACGGGCTTTCTCTAGTTATGGTGAGCAGGGGCTACTCCTCGTTTTGCCTTGCGCGGGCTTCTCATTGCAGTGGCTTCTCTTGTTGTGGAGCACGGGCTCTAGGCACACAGGCTTCAGTAGTTGTGGCTCACGGGCTCAGTAGTTGTGGCACACGGGCTCAGTAGTTGTGGCACACGGGCTCAGTAGTTGTGGCTCATGGGCTTAGTTGCTCCGAGGCATGTCGGTCTTCCCGGACCAGGGATCGAACCCGGTGTCCCCTGCATTGGCAGGTGGATTCTTTTTATTTATTTGTTTGTTTGTTTGTTTGTTCTTGGCTGTGTTGAGTCTTCGTTGCTGCACGCGGGCTTTCTCTAGTTGCGGCGAGCAGGGGCTACTCTTCGTTGTGATGTGCGGGCTTCTCATTGCGGTGGCTTCTCTTGTTGTGGAGCACGGGCTCTAGGTGCACAGGCTTCAGTAGTTGTGACACGCAAGCTCAGTAGTTGTAGCTTGTGGGCTCTAGAGCGCAGGCTCAGTAGTTGTGGTGCACGGGCTTAGTTGCTCTGCGGCATGTGGGATCTTCCCAGACCAGGGCTCGAACCCGTGTCCCCTGCATTGGCAGGCGGATTCTTAACCACTGCGCCACCAGGGAAGTCCCTGAGCAGGTATTTCTGCCTATGGGGGAGGATGGTCCATGCATAATGCGGATACACAATGCACAGTGGGGGGAGAGGGGGGGCCAAAGGGCAGAGAAAATTTTTCATGTTTAAATTTTTCTTGTCTTGCCATAACACGTGAATTTTATTTCACACTTCTGAACTTAGTACTACTTCTCTGGGGCAGATTCCCATATGTGGGTTCCCAGAATCAAAGGCCCATCCTGGGGCTCTGGATCTGCAGGAGAAAATGAAACCACAGGCCCTGATTTCAGGCCGCCTCACCTCTCCCAGCCCCTCCCCAGGCACCAGGCCCAGTTTGACCTAGGAGGGCTTGGAGGAGCAGCCAGGCCTGAGGGGAGGGCGTGCACCCTCCGCGCCCCAGGCCTCAGGAGGGCTGGGAAACAGGGGGGGGCAACCCAGACCCAGGCCCACACCCCCAGCGGCCCTTTTCCTGGTCCCCGAAGGCCGTGGCCCAGATGCAGGGTCTGGGGCGTCTAGCTCTCCCTGTGACTCCGCTTAACCCTCAGCCTTAACTCCTCGCGGGGGGCGGGGGGGCACCGCCCAGGGGGTGCTTCGCTCCAGAGGGGGCACCGCTCCAGGGGGGCGCATCACTCCGGGTATCACTGCCCCGAGGGGCGCATCACTGGAGGGGTGAATCTCTGGAAGGGGGCATCACTTCAGGGTCACAGCTGCGGGGGGCCGCATCCCTCCGGGGGAAACCAACGCTCTGAGGGCACCGCCCCGGGGGCGGGGCACCGTCTCCGGGACGCTTCTCCCGGCGGGACTCGTCGCTCCGGGGGCGCCGCCCTGGGGACACATCGCCCCGGGGGGGCGTATCTCTCCGGAGGCACCGCCCCAGAGGCGCATCTCCCGGGAGACCTCAGCCGCACAGATCAGGTACTGCTCCGGGGGGCGGGGCGCCGTCTCGGGGGCGGGGCCTCGCCCGGGCGCCGGCGCGCAGGCCCGCCCTCCCGCGCCGCGCTTGGATTGGCCGCGCACGCGGGCAGGGCCCGCGGGGCATTGTGGGCCGTCCGCTCCCGCCGCCGCTCGCCATGTCCGGGTCCCCGGTGAAGCGGCAGAGGATGGAGAGCGCGCTGGACCAGCTCAAGCAGTTCACCACCGTGGTGGCCGACACGGGCGACTTTCACGGTGAGGCTGCGCTGGCCCCGAGCTCCAAGAGAGGGGCTTCGTGCGCGCCGAGCGCCGGCCGGCCCCGGGGTGAGGGGAGGCGGGGCGAGGTGCAGGGGGCGCGAGCGTGCAAGTGAGGGGCGGGGGCGGGCCGGGCCACCAGGCCTCCCTGGCCGCGAAGTCGGCCCCGGTTCGCCTCGGCGCCTCTTACCCGATCCCTCCGCTCCCTTCTCCCTCGCCTCCCGCCCTCTTCACCCCGGCTCCCTCCTTCGCCCCCCCATTCCCGGTACCCCTTCTCTTTCGTCCCCCGCCCCCGGCCCCCTGTTCCCGGTGCCCCGACCCCTCTTCGCTCTCCGCCCCCGCGTTTCCCGCCCGCCTTCTCCCTCGCTCCCCGCCCTCGGCGCCCATGCTCGGCCCCCCTTCGCCTTCGGCCCGGGGCCGCCGTCCCCTCCGCGCTGCTGGTAGCTCGCGGGAGCCCGCCGTGAGCCGCCAGTGCGTCAGGGGACAGTGTCCAAATGCTTTGATTTGGGGAGAGACTCCAGGTCCGCCTTGGAGCTGCGGACCGTTTGTGGTTACACGGGGTAGTTTTGTTGCGCGAATGTTGACCGCTGAGCAGGAACATGAGTTAGTTCTGGGCCCAGAAAGACCAGAAACTGCGAATGACACCACCTGCTTTTGAAACCTCGTGTTGCACACACTTTCCACCCCTACCCAGGGGACAGCTGAGCACGCTGGTGCCTGCGGCCGGGTGCGGGCCAGTTAGACGTTCACCACGTTGGGCCAAGGAGCTGCGGGGATAAAACCCCATGCGCCGAGGAAAGCAAAGCTTGTCCCAGATTTAGATTTTCCTGACTTTGAATCATGTTCCTTGGAGGCAGCTGGGGGACTTAGCTTTTCCTCCCTCTGCAGTGGAAACACAGACTAGGTGAACCTCCGTTCTGTTAGGCTGTGAACAATTAAGACTTTCAGGAAAATCATGAAATTCTCTAGGTATGAGTGCTGTGGGGCACACAGTACGGAAAGGACTTCCTCTCTTTTCTGCTTTCTCATGGTGACTTGAGAAACAGGCTTTAATTCCTCTTTGGTAAGAGTAAGTCTTTATCTAGCAGAGCCTAGGAGGGTGAGTAAGCATGTTTAGCTGCTTCAGTATAAAAGCTGGAAACAGTGATCGGCTTGAGTCCAACCTGTACTTTAAACCATCTGCCAGAAGGTCCCCGCCTGGTCAGAGCTGGGGGCCCTGGGAGATTCCAGCTCCTGCTCACCCGGGAGGCCACGGTCTTCTTTCTACCCCCTCCCTGCCTCCCTGATCCAGGCCTCTGGCAATGACATCACTAGGATAGAGGGTGCTGGAAAAGTGGCTGCATGTATTTCTGCACCTTCTTAGCATGGAATATTTCCCATTTTTGTGAGTTGACAAAGCCCTGGTCTGTATTGTTTCCTGTCTCACCAGGCAGCAGCCGCAGGATGGCTGGTCTTGTTACACCTTCTGTCAGTGTAGGGCCAACAAGGCGGGGGGGGTCCTGAGGAATGCTTGCTTTTTTTTTTTTTTTTTCCCTCTTTCTTTTTAGAAATATCTAAACCCAAGTGCTGACATTTAAGATTTCTAAGTGAGGGCTTCCCTGGTGGTGCAGTGGTTAAGAATCCGCCTGCCAGTGCAGGGGACACGGGTTCGAGCTCTGGTCCGGGAAGATCCCACGTGCTGCGGAGCAACTAAGTCCCTACGCCACAACTACTGAGCCTGCGCTCTAGAGCCGGTGAGCCACAACTACTGAAGCCCACACGCCTAGAGCCCGTGCTCCGCAACAAGAGAAGCCACCGCAATGAGAAGCCCGCACACCGCAACAAAGACCCAACACAGCCAAAAATAAATAAATTAATTAATTAAAAAAAAAAAAGATTTCTAAGTGAATGTTAAGAACTTTATTAAAAAATACATTTGTTGATAATGTATATCCATAAATCTTACATAGTTGTAAATTTGTGGGTTTTTTGGTTTTATTTTTATTTTTTGGCCGTGTCGCCTGGCATGTGGGATCTTAGTTCCCCGACCAGGGATCGAACCCACGGCCTCCTACATTGGAAGTACAGAGTCTTAACCACTGGACCACCAGGGAAGCCCCTGTAAATTCAGTTTGTGGTCACTTTATGAACTGAAGGTTCTTACCTTCGGGGAGTCGTGGGCCTCTTTGAAAATACAATCAAAGCTGTGGATGCTCTTCCCAGAATGATGCCCCACACCCGGTTTTGCGTTCAGTTTAAGGGTCCGTGGAGTCTGAAGTCCATCTGTTGACCCCAGATAGGTCTTGGTTTTGTTTGTTTGTTTTTTAAATAAATTTATTTATTTTTGGCTGCGTTGGGTCTTCGTTGCTGCACGCGGTCTTCCTCTAGTTGCGGTGAGCGGGGGCTACTCTTGGTTGCGGTGCACAGGCTTCTCATCGCGGTGGCTTCTCTTATTGCAGAGCGCGGGCTCTAGGCGCGCAGGCTTCAGTAGTTGTGGCACACGGGCTCAGTAGTTGTGGCTCACCGGCTCTAGAGCGCAGGCCCAGTAGTTATGGCGCACAGGCTTAGTTGCTCCATGGCATGTGGGATCTTCCCGGACCAGGGCTCGAACCCGTGTCCCCTGCATTGGCAGGCAGATTCTTAACCACTGCGCCAACAGGGAAGCCCCCTTGGTTTTGTTTTTAATTTTGCTAAAAGTCAGCTTTATCAAGGTATAATTTTATATGATGAAAGGCACCAGTTTCAGTGCATTACTCTGGGTTTTAACACATCTGTGTAAGTTCTGCTCCAGAGTACTTTTTCTTAACTTGTCATTTTGAAATAATTATAGACTTTTAGGAAGTTGCAAAATTAGCCCATAGAGTCCCATGAATCCTTCACCCATTGTCCCCCAGTGGTGACGTTTTGTGTGGCCGTGGTGTGACATCAGAAGCAGGAAATTGGCACTAGCATGACACCGTGAACAGGCTTCATGCCGGCTCCGTGTCCACCGGTTTCCACCTGCACAGAGGAGGGGGCATGCTCTGTGGCGGTTTTATAGTGCATAGGTTCTTGTAGCCACCAGGACGGGTAGGACACGGCTGTTCCCCGGCCACAGAGACCTCCCTCGGCCCTGAGAGCCACCCCCCCTTCCCTGTTCCCGTTCTCCATCTCTGTAGTTTTGTCATCAGAGGATGCTCTGACAATTCTAACTCGCCCAATCAGCTTACTGAACCAGCTAATCCTGGAAGCTGAGGTTGGTGAACCTGAGCTCTGTGCTACCCCGTGAGCCTGGGCCGCAAGACTCCTTGGACTTCCTGGCCTGGTTACCAAGAAGGTGCTAGTGTGTTAAAGGAGAATACAGACCTGGGTGCCCACGCTGTCGGGCGGCCACCTCCCTTCTTGCTCCGGCGCTGGGCGGCCCTGGGCCCTCGGCACATCTGCTCCCTGGCTTTAGTCTCTTGTCGCTTTCTCATTGTGCACGCAGCTGCTTCTTGGCCAGCCTTCCGTGTGAAGTGCGGCCACACGCTGGCTCAGAAGACATGCTGGACTCTGTTTACATGTTTAGGGCTTACAGGGGTTGGCTCGGGTTGCTGGCTGGGGGTTGCTGGCTGGAAGCGAGCACTCCACTTACTTCCCCGCTTTCCACAATTATTTCCCTAGCCATCGACGAGTACAAGCCCCAGGATGCCACCACCAACCCGTCCCTGATCCTAGCCGCGGCGCAGATGCCCACCTACCAGGAGCTGGTGGAGGAGGCCGTCGCCCACGGCCGGAGGCTGGGCGGGTGAGTGCGGGTCCGGGCAGCAGCCCTCAGCTGGTCTGGTCGCTTCCCTCCCTCCCTGAGTTTAGTTGTCAGGTGTCTTAGACTCAGGGAGGGAATGCTGTCTGCTTTCCTGTTTCTTTTTGTCAGGAAAGAAATAGCCGACGTGTTATTTACACGTAGCAGGCAATACCCATTGTGCGTGTACAGTTCGTTGAGTTTTATTTGCAGGAATGTGTAGACACCACCCCAGAAGTCCCTCCCCGCTTTTGCAGTCAGTCTCCCCAGCCCTGGTGACCGTGGACCTGCTTTCTGGCGTTTTGTTATGTTTTAGCAGTTCTGCTGGAGTGAGATTCATTAAGTGCACTGTCCGATTCATTCTGGTCAGTTTATGCGGTGGTGCAGCCACAGTCACAACCCAGTCCTGGAGCCTCTGCACCTCCTAGAAGGTTCCCTGGAGCCTCTGCCAGCGACCACAGACTGGCTCTCCTCTCCGCAGATTGGCCTTTGCTGGATGTCATTTTAAGTTTTCATCCGGGCGATACTGCCCAGCTGAGAGTGAGCCTGCAGGGGTCAGTGGCCCCTGGCAGGAGCCACGCTGGGCTGGCCTGTCCCTTTCTGGCGCTCCTGTGTGCTGAGGTCAGGCGGTGTGCAGGTGCGTGTGTGACGGCTGCTCCGTGCACTGGGCCGCCCTGCCCCCACCATGTGCCACCCGCTGCCCCCCCCTGCCCATCCTGGCTGCTTCCCTGTCCCTTCTTGGTATTCCTGGAATTGGTGACAAGTTGGTGCCCTTAGTGATCACCAGACTGGCCCTGCTCCCGTGTCCAGCCCGTGACACGCGGGCTGGAGATCTTTCTGGTCCGTTTTGGAACAGCATCATGTACCTTACTCATCTGCCCAGGTGGCTCCAAAGAGGTTGGAAAGACTGTTTTGTTCAAGTCCCCAAAGATGAAGGGGTTCAGTTTGGGAGGATGAAAACGTGGAGAATGGAAGGCAGGGATGGTTGCACCACAGTATGCCCCTAACTAGTCACTTAAAAATGGTTAAGATAGGGCTTCCTTGGTGGCGCAGTGGTTGAGAATCCGCCTGCCAGTGCAGGGGACACGGGTTCAAGCCCTGGTCCTGGAAGATCCCACATGCCGTGGAGCCACTCAGCCCGTGTGCCACAACTACTGAGCCTGTGCTCTAGAGCCTGCAAGCCACAACTACTGAGCCCGCACGCCTAGAGCCCGTGCTCCACAACAGCAGAAGCCACTGCAATGAGAAGCCCACACACCGCAACGAAGAGTAGCCCCCGCTCGCCACAACTAGAGAAAGCCGGCACACAGCAACAGAGACCCAACACAGCCAAAAAATAAATTAATTAATTAAAAAAAAAAAACCCCAACAAATCTCATTTAAAAAAAAAAAATGGTTAAAGATGGGGAGAGTTCCCTGGTGGCCTAGTGGTTAGGACTCTGCAGTCTCACTGCCGTGGCCCAGGTTCAGTCCCTGGTCGGGGAACTGAGATCCTGCAAGCTGTGTGGCATGGCCAAAGTTTAAAAAAAAAAAGGTTAAGATGGTAAGTTTTATGCTATGTGTGTTTTGCCACAATTAAAAAAAATTATTTTAAGAAAAAAGATGGAGGGAAAAGAATTTGGGAAATGAATAACAGAATTTGTTTTGTAGAATCCTGTGCATTTAAATCTAACAAGCTTCTAACCTAATTTTTTCCCTGGAATTTCAGATCACAAGAGGAACAGATTACAAATGCTACTGATAAACTTTTTGTGCTGTTTGGAGCAGAAATACTGAAGAAAATTCCAGGCCGCGTATCCACAGAAGTGGATGCAAGGTAAGGACGCAGGGCTGACAGGTGACGTGGGCCGAGGGCAGCAGCTGCTTTTCAGTCCGTGGCTCCCCACGTGGCGCCCAGGTGCTGCCGTGGCCGCTGATCCCCGTGAGCTGCTTGCCTCCGGCCCCTGCTCGAATATCAGTCCTGCTAAGCTGCTCCGAGCCGGGCACGCCACGCACCCCCTGGCTGGCTGCCGGGCGCCCCTGTCACGGCCCTGCCCCCGCAGGCTCTCCTTCGATAAGGATGCTATGGTGGCCCGCGCCCAGCGCCTCATCGACCTGTACAAGGAGGCTGGGATCAGCAAGGACCGGATTCTGATAAAGCTGTCGTCCACCTGGGAAGGAATCCAGGCTGGAAAGTAAGTGTCCCCCCGTGAGGAGGGAGCTGGTGGGGACTCTGCCCGTCCCGGGTGGGCCTCGGGGAGCAGGCCCCGTGCGATGCCACACGTTGTCCTCATGTCGTCTTCCGTGTACAGAACATAAGTCGTTTCCCAGCAGCCGTGCTCAGGGCAGAGGAGGTAGAAGCAGGTGCAGACAGGGAGCTGCTCTGGCGCCGCTCCCCACCCCCCGCAGGGCCATGCTCGGCTGTCCTGGGAGCACCCCTTGTGCACCAGCGGGGTCCCTGTGTTATCTGTTCCACTCCTGCAACCTTCTGCCTCTGGACGTGCCTGTTCTGGACTCTTCCGCGTGATGGAATCGCGCAGTACGTGGCCTTTGTGTCTGGCTTCCCTTGCTGGGCATGTGTTCAAGGTTCACATGTGCCGTGCGTGTGTTGGGGCTGCATTCCTCTTAAAGCTTTTGTTCGCTCGTGTGTATACACTGCATTTTCTGAGTCCATCCTTCAAGGGACGTGTGGTTGTCCTGCCTTTGGCGCTGTCGAGGGTAGTGCTGCTGTGAGCACGTGTGCTCGAGCTTTGGTGCCGTCTCTGGTGGGCACACACTGGAGGGCGGAGTTGCTGCTGCTGTGGTCATGGTGTCGGCCATCGAGGCTGCCCTGTGCCCCCTCAGCTGCACTTCGTGACCACCTTCCTGCGGCCAGGCAGCAGAAGTGCCTCTGAAGCTGTCCGTTGGGACAGGGACACAGCTGTTGCAGAGTGGGGCCGGGGCCCTGTTCTCACGGTCGACCCCAGGACGTCACGTGGGTGACTGACTTTCTGCAGGGTGGCCCAGAAGGGCGAGGGGGAGCAGTGGGGCCGGGAGGCCACGGGCTCTGGGCGGGACCGAGGCAGGATGGCGCCGTGGTCAGAGCTGATGATGTGACGAGGTGAGGGACCGGGTCTGTGGCTCTCGGGGAACCTCTCGCCTTTGTCCCTGTTTTGAATTGCCGGTTTGATGAAGGAAGTTCTGGTCACCCACAACTCACTAGCCAGAGAGAGCCCTGGTGAATGTTCCAGAGTTGTTTTTTTTTTTTTTTTTAGTAAAACGAACTAATTTCAACTCCACACATTTTTGTTTTTAAATATCTATTTATTTATTTTTGGCTATTCTGGGTCTTTGTTGAGGCCTGCGGACTTCTTAGTTGAAGCATGCGTGCAGGATCTAGTTTCCCAACCAGGGATCGAACCTGGGCCCCCTGCATTGAGAGCGTGGAGTCTTACCCACTGGACCACCGGGGAAGTTCCTCCAGAGTTTTTTGGAGGGTTTTTCGTTTTGTTTTGTTTTTGAATTATTTTATTTATTTTTGGCTGAATTGGGTCTTAGTTGCGCGTGGGCTTTCTCTGGTTGTGGCGAGCGGGGGCTACTCTTTTTTGTGGTGCACGGGCTTCTCATTGCGGTGGCTTCTCTTGTAGACAAGCACAGGCTCTAGGCTCATGAGCTTCAGTAGTTGTGGCACGCGGGCTCAGTAGTTGTGGCTCGCGGGCTCTAGAGCCCAGGCTCAGTAGTTGTGGCGCACGGGCTTAGTTGCTTCGCGGCCTGTGGGATCTCCCCGGACCAGGGCTCGAACCCGTGTCCCTTCCGTTGGCAGGCGGATTCTTAACCACTGCACCACCAGGGAAGCCCCCAGAGTTGTTCTTAACGAGGGTGGGGCGACCCTGTTCCTGCCTTTTCAGTTGCTGAATCGTGAGCGTTTCTCGCTGTGTGTCCACTGCTCATGCCGCCCCCCCCCCCCCCCCCACAGGCAGCTGGAGGAGCAGCACGGCGTCCACTGCAACATGACGCTGCTCTTCTCCTTCGCCCAGGCCGTGGCCTGCGCCGAGGCGGGGGTGACACTCATCTCCCCCTTCGTGGGCCGCATCCTCGACTGGCACGTGGCCAACACGGACAAGAAGTCCTTTGAGCCCCTGGAGGACCCCGGTGAGTAGCACTCGGAGGCGGGGGCGGAGGAGTGCCGGAGTGCCGCGCCGTCAGCTCCCGGCGGCGGGCGTGGCAGCTCCGGGCATGTCCCCCACCAGGAGTGAAGAGCGTCACCAAGATCTACAACTATTACAAGAAGTTCGGCTACGAGACCGTCGTCATGGGCGCCTCCTTCCGCAACACGGGCGAGATCAAGGCCCTGGCGGGCTGCGACTTCCTCACCATCTCACCCCAGCTCCTGGGGGAGCTGCTCAAGGACCACAGCAAGCTGGCGCCCACGCTCTCGGTCAAGGCAGGTAAGAAGCCCCCCCGACCCGCTCAAGGCCCCCATGGGGACACCGGTGCCTCCGTCACCTGAGGGTGTGGAGCCTAGAGCCACAGGGCCAGCCTGCACTCACCTGCTGTCCAGCCCACCTGCCGTGGGGGCGGTGCCAGGCAGGGGCCTTAGGGCGGCTCTGAGCCCAAGGCCCCGGCGCGTGCCCTCCCCCAGCCCAGGCCAGTGACCTGGAGAAGGTCCACCTGGACGAGAAGGCCTTCCGCTGGCTGCACAACGAGGACCGCATGGCCGTGGAGAAGCTCTCAGACGGGATCCGCAGGTTCGCTGCGGACGCTGTGAAGCTGGAGCGGATGCTGACGGTGAGAGCCCAGGGTTACCAGGGTTACGGTGGGGGGGGGCCTGGCGGGGGGTGGGAGGGGGACGGGGAGGGGACGGCGCACCGGCTCACACACCACCCGTCTCTAGGAACGAATGTTCAGCGCGGAGAACGGAAAATAGCTTGGCACCTGAGGCTGGACCGCAGATATGCCGCCGACTTTGAATTGGGGCCTAATTGCACATGCATTGCGACGAATCTTGGATTTTTTTACTAATCGGAGCGGGGATGAATCACAGATTTCCGATTTTATGTAAAATTCTGCTCAGCGCATTAAAGGCGTCACTTTTCGTTCCCGTGTGTGCCTCCTTTCCCCTCCGCCGGCTGCAGCCTGGCCCGATGGAGGCAGGGTTGGGTCAAGAGCCCCCTGGGGGCCTCCAGGCAGGGGTGACAGCCCCTCACCTGCTTCTGGGAGCCTTGACACAGAAGGCGGGGGGAGCCGCCTGAGCACTTCCTCTGTGTCTGGAGCCCGACGGCCCCCGGGGCTTGCAGGCTGTGCTTGCGGAGTTGGGTGGGAGGGTGCCAGGGGCCCTCTGGAGCTGTGCGGGGGCCGGGCCCGCAGAGAGGAGCCTCTGCGTCAGCGCCTCCTGCTGTCGGGACGGCCCCCGTGCCCCTGAGCCTCTCCACGCTGCCCTGGGGCAGAGGCACAGCCGGGACCTTCCACAGGCCCCGGGTTCCTGTGGGGCGATGGCGCCACCTTGTGGGGACAGCGTAGCGTAGCGTGCGCTGAGCAGGGCTTCCAATCCTCAAACCCCGAGCAGAGGCAGGGCACAGCTTGTGAAGACACTTTACTTGCACCCTCTGGACTTTTCAAGCGACAGGTGTGCTGCACTGGGAAGGGGTTGGTGGGGGGCGGTGATGGGTGGTCCACAGGGCAGCCCCTTCCTCTCCCCTGGGACCAGTCTCTGTTCCTGGATCAGTGAAGCAGTTGGGGCGGGGGGGACGATGCAGGGTCTGGGTGAGACTGCCTGGGGGCACGAGGTGGGTGGAAGGGGCCCCGGCTGGCCCTCCAGGTCTGCGCCAGTGGAGCCAGGTGTCAGGACAGGCCTGTGGGACGCTGCCCTGGGTCTGGCTGAGGGTCAACGGGGAGGCCCTGTGCCCCCCACCCCTGCCCTGGGGGCCCCTGCTGGGCCGGGCTTGTTCCCCATGGCTCCCTGCGAGTGGCGCTCCCAGAACCCCCGTCTGCTGGGGTTGGAGCAGGTGGCTGGGGCTTGTGGTTCTGCAGCTGCCACCCTCCCCAAAGGCAGGGGCAGTGCTGAGCAGGCAGGGCTCAGGGGACAGGCGCCACCCTGGGCCACACCCCTCAGGCCACCTAGCCTGCCCAGGCTGCCCCACCCATCCTGGTGCTGAGGGGGTGGTCTTGGGTTCGGTGGGGGTGGGTGCCACAGCACAGGGACCTGCTGAGGTGGGCAGGGCTTCTCGCCCCCAGCCCCCCAGCTGCCTGGCCAGGTCGGGTCAGGGGGCTAAGGCTTCCTGCAGCCCCCTCCCCCTGAGCTGATCAAAGGGCTGTGTCCTAGGAGGACGTGGAGGTCTCAGCTCACCATCTTGCCTGGCCTGGGGCCTCAGGATGGAGACCGTGGATGCCAGTGACAGACATGAAGCCCACCTGCTCACAGGTACAACCCTGTGTAGCCAGCACCTTAGAACATGCTTGTCCCCCGATCTGCCCCCATTCCCAGCCACAAATGACTGATCCACTCTGAATTTTTGGATTTTTCATATCTGTCTGGTTTCCTTTGCTGAGCATGACGTTTCCAAGGGTCCACCACATGGACATTAATATTGTTCAGTAGTAAGAATGCTCCTTTTATGGAAGCTACAACTTACCGGGAAAAACACCACGGATGTTCACGCATTGTTTCTGTGGAGTTGTAGGGTCTTTCTTTCTCTTGGATAAACCTCAGGGTCTATTTTAAACACCCCGGGCATGTGGGGAACCCCCGGGGGCACAGGCACCTGCACCAACCCAGTGGCCACCCCAGTGCCCTGGACCTGGCATACCCAGGAGCAGCCAGTGGGGCAGACTCAGAGAGCACCAGCCACCAGGGAGCAGGGCTGTGGAGGGGCCCCCGCAGAGCCCGCCTGGGTCTTGGTCTGCACAGTCAGAAGGCGTCATCATGTGAAAAAAGCTTTTTGTCCAGAGATGTCCGTGACTCCGTGATGTGAGGACTGCAAGCACGGGATGACCGATGGGGCTGCCCAGGCCCCACGTGTGCACACAGCAGGCCAGCAGGCGGCAGGGGCCCTGACACGGGGCGCCCCGCTTCCTCCTCCTTTGTTCTGAGGGGTTGGATGCGGCAGAGCTAGTCAGGCTGAGACAAGGATGGTGACACACACGGGGCCAGAGCAGCTCCAGGAGGCCCCAGCCGAGGGCCGCAGGCCAGGACAGGTGCCCTGGGGAAGCTGGAGCGCGACCAGGCTGCACTGGGACTCGGCTGGCCGGACAGCCACCTGGCATCCCCAGGACTGTCCGCCGCCCCTGCCAACCCAGCCCAGCCAGCCACACTCAAGGCCTCCTTCCAAGTGGAACTCGGCTCCGTCACGTCCACCTTGAAACAGGCAGAGCAGCTGCAAAACCAGGCTCGGCCATCAGGACCCGAGGCCACCTGGGCAGGGCCGTGTGTTGTATCCACAATTAAGTGTTTCTCTCAACATCAGAAGGGACGCGGTGACACTGCAGCAACCACCCCAAGGTCCATCCCGGCCTTAACATGGGGTCGCCATCACGTTTGAAACCGTGCACTGGGCAAGGGTTAGGGTGAGAGCAGGTTCTTCAGCACCAGCCAGCGGGGCCCTCCCCACCCAGCCCCCCCCAGGGCCCAAAGGCCTGGGGAGCCCGCAGGGAGGCCTGGGAGGAGCCTCAGCACAGAAGCGGGACCCTGGGATCCCAGCCGGCAGGCACCCACCTTCCAGGAGGGCTCAGCCTCTGCTCCCCCCGCCAGGGTGAACAGGGATGGGCAGGGGAGCCAAGACCCCAGCCCGGACCCACAGCTGACCCTCTGTGGGGCACTCAGAATGCTCCAGGACCACCCGGCCGCCAGCGGGCCCCTTGGCGCTCCCCACCCCTCCCTGAGGAGACTCTGCAGGGTTGGGGGCTCAGCCCCTCCCCCAGAGCCTTCACCCCTCAGGGAGGATTCTCAGAGCCCCCAGCAAGCCAGGCCGGGGTGTCGTGGAGGCGGGGTCCCCGGAGGCCTGAGAGTCCAGCTGCCTCTGGGGACACCTGGGACATCTGGAGGTGGCGGCATCCGCTGGCGGGCTCAGCTCGGGGCCACCTCACTTCCTGTGGGACGGAGGCCGGGTCAAGGCAAAGGGGCCGGTCACAAGGCAGCGTCCCACCCGCCACCCAGGCCAAGCCCCTCACCGGCTGCCGCAGAGGAAGAGCAGGTTCTGCACGGCCGGGACGGTGGAGCCGGCGTTCTGGCCAGTGACCAGGTGGCGGTCCAGCACCACGTGCACGGCGTCGGGCTCGCTGGCTGCAGGAGACCCCCGGGGGCCCAGGCCTCAGGCCGCGTGCTGGGCCGGCTCCCGAGACGCTCCCGCACCTGCCCTCCCGGGCCGGGGACTCGTGGTCAAGGGCTGGCCCCCCAGGTCCTTGGGACACTCAGCCCCAGCAGGCG
Source organism: Eschrichtius robustus (assembly GCF_028021215.1). Classification (NCBI taxonomy): domain Eukaryota; kingdom Metazoa; phylum Chordata; class Mammalia; order Artiodactyla; family Eschrichtiidae; genus Eschrichtius; species Eschrichtius robustus. Next base: position 114,018,793 of record NC_090834.1, on the reverse strand, counting down.
GGCCTGGCCAGGGCCCCCACTCACCACTGAAGCAGGCCCCCGCGTCCTTCACGAAGTCCTCCACAACCAGGGGCAGGTGGGCGAAGCCCGGCGCCCGGACGAGCTCGTACACGGAAGGCTGCGGGGGAAGGGCACCCAGGCTCAGGGGGCCACGCCCGCCACGTGGGGGCTGCTGAGGGTGGAGGGGCCCGCAGCAGGGGCCGGGGCTGAGGCTCTCCCGCCGTGGGGTGGCCTGAGGTGACAAGGCCACCGTGGGGCGGAAGCTGCCTGTCACCGCCTCGCCCAGCATCGGGGCACACGGGTGACCAGAATGAGCCGGGCAGGTGACCTCAGGGCAGAGCCCTTCAACGAGCAGCAGGGCTGGGGGTCGAGCACAGAGCCACGCGAGGGGTGGTGACTGAGGTCCCCCCCAGAGGAGAGCCCCTGCCCCTCTCCTCCTGTCCTCTCCCAGCCACCGGCCAGGCCGGCCCCGTGCAGCCCCCACGCCTAGGCCTCAGTCCTCGCCGGGCAGACCTCCCCAGACCTGCCCCAGGACCCGGACTCTGGCTCCACGTCCAGCCAGGCCCTCTGCGCAAGTGGCGGCACCGCTTCCTGGGCCCGAAAGGAGTGACACACTCAACAGGCACGAAACAAGGCCCCGAAGGACCCCTGCTCCCCACCCCCTGCCCCGTGCTGGTAACCAAGAGCCCCATCTGGGCAAACGACTGCTGCCACCACCAGAGGGGACCCTGGGCCCCCCAGCAGGCCCCCAGCCAGTCCCCCTGCTCTCAGATGCGTGTGCACATCTTCCATCCCCATCCACAGCCCAGCACCCCTGCAGCGCACTCACCCCCGTGACGCTGTAGCCTTGGAACACCCAGGACCTGTCCTCATTGGTGGCACAGCAGAGGGCAGCAACGCCGTGGCCCACAGCACAGATGGGCTCTGGAAGCAGGGTCAAGGCCAGCGTGAGACGCTGGAAGCCGCCCAGGCCCCTGCCAACACGCCCACTCCCCTGGCTCCCCTCCCCAGACACAACTCAGAACTAGGATTTGTTTAGAGCCCAGATCCCCTCAAGCCGTTCTCGTGGCCAAGAAACAGGTACAACAAGGAGGAAGGCGGGTGCCAGGTGCACCTGTCATACCGGAGCGCTGCCACCCTCTGCCCCGCAGAACCACCCGCCCGGCTCCAGGCCCCGACTTGGCCTCTAGGCACCGCGGGGCAGCCCGCCTGGGAGCCCCCCGCCTCCGAATGCAGCAGGGGGAGGCGCCCCGGCCCTCCTCTTGCCCCGCAGGCCCCTGGCTCCGAGCCTCCCTCTCAGGGCAGCCTGGCATGAGTGAGTTCCCACGGCCGAGGCGGCTCAGACAATCGCTGCCTGGGGAGAGGAGGCCCCATTCCCACGAACAAAGGACGCTGTGTGGAGCCCCTGGGTTTGCCTGTTGGGCCCTAACGAGCATCCCATCCCCATCGCGGCGACTTGCCCATCACCGCCAATGCCAGGCCAGGGCAGTGCGCCATGTCTCCACAGAGCAGAAGTCCTCCCAGCCGCCCCACCCCACGGGCCTCCGAGCCCAAACCCCACCGGGAACAAAGCCAGCATCCTGCCTGCCCATCTGGGGGGGTAAGCATCCCCAGCCATGAGCCCCCGAGGGAGCCAGGCAGAGGGACCACAGGGGCAGCGGCCTGATGCGCACAAAGTCGGGGAAGGAGGCATGGGGAAGGGATGCCCCTCCTGAATGTGTGTGTGTGTGTGTGTGTGTGTGTGTGTGTGTGCGTGCGCGCGCGTGTGTGTGTACACATGCTGACTAAACTTGTCTGCTCACTGGTCAGAATCATGGCTCCTGAAATGGCCTGGCAACTCCAGCAACAAAACCTGAACCCCGCAGTCCATGGCCATCACCTCCCACGCCCCTCACTGGGCATCTCCCCGCCTCTCCTCCCTGTTGGTGGAGCCCCACTCCCCGCGAATCTGCGTACACGCCCCAACCCCAGTCCCGGGGGCCACCTACTGCTCTCGGAGCGGAAGTGCTGCAGGATGCGAGCCAGGGACCCGCTGCTGGCCAGGTCAGCCAGAGCCCCAGGACAGCTGGGAATCAGGAGGGCGTGGTACCGGGCACCTGGCGGGAGACCACAGCCCCGTCAGTCACAGGCGGCAAGGTCGCCAGCTGGGACCAGGCCCTACACGGCCACCAGCCCAGCTCCTCTCTGCTCCTGCCAGCCACCGTGTCACAAGGATTGTATCACTTATCCCCACGTGGGCTAAGGCTCCCGAGGCCCACAAACCACCTCTGTGTGCCTGCCAACTCCCTCCCCCAGACTGAGCTGGAGAACTCTGGCCACAGGACGCAGGACCGGACACGGCCCTGGATGGCCACAGTGCTTCGTGACAAGCCCCTGGATGCTCCAGGAACAGAGTGAGCGAGCACTTTGGGGCCATGACCCCAGCTGGAACCACCCCCCCACCCAGACCCCCAAGGCCCCGCACCGTCGATGGACTCGAGCTTGGCGGGGCTGGCATAGGCCTTGAGGCGGAAGTCCTGCACCCAGCGCGCGTTGCTCTCGTTCACGTCCACGAAGTCCATGGTCTTCCCCTGCAGGAGCCCAGCATGAGACGCCCCGCTATTGGCTCAAGAAAATGCTGACAAGGGCTGGGACTGACAGCAGTCCCTCGGGACAAAGGGACCCGACCGCCCAGCCCCTCGGCAAGCCTCGCCACACCGAACCCCCTCCTGCCCCTGGGTGGCCTCAGTCTCCTGCTTATAAAGTGGAAGCAAGTGTCCTACCCACCTCAGGGGTGACCCTTAGTGCAGTGAGAAACACCTGATGGGTCACTTCTGTGACCCTGAGTTCCACACTATCGAGGGCCGAGAAGTCCTCCCAATGGTAGGTCTGTGCCACCCTCACTCACACGTGACCAAAGGTCTCAGAAAATGGGGAAGAGAACTAGATGGTGCCACTGGGGTCCTGGGCCCTCAGCCCAAGCTGGCTCCCGGCTCCTCCCGGGGCGTGAAACCCTCTCCTGGAGAAAAGGGTGGCTGGACTTACCCCGGGGGTGGCCACCTGCAGATTGAAGGCGGCGCTGGCCAGTGTGAAGCAGTGGAGGAAGGACTGGGCCGACACGCCTGCGAGGAGATGCGGCCCGGTGGGTGCAGGGCTCCTCCCGGCCTCGGACCACTCTGGGGAGCAGCCCCTAGCCCCACCTCCCCCCGGGGCCCACCCCTCACATGGCTGGGGTAGCAGCCCTAGCCCCCCGGCCCCCCTCGGGGGGCTGTCTCCCCAGCCTGACCACTAAAGTCCTTTCCAGAAGGCAAACCCACGCACGAGGTTCCCTGACACTCTGCTTGTCTGCGCACCGAACCACACGGGCTGAGCACCAGCCCCACCCCCGAAGGCAGCCACAGAGCAGCGGCAGTGAGCGAGGCCTGTGCCCGTGGAGGTGGGGCCGCAGCAGGTGTCAGCAGGAAGCGCGGTGCGTCTGGTCTCCTCTGCACAGGCCGGGGGACGCTGGCTCCTTTTCTCACCGAGTTCCCGGGTCCTGCCTACCGTCCCGGCCCCGGGGCTGCGTGCAGCCTCTTCTGCGCATGCCCGGTCCGAAGGCTCCCGGCTGCTGGGAGCTGAGGCCCCCACCAGAGACGCCTGCTTCTAAAGGGACTTGATCTGCATCCCTCCACCTTTATTTAATCGAGGGACCCAATCCCGAAACCTCGCCTTCACCTTTATTCACTCTTACAAATTAATACACATTCATCGTAAAGAGTCCACAAATAGGGCAAAGATGGTCTCCCCAGTTCTGCCCAGTTCCTCCAGCCCTCCCACCCCGACCTGCCCCGCCCCAGGGTCCCCTGAAGGGACTCTGGAGGGCCCGCTCGTCCTGCCCACAGAGCGCAGGAGCCTTGTCAGAGCTGTGTCCCACCCCATGTCCTCAGCACCCCTTCCCCGTGGCACAGCCAAGCCAGTGCGGCCCCTCCTCACCCTTACCCCACTCCGACCAGCCACCTACGTCTTCAGGACTGAACCCCACTCTCGATAGCTCACCCTTGAACTCCCCATGCGGGGGCGGGGGGCGTCCCTCAGTTCCTCCATCCCTCATTCTGGGGACAGCTCAGGGGCCCTGGGGCTCAGCACACTGTGACCCCATGACCCGCGGTCCTCACTCCCTCGCCCACTTGGGCAGCTACAGAAGTCAAGACGGGGACAGACTCCAGAGTCGGATCCTGGGTCCCAACCCTGGTTCTCCACCTCCCCGCCATTCGACTTTGGGCTCATCACTCCTCTGCGATGGAGGCAGCAAGGGGAGGACCCAGGAAGTGCGCCAGCCACCCTCACCGGCTCGTTCCTCCCCTGCTGACCCTGAGCACCCGGAGGCCTTGGCGGAGAACCGGGCCCCACCAGCCACGGCGCCCGCGAGCCCACCGGACTCGTCCCTCCCCAACCCTCGTCCTCCGGGCCGTGTGCCGGGCCGGCGGGCAGCGGAGAGGGTGCGGGGAGGAGACACCACTGCCCTCGCCGCCCCGCCTCCCCGGCTCCCCCAGGGCGGCGGCCCGGCGTACTGACCAGACCCGCGGCGGGCCGTCATCCCCGGTTCTCGTCTCCACAGAGGTTCGGCCCGGGCGGAAGCACTCGCGGCAGACGGCCCCCGGCCCCGCCCGCCCCGCCCTCTCGAGTCTCACCTTCGGCGGCGCCGCTGGCCACGAGGAGGCAGGCTGGCCGGTTCGGGAGCCGCTCGGACGCCATAGGCCCAGCCACGGCCTGTGCGGCCTGCGCGTGCGCGGAGCGTGGCAGGGGCAAGGTCAAGGGCCGCGGCGGCCTGGGGGCTGGGCTGAGCCGCGCCGGGCGCATGCGCCATCCCGCCTCCCGCCCCGCCTCTCCCTCCCAGCCCTGGTCCGGGTCGGAGTCCAGGTCAAGGTCTGCCCGGGCTACTCCTCCGACGCTGTCCGCCTCTTGGCCCCGGCGGGCCCGCAGAGAGGTCTGAGCGTGGGCACGGGGCCGCAGGAGAGGCCTCCGAGGGTCTTCTCGGGCCAGATCCCTCAGCAGCTCTGAGCAGACCCCTGGCCCGACTCCTGCCCGCGGTCAGAGGCACGGTTCCTTCCCCTTCCGAAGCCCAGTCCAGGGCCGCGCAGGCCAGCCTGCGAGGGTACGGGTCCCACGTGGCATGTGGAGTTGGGAGGGGCATCCTGCACAGAGGCAGCGGTGGTGGCATGGGGCCTTACAAGCCAGAAGCCTCATTCTGGGTCTGGCAGTGGCCTGCCTCTCCGTGTCTGCCCCCGTGTCCAGTGGGGAGGACACACACAAGATGACCTGTCATGATGACTGGGGTGCCCCCCAGGTGGGGTTGCAGTCTCGCTGCCCTTTCCTGAGTGGGTTCCCATCCCAGGGGGCGGCCCCTGTCCCTCACACCCCACCCCCTGTGGTTGAGGTGGGGCCTGTTACTCAGGCCCGGCCTCAGGACCCACATCTGGGCCAGGTGGCCGTGCACACCTGGGGGTGATGGCGGCTGCTGCAGGGGAGTGACTGGCAGGTGACTCCTCCTCTCGGAGCAGATGCAGGAGGGCCTGGGGACCAGACAGATCTGCAGCCAACAGCCCAGACCTGGTGACTGTCTCCTGGGAAGGATCTAGACCTGAGAGGTTGGGGCTCCCCCTTCAGAGCCCCCACCCGTCCTGCTGAGCCCCATCCCACAGCCCTTGCCCTGGGTCACACCTGAGGTGTAGGCTCACCCACTTCCCCCCGGCATCATCTACACGCTATTCAGGTACCTCCTTGTCCAATAGCGAGCGCCCGGGTGGGGCAGGTGAAGGTGGGGGAGGCCTGGGGGCTGGGCACAGGGGCTCTGCTGTTGGGGGTTGTGACGCCCTTGAACCTGGGCTCTTGCACTTGTTTGGGACCCTGAGGCACAAGGTACGTGGGGATCACAGGTCCTATTGTCCTGCACCAGCGTTTCACTCCTGTCTCTGGAACTTGCTCACCCTGGAAGCCAAGGCCGGGTGAGTGGGGGGCCATTCCTGGGGGGCTTGGTGACCAGTGCTTCAGGTCACCTCTGCTTTTGCTCCCCTGGCAGCTTCCTCTTTTCAGAGCACGCCTGAGCCTTTTCCTGGGAGCCTTTGCACTTCCTATTCCTACCTCTGGAATGCTGGAGTGCCTCTCTGCCCATCAAACTCCTAACCATCCGTCAAAGCCCATGGGCACTAAGGCACTGTCTACCCAGTTCTCCCGTTCTGAGAACACCCCATGCAAGGACTGCCCTGAGTGCCCCTTTGTTAGCTCAGCCTGACTGCCGAGTGGGCCTCCCATATAAGGACTTGGGATTGGGGCTCTCTCAGGGTGGGTGTGTCATGGGCAGGCCAGCTACCCAGGCAGCAGGCAGAGTGGCCCATGTCCCAGGCCCAGGATGCATCCCTCTTCCCAGCAGGGCTAAGGCCCCTCAGTTCCGGGTTCTCTCTTGGCCGAGGCTGGGCAGGGTGGGATCCAGAGACTTAGACCTCAAGCACCTGTGGGTTATGCAGACCCTGCACCAGCCCCTAAAGCCTGGGGCGGCTGAGGCCAGGGCAGCGGGCTGGGCACAGGGTCCCTCTGCCTCGGGTGGGGCTTCAGCAGTACTGTTGAGAGGACAGATCAGCTGGTTCCACTGTCTGACCCCAGGCTGCCAGGGCCTGGCCGGAGGACATCAGGCAGTTGGGCAGGCAGTGGCGATCTGTGGCCTGGAGTGGGGTGATGTGACAGGGAGGTGGGTTCTGTCTCAAGCTGGCCCATCCCAATGCCCAGGACATCAGGACGGAGCAGCGGTCACCTGGAGGATCCAGAGGAGGGTCTGAATGGGGTTCCCCTCAAACACACCTCCGGGTACCACTGGGCTGGAGCGGGGGGCCGACTTACACCCAGGCTTTGTTCCCACGTGCCGGGGTGGATCCCAGGGACGTCCCCTCAGCGCTCTCTGCAACACACAGGCGTGCACTTCTCTCCTGCCGGGACAGGTGCCTGATGCCTGGGCCAGGAGCCGGGAGCGTGGCATGTGGGCCGGGGGCGGGGGGCGTGGCATGAGGAGGTGGTGAGGCTTTCGCTCTGCTCAGCAGCCCTCGGGCAGCCAGCACTGGCTCCAGGGGCCGAAGGCACCAGACAGGAAGCCCAGGCACGGCCGGACCAGTCACTGGGGCGCAGGGAGCCTCTGCCTGCCCGGCCCTGGGACCTCCCTGAGGTCAGGGAGCCTCGGGGCCAGGGGTGCGCTGAAGGCCCAGGAATCAGAGAGGCCCGATGCAGCAGCCAGGGGGAGGGTCCGCAGTAGTGAGCCGCCCGCACCTCCGCCCTCCCCAGGCCTCGGTTGTTCTGCCCTGCTGGAGGAAGAGCGTTTCCAGAGGCCCCTACCTGGCCATGCCCATGTCTGCAGAGGGCAGGCTCCTGAGGCATTGGCATCCCCACCCCTGGGCACACCGAGGATGCGTACCAGGGTGGGGTCCCCAAAGGGAAGTTACGCTCGGGAGAGGAGAGGGTGCTAGAGAGGAAAGCAAACTGGATCCCTACACCTTTTGCGTCCCTATACAGTGACCCCATGTGTGACACAGCTTATCCTGGTAGCCCCTCCCTCAGTGCCCAGCCCAGTGGGGCCTCCGTCCCTGGAGACACTGCTGCCATCTGAGTTCTCCTGGTTTTCAGGTGTCCTTGTAAGTTCGAGTGGGATTTACAGTGTGTACTCTTTATACACTGAATACTTTTTATAGGTGGTATTTTGTTTAGACCTTAAAAGTAGTTCTGGGACTTCCTTGGTGGTCCAGTGGTTAAGCATCTGCCTTCCAATGCAGGGGATTCGGGTTCGATCCCTGGTCAGGGAACTAAGATCCCACGTGCCGCGGGGCAACTAAGCCCACATGCCGCAACTACTGAGCCCGCGCCCTCTGGAGCCTGCACGCTGCAACTAAGACCCGATGCAGCCAAATAAATAAATAAAAGTAGTTCTGTAATAAAAATAAAGAAATAAAAGCAGTTCTGTAATAACAGTAACTTAAGTTAGCCTGGGCATCCCCAAGATGTTGTTTTTGTTTGTTTGTTCGTTTTGGGGTTTTTTTCTCATTTTGGAAGCATGCCTACACTCCTCAAGCTTAGAGATGCTGTGAACGAGAAGCGGAGCCTCAGAAGAAACAGGAGATGGTTACAAAGTGATATCACAAAACTACAGTGTGGCCTTGGGGCAGGTGCAGGCAGACCCAGGCTCAGGATAGGCCCTGGCTGTGTGGGAAGTGACAGCAGGAGACAGAGTCACCGTGGGGCTAGGGGGACCGTCCACCGCCTGAGGCTGGCCCATCACACCTGCTGGTGAGAAAGAAAGACCACAAGCTCTCCAGCTTACTCCACACGAAACCTAAGGTCCAGATGCGTTAAAGGCCTAAATGTGAGTAAATGCCAAGAGTATTAGACTACAACAAGGGAGAATCCTTCTAACCGAGATTCCAAAACTTGCGTGGTAAAGGGAACAACAGTTCTGTGTGATAAACTGAGATTTTGGAACTTCTAGATGCAGGAAACAGAGTGAGGTGTAAGCCAGCCACTGAATGCAGATAAGTGCCATTTGATGAAGACTTGGAATATAAAACACATAAAGAGGACTTCCCTGGTGGCGCAGTGGTTAAGAATCTGCCTGCCAATGCGGGGGACACGGGTTCGAGCCCTGGTCCGGGAAGATCCCACATGTCGCAGAGCAACTAAGCCCGTGTGCCACAACTACTGAGCCTGCGCTCTAGATCCCATGAGCCACAACTACTGAACCTGAGAGCCACAACTACCGAGCCTGCGTGCCTAGAGCCCGTGCTCCACAACAAAGAGAAGGCACCGCAATGAGAAGCCCACGCACCACAACGAAGAGTAGCCCCCGCTCGCCACAACTAGAGGAAGCCCGCGAGCAGCAACCAAGACCCAATACAGCCAAAAATAAGTAAATAAAATAAAAATCTTAAAAAAAAAAAAAGAAATCAGAAAAGGCAAGGCCCAGATGGCCAAGAACCTGGTGAAAAGTAGCAGTTGGATCAGTGCAAACAGAAACAACCAGAAGTGGCCAGCTTCCCCCGTTCAGACGGACTTTATTTTTATTTTTTATTTTATTTATTTATTTTTGGCTGTGTTGGGTCTTTGTTGCTGCGCGTGGACTTTCTCTAGTCGCGGCGAGTGGGGGCTACTCTTCGTTGCGGCGCGCAGGCTTCTCACTGCGGTGGCTTCTTGTGTTGCACGGCGTGGGCTCTAGGCGCACGGGCTTCAGTAGTTGTGGCATGCGGGCTCAGTAGTTGTGGCTCGCAGGCTCTAGAGCGCAGGCTCAGTAGTTGTGGCGCACAGGCTTAGTTGCTCCACGGCATGTGGGATCTTCCCGGACCAGGGTGCGAACCCTTGTCCCCTGCACTGGCAGGCGGATACTTAACCACTGCACTACCAGGGAAGTCCCCAGATGGGCTTTAAAACCTTGAGTGCTTCACCTGCTCCTGTGTCACCAAGAGAGGGGAGCTCTCCTCTCGTGGCCGACTCATAGGCACGAGACAGGGCAGCCGAGTTTAAGGTGCACACACAGTGTGGCCTACCTCTGGGCGAGTCCCAGGAGAACCGCAGGGAGGGCCTCAGGTGTGCACACACCCATGTTCACAGCAGCCTTACAGGTAGAGGCAGCCCAGTGCCCATCAGCGAATGACGGACACACAAAAGGTGGTCCATGCATATGATGGGATAGTCAGCCTTAAAAGGAAGGAGATCCTGACACAGGCTACAACATGGATGAAGCTTGGGGACATTGTGCTCAGTGAATAAGCCAGACACAGAAGGACAAATCCTGTGTGATTCCACTCACATGACGTCCCCAGAGTCGTCATTCATAGAGACAGAAAGTAGATGGTGAGGGCTGGGGGTGGGGGTGAGGGAATGGGGAGTGAGTGTTTAATGGGGACAGACTGTCAGTTTGGGACGATGAATGATTTCCGGAGGCAGATGGTGTGATGCTAGCACAGCAGTGTGGATGTGATTAATGCCAAAGCCCTGTGCACCGAAAAGTTTAAGATAAAATGGTGAATTTTATATAATGTACATTTTACCACAATAAAATAAAGGTCAGATGTGCATGCAGGATGCCCAGAGACACAGGGCACCGGGGCAGGACAAGGATTTCCATTACTGCTTTGTCTAAAGTTGCAAAAATCCTGAAACAACCTAAACATCCTTTAATAGAGAATCGAAAAGTAAAATGAGGCAGCAACACGGGGAGAACATCACCGCGTCGGGAGGACCGAGCCCTGGGTGTCCAGCTGAAGGTGACAGAGCTCACCTTCACAGTCACCTCCGTCCTGCCCCAAGTCCCCTAAAATGGCAGAAGAATTCTCGTTTGTTTGCATTTAAGGTGCAAGCAGAACAGAGAGAAGGGGAGAGGGGGCTGGCTGGCTGGAGAAGGGAGGCAAGTGGCAGCCCTGGCGCCCGTGGGACAGGCGGGCTGGAGGCTGCGGGTGTGGGCACCGCCCGCCTGCTCTTTGTGGCCAAGCTCAGGCCAGATGGCTCAGGGCAAGGGTGTCAGGTCTGTTTGGGGTGTGTTCACCCCAAGGAAGGGCTCTGGACTTGTCTGGGCCTGAGGTATGGGTGCACCAGTGGGGGATGAGTACCTGGAAAAGAAGGGAGAGACGTGCCCCCAACCAGCTTGAGGAAGTCCGTGGGGCCCAGGGTGACAAAGCCCGCAGAGCACTTCTGGAGCCTGGGGGCCTTCCTCCCCATGAGCCCACGCCCGCCCGCGCGACTCCCCCAGTTGGACACCTGGCCATGGTGGGCAGGGAGCTGCGGGCGGAAGGTGATGAGAGGAGGGACCCCCCCCTCCCTGCAGCGACCTCCCCACCCCCCCAGAGTGGCGACCTCACCGAAGAGAGGGGTGGAGAAAGTCCCCAGCTGGAGAGGACGACCGAGGGCCAAGGTCCCCGTTCCCCTCCCAACGTGGCTCCAGTACAGCTCGACCCCACGCTGCGGCCGGCAGCCTGGGCCTGGGGGTGGGTCCTGCGGCCCCTGGGTGTCCATCTAGGGTCAGGGCCTGCAGGAAGGCCTGGCTGTGGCTGTCTGGGAGGGGCCAGGCCCTGGGCGGGGCTGTGGGTAGAGCCCACCAGGATCGAGGGCACGGAGGTGGCAGGAAGGGCTGGTGAGGGGCACCTGGGGGTCCCTGCCCCTCCCTGGAAGGCCCTCGGTGTGGATACATGACACCCCACACACCCAGACAGGCAGCCCCAGCCTGTCCCGGCCGCATGCAGGTGAGGACGCCAGCCCAGCCTTTAGATAATTAGAGTTTATTTCAGACTCGGCCTCCTCTCAGGCCCGGGGTTCCAGTGGCCGGCTGGCCAGGCAAGGGCATATCAGGCTCCCACAGCGCCCACTGCCACCGTGCCACGGGCCCAGCAAAGCATGGTCTCCCTGCAGGCACAGTGGGGCAGTGGACGTGGGTGATGGTCACCCGCCAAGCGGTTCTACTCTACCTGTGTTATTGCATGTATACGCTTGTGAGACTCTGAGGACGCTGGGTAAGGCAGGAGGCGCCGTCTGTGGGGGGCTAGGCCGGCACAGCTCCCTCCCTGCCAGGCCCTCAGCTGCCCGCAGGACAACTGCCGCAGGGTGGGATGGGGGTCAGGGCAGGAAATGTGGGGGCCCAGCTAGAAGGTAAACTTGGGGAGCCCCTCCCGACACCAGCCTTCGGGCTGTCTGTCCACCCAGCCAGGGCTCAGGCGACCGGGCAAGTGGCTCGGAAACTCCGCCCGCCTGAGGTCAGCCCCCCGGAGTCAGCCCCCCCAGATGAACGCCCGACCCCCGGCTGCAAGCAAAGAGCAGAAATGGGGAGAGTGAAACAGCCACACGCTTTAATGTCCCCACGTGGGCTGGACCCAGGTCAGAACCCATCCCAGACCCCTGCCCAGCCCTGGGGGCACCCACCCTGGGGGCTCATCGGGACGTTGCTGCCAGGAAGCCCACAGAACCACTGGGGCCCGTGGGCAGGTGGGCCACACTCGGCCCACTCCTTCCTCCGCCCTCAGGTGCCCTGGTCCAGGCTGAGCCTCCACCCCATGTCAGGGCTCCACCCGTGCTGCTCTGTAACCCACAGAGCCTGGGCTCCTTCTGCCCCCAGGTTCGGAGGGGAAAGTGCTGGGGACTGACCGACCGAGGGAGGTTGGTTTCCACTGTTGGCAGGGGGCCTGTCCCTCTCTCTCTTCCTCTGCGTGTATATGGGGGGTACACAAGTATATGTATTACGTATGTATAGATAGCTGTGTGTGAACTTGGCATGCACTAGATTCCCGAGGTCTGTACAGGAAGTGGCTGTGCCCCCACCTGGGCACCAGCCATCATTTCTTTCGGACCAGGAAGGCCACACCAAGAATCAGGGCTGCAGCTGCCACAGCCATGCCCCCAGCCACAAACAGGGGGGTCAAGTTCTCGAAAGGGCAGGGGTCTTGGCCCCCTGGGCCCCCGCTGGGGGCCTCGCCCTCCTCAGCCCCATCCCCAGGGCCCTTGGGCTCGGGGGCTGCATCGGGGCTGCTGGGGGCTGCGGGGGCCGGCTTCAGGTTGCTGTGGTTGTTGAGGAGGGCAGGGTCTGCCTTGGCCGGGGTCTTCTTGGCAGGTGGCAGGGTGGGGGCCGCCGGAGGCTCCTGCTTCTCCACTTGGGCCTCCTTCTTCCCTGGCTTAGCCGAGGGGGCTTTCCCATCTGCAGCGGTGGGTGCTCGGGCCTCAGCAGCAGCCTTGGTGTCGGCCTTGGGGCTGCTGGTCGACTTCCCTCTGGACTCCATGGTGGGTGTGCTGGCGGGCTGCACGGGGTGTGCGTGGACAGGCAGGTGTCTAGACCGCAGCAGCTCAGGACAGTTCACCCCTGGGCATCCTATGAGCCTGGGTGGGGGGGAGACCCAACGAGGCTGGGACAAGAGACTTGGCGTCCTGTCCAGCTCCCACCTCCTTGTCCCTATAGAGACCCTGTTCAGTTCTCTGGACCCTCTTCTTCCAGGGCTCGGCCTCCTTCCGGCTTCACCCACCTTCTGAGAAGCCCCTCCAAGCACACAAGCAGGGGCTGTGGGCCCCTTTGGGCTGGGGTGTCGGGATGAGACCAGGCAGAGGCTTCAGTTTCCTCATCTGTGACATGGTCTTGCCCACACGTGTGCCGTGTCCATCACGGTGGCCCAGCATGGGGAAGAGAGCCCACCCAGCCCTGAGAAGGGTGTGCGGTCAGGGGAGGTGGACAGCAGCCCCGTGGGCCTGGGCAGAACTGACTGTGTACCCTTCTCAGGGCTGGGTGGGCTGGGGGGTAGGCAGGGCAGGGTGGGAACCCAGAGTCTGGGCTCTCGGGCCTTGGTGGGGTAGGAATGGGCCCAAGGCCGCCAGGACCTGGATGTGACAAAACCAGGGTGTCTTCTCAGAAGGCTGGAGAAGCCAGGGTGGCAGTGACAGGCCTGTGCCTCCCAGCCAGCCATCTACTGCCCCCAGCGCCGGGCACCCACCCCCATGGCCGGCCTTGCCTGCTCCGGCCTAAGAGCGGGAAGTCCTCCGTGACCCTGAGGCCACGCCTGCCTCTGGGAGTGGAGGGAATCCCTGGTGTGAGTCTGGGGTGGGCAGGCCCCCTGTCATCAGCCTCAGCGTCCCCGAATCTGGGCCGGGCAGAGGACGGGGGCTCTGGGCTGTAGGGAAGGCCTGGCCCAGATCCTCAATGTCTGGGGAGGGCAGGGGGACTGCGGGCCTCGCCACTCTGGACCTGAGTCTTCCCTCCCTGGACACCCAGACACCGGCGGTCTGCCGCTTCTTCAGGAGGTTGAGAACTCCCACCTCCACCCTCAGGGAGAGGGAGCCTGCGTGGGGGGTGGCAGCCCCAGGTCCCCACCCTGGCAATGCACACTAACCACAGTGAAGGTCGCCTGAAGGTCACGGCGTGATGGGGGTGTCCTGATGAGAGGCCCAGCTGCTGTCCTACTTCCCGGGGAACCCCAGCAGCCCCTCACCCCTGCCATTCTGGAGGGGCACCCAGCTGCTGGGCATCAAGTTTGCAAAGGGCAGGGGGTCCACTCTCCACCTCCCCCAGACCCTTGGTTATTTCTGGCTCATACTAACGTCACCCGGCTCCCCCTCCCCCTCCAGGCCGCTGTGCCCGAGAGAGCAAGGGCCCCGGAGGGCCCCCGGTGACCTTCACAGCGGAGAACCGCTGCTTCTTCCTGCGGGGCCCAACGCCCCCGCCCCACCCCCGCCCAACGCCCCCACCCCGCGGAGTCCCCGCCGCCTTACGCTGCTGCTCCCGGCGCTCCCACCTCGGCGCAGCGCGCTCTCCGCGGGACCACGGCGGGCGGCGGGCGGCGGCTGAGGATGAAGGACTGGGAGTTTCCCACAATGCACTGCTTCCGGTGCAGGAAGGGGGGCGGGGACCGCATCAGCGCTGGCTCCGCCCACCTGCTCTCGGCCACCACAGCGCCCCGGGCTGGCTGAGACCTCTGGGGCCCCCAAACCCAGCTCCGCTTTTGATCCCAAGGGCAGCTTAGAGTCAGGGAGGTGAGGGGCCGAGGCTGGCTTTTCCACAACCCCATCCCAGATTGTGAGGGAGTCAGGAGGCCACTCCGCCCAGGACCCCCTCCAGCCAGTGTGCCCGTCAGTGGGTGGGCAGACGGACCCAGGACTGCCGGGTGAGGGGAGCCAGTTACCAGGAGGGCGCCCTTCCCCTCCTCACCCCTACCAGAGTCTCAGAGAAGAGGCATCTATTTAGAATATTTATTTATCTTCTTACATGACAAGACACAAAAAGTTACAACTTCTTAAAACTCTTGAATTTGAAAGAAAAAAAATATAATTCTGTAAGCAGCAGCAGCAGCAGCTTCCAAGGTACAGATGTGACGGGAGAGGGCAGCTCCCAGGAACAACCGTGAACTGGGGGGCCCAGGCCTGAGCCCCAGGTAGTGTCACTGGGAAGGGGCCTCCAGGGAGGGGGCCCGGGGGGTGGGGGAACACAGCACCGGCACATCAGATCAATCACCAACACGATCACGTGGCTGGGGACACCGCAGGGCAGAGTGAGCCTCTGCCTCAATTCACAACATCAGTGGGGGGGGGGGGCGCTGGGAGGGCGGAGCTTTACTAAGTGTGGGGGGGGGGGCCGTGTGCAGAGGCCCAGAGAACGAGGTGGGCCCTGGGAAGACTGGAGGGGCAGCTCCTGGCACCCCTGCAAGAGGAGCAGATGCTCCCAGGCTCCAGACTGGTCCTCGTGCCTGCCCTCCCCTATGGCCAATCCTGCACCAGGGTGGTGGTCTCAGAAGAGGGGTCTACTAAAGGTGCAGCAGGAGGGGGCAGGCCGGAGAGATAAATTTCTGGACGGGGGCAGTGGGGAGTCTAGGGCACACACAGCACACGTGCGTGCGCGCGCACACACACGCACGCACGCACGCACACACACACGCCTGGCCACGTGGGGAAGGGCAGCAGTCCCCCCAACAGCCCCATCCCTGAGGGGCCAGGCCAGCAAAGGGCTGCCACCAGCTGCTCCCCACAACATTCGTACATGCGCCCCGACGACTTCACACGCTCTGGGTCCCCAGCCTGGGGTGGAGGCCAAGGGGCCTACCAGGAGGGAGGCTGGGTCCCACAGTGCGGGCGGGGAACCTGTCCTGGGAGTCAGAACGCAGGGTGACCCCCAGCCTAGGATTCCTGGCTCAATATGGGGGGCAGGAGAGCCCAATCCTCCCGCAAGGCTGGCCAAGGCGAGAACAGCAGCAGGGGAGGCTGGACGGACAGACGGAGGGATGGACAGAGCCACTTGTGCTCAGCAAGTTAATAAATAGGTTTGGGCAGGGTCCCCTCTGTGGACTAGGGGCCAAGCCTCGGGGACGGGAGCTGGTAGACTGGAGGGGAGGGTCCAGCTTGCCCAGCCCAGGCCTGGGGGCCCCCAGTCCAGAGACCAGCTCTGTCCCTGGGGGTCAGGCGGGGGCAAAGGTGGGCAGGGCTGGCTCCAGGAATGTAAAGATTTCTGAGTTTTCTACGTAAGTAAGACATTGATCCCAGCGGTCGCGCAGGCAGGACCCCACCAGGCCCACGTGTGCACACTGTGTGGACCCTGCACCCCTTCCTCCCCCACCCCAAGCCCATGTGGGGAGAGACTCTCTCGCATCATCCGGGGGGGTTGCCTGGCCCTGGCCCTGGCCCCACTCTGGTCCCGCTCAGCTGGAGGGCGTGGGGTGGCTGCCGGGCTCAGGGCTGGACTCGCGGCAGCCCCAGCAGGGTCTCGGCGATGCCCAGGAAGTAGACCACCTGAGCAATGCCGAACAGCGGGGCAATGACCAGGGCGCGGCAGTAAGCACCCTTCAGGAAGGCTGTGGGCCCCTCGTTCCGCAAGATCTTCCTGTGGGGAGAGGGGGGTCAGAGCCGCGGGGCTGGGGCCGCCCCACCCCCGCCCCGCACCCCCCGGGGCCTCGCCCACCTGGCGCAGTCCAGGAACCCCGAGTAGGTGTCCTCGTTGACGCCGCGCTGGAGCGTCTGGAGTCGGGTCTTCACCACTGCAGGGGGCGTGCGGGTCAGTGTGGGCCCCTCTCCGCCGACCCCACTCCTCAGCCCCGTCCCCGACCCGGGCCCAGGCCTGGGCACTGACCGTCACAGGGGTTGACAGCCACGGCAGCCGTGCTCCCAGCCACGCAGCCGGCCAGGAAGGACACGTAGAAAGGAGACTTCTCCCCAGATGCCGGCCGGCCCAGCTGGTTCAGGTTGGCAAAGAGGGGGAAGTAGACGATGGAGAAGGGGACGTCCCTGCGGAGGGAGGGCGGTGGTGACTGGCTGGGAGGTGGGGGGCAGGTGGGCGGGCCGCCCACGACCCTCCCTGCCCCCCCACCTGAGCAGCGTGGCCCCCAGTCCCTTGTAGAGGCCGGCGATGCCGTGGCTCCGCAGCAGGTCCCGGGTCAGCTGAGTGGCTGTGGGCCGGGGTGCAGCTGGAGCCTCCATGGAGGGCTGGGCACCCCGGCCGCCGGAAAGCTGGGCCTGGCCAGATAGGGTCTTCCTCTGGGCGGCTGGGGAGAAAGGGGACGGCCTGCTGGTCTCCCTCTCGGCACGAGGCACGAGGTGGTAGCAGGGCAGGGGCCGGGCTAGTTCCCCCGCCCGGCTGCCCTGCCGCCCCGCGCCCTCACCAATGCGGCCCGCGTCCTGGAGCTGGATCTTTAGCATCTCCATGGGGGTGGTCACGATCACCTGGCAGGTGCCGGCCCCACAGCCCGCCAGCATCTCCTTGAACAGGGTCAACTTCTTCCTGTAGTAAAGAGGGTGGGGCTTCAGGGAAGAGTCAGAGGCCCCTGCTGCCCAGGGGGCCTCCCAGTGCGCCCAGGAGTGAGGAGGCCTGGGAGGGGTGGAGGCGGAGGCAGCCCTGTGGGGTACAGATCCCCACAGCCTCAGACACCCTCCAGGCTCTCCAGCAACAGGCGCTGAGCCCAAGAGACAGATGGCTCCTGGCAGGGCCAGGGAAGGGCCAAGGGGCCGGCGTTGAGCAAAGAGAAATGGAGTCGGGGGGGCGGTTCAGGTGCTCCAAGGGACTACTGCCCTTTCAGCCCCACCCTCGGGTGATGGGGAAAACTGGTCAGTGCCCCCCAAATCCCAACCTACAAGGGGCATCAGGCAGTGGCTGGGGGCCAAGGACCCCTGGGGCTTGGGCACCAATGACTCAGCATCTGGGGACAGAGGAGGAGGGGGAGGAGGGGGAGGAGGGGGAGCAGAAGGAGGGGGGGAGCAGGATGGGAGGAGGAGGAGGGGAGGAGGAGGAGGGGGGGAGGAGGAGGAGGGGAGGAGGAGGAGGGGAGGAGGGGGAGGAGGAGGAGAGGGAGGAGAGGGGAGGAAGAGGAAGAGGAGGCCCTGCAAGGTCAGGGAGAGGGGCCCCAGGAGGACAGAGCCTTCGTCCTTTGTCTGGAAGCACAGACCCCTCCCCCTCACGACCCTGGCCCCCAGCAGCCGGCCGAGCCCCTCACCCGTCCTTGGAGAGCTGATATCGGAAGAAGTCATTGGCTGCCAGCTTGATGGCCTTCTCGGGGGTGACGAGGGTCAGGTTCACGGCGGCGCCTGTGTGGCAGACGGGGGAGCACAGACAGGTCAGTGGCCTGGGCTGGGGAGGCTCTCCGCCGGCAGTCGCCTCCCAGTTGAAAAAGCCTGCCCCCCGTCACTCCTGGGCTGCGTCCTCCTGCCCTCTCGCCCACATTTGTGCCTGGCGGGGGTGGCACCAGCGGGCCAGGCAGTGCCTTCTTCAGGCACTCCGCTCAGCCTCCCACATAACCCTCCCAGTCCAGTGGGCGGCCTCCCTGAGGGACACCTCCCCTGGGCTACAGACGTGCTCGTGTTGGGGCTCTGGGTAAGGCCACGTCCGGCCTGGCGCAGGTCAGAGCTGGGGAGGCAGTGGCGAGCCCCTCTCAGCGGCGAGGACTCAGGGCTGCACAGCATCTGGGCAAATCCAGGCTTGGAGATTGTCTCCTAAGCTGCTTTGCAGTAATGACCCCATCCCTCCCGATCTCCTGGCACAGACAGGGTCCCACCCATCCTGGGAGGCAGGGGAGGGGGCTGCGGCCACTGTGGTAGAGTGTCCTGCCATGCTGTGCACTGGTAGTGAGTGGGGGACGGGGCTGAGAACTGCTGTGCCCCAGAGATCCCACCCCCTGTCCCCCCGGCACCCAGGGCCCGGCTGATGACCCCCGGTGCAAGTGCAGCCAGCCCCCACGGGACAGGTCCACACTGTCACACCAGGCCCAGGTACGCTGCCCTGCCCTGGCTTCCCACCTGCCTCCCCGCCGCTATGGTAGGACCCCTCTGGGGCTGCAGGAGGGTGCTACCCAGGTCTCCCCCGTGCCCAGCCTCACCACGGTACATCCCGAAGTAGCCCTCTGAGCGGATGGTCTTGATGAGGCAGTCAGACCTACAGCCCAGGGGGTGGGAGCGAGCAGGGGATCAGCCTGGCATCCAGCAACGGCCCCAGCCCTGACCCGGGGAGGAGCTCCCCCAGGCCTGCCCCCCCTCAGTTTCCCCTTTGGTTTAACAGGACGGGGAGGGGGGGGACACGGGAGCAGAGCGCAGAAGTCTGCCCCACACCCATGGCTCCACGCCCGCTACCCCCCCCGCCCGGCAGGCTCACATGCTGGTGTACAGACGCTGGCCATTCTGCTGGTTCTGCAGCCTCGTCTTGGCCAGGTCGATGGGGAACACGCAGGTGACCCCGATCAGCCCAGCGATGCCGCCATTGATGAGCTTGGCTGGCAGACTGTGTGGGCAGAGGGAGTGTCAGGACGACCTCCTCGGCCATAGGTCGGCGGGGAGGAGAGGGCAGGGGTGGGGTGAGGCTGGGTCGGGTTCTGACCTGATCTGCTTATCAGCCATTTAACTCGGGAGCACTCAGGTAGGAGCCGCAGAGGTGGATGCCAGACAGGGGAGGTGGCGCTGGAGGAGGGGGAGGGGCGGTCCTCTACTTCCAGGGGAGCTTGAAAACCAACACTTCTGTCCTAGAAGAAAGAGGGGCCTGGGATCAGCGGGGGTGGGCAGACCCACCACTCAGAGGCACACCAGAGGAGTAAGCCCCCCCAGCCTCCCTCCCAGGTCTCCTGAAGGGGCACCGAGCCCCTCCCCGCAGCGCCCCCTCCCAGGCTGGGGCCCTCCGCACGTCCTGGGCGTGCAGTGTGCGGTGAAGCGCTGCCGCTTGGCCCCATCCCTGGGCCACCCGGCTTCCCCTCCAGGCCCCCTCCACCGGCTGCGTCCTCCCAGCTGGCCTCGCTCGCTCACGTGCGCGGAGCCCTTTAAAGGGCCAGGCGCCTCTGGGGAGGCAGCAGCAGGGGACGGGGCCAGCACTCTGGTCAGGGCACCTCCACCCCTGGACTGGGCTGTGACGGCCCCCATCCTTGAGCAGAGGCAGCGGGCGCCTGCCCTCTTCAGGAGGGGGGTGAGAGTGCCCCAGGATCCACACTGGGGCTCAGCTCACAGCTGCCCGGTAGATGCTGCCCCCACTCCCGTGGCAACTCCACGCTGGACCCCCAGACCATCCGCTCCCCTGGTGACCGGAGAAGTGCCAGTGCAGCCACAGCCAGCCCTGTGCCCACCCTCCCAGGAATTTCACCCCCAGACTCACACCCACACACACACCCACACACGGAGGAAGCCAGCGACCAGGACCTCTGGGAGGGGGATGGCTGACCTTCCGAGGCTCCCTGGGGCTAGTCCCCCAGCTACTCCAGGGGTGCAGAGACAAGAGGCCCCTCTCTCTAGGGGCAGGGTTGGGGAGCCAGAGCCAGCCTCGGGGGCCTCCTATGGGGGGGCACAGCCATAAAAACTGGGCTGTGGGGTCCTCCCCCCCCACTCTGGCCCCCTCAGAGGCCAGCTGTCACAGGCTCCCACCCGAAGCTCCGCCACCCAGGGTCACACGGCTGGCTCACACCTGTCGTCCCTCCGAGGGCTGGTGACCTTCACCTCAGCCTTCCTGGGCCGGGATGTCCCCTGCCTCCTCATCAGCCCCTCCGCCCCCCGCCGCGGTCCCGCTCACCCCAAGGTGCACCGCACCGGCTCCTCCTCCGAGACTACAGCCCGCGGGCGGGCGGAGGAGATCCAGCGGCCGAGGGCGGCGCCGGCTGCGGGGATTGGCTGCGGGGCGAGGCGGGGCGGGGCGGGGCGGGGCGGGCCTGAGGGGGGTGGTGACTTTCTCTTTCACTTTGGGCGGGATGAGGCTCCCTGCCCCTGTGGGAGAAGGGATGAGAAGGGGGTGTGACAGCTTCTGGGAGGCAGGGACGGGCCTCGGAGCCCCCTCCAGCCCGTGGGGCAGTGGGTCAGACTCGGGCTGACCCAGCCAAGCCACGCAACCGGTTCACAGGGACCCCAGACCCTGACCACCGTGCCCCCAGCTGCCCCATGGGTTTCTGTCTGCAGCCTGCAGGCTGCATCTGCCTAGGGCCCTGGGACCCCAAGGATAGGGCTCTCTCTGTGCCCAGGCATGGGGAATCTGGTGCCATGGGGTGGAGATGGGTCTGTGTCCACTCGTGCCTGTGGGACTTGTGGGTCTTTTGGGGGAAGGTGAACTTCAGGGAAGACTCACGCTGGAGCAGAGAAAGACATGCTTGTCTGCTGGAAAGGCCAGGGAGGGGGTGGCTGGGCCTCAGAGGCCACTGGCTGCCACCCATAGGCCTGTTCACCTGGCAGGTCCAGAGGGCATGGGAACCAGCACTCCCAGAGCCCTCTGCCCTGCCAAGCTGCACCCCCCCCCCCCACTCGCCCAGGGCCTCAGTGCCAGGACCTGCTTCTCCATGCCCCACCCTGCAGAGAGGAGTCTGACCTCTGCACTTCAACCTGACCCTCTCTTCCCACCCCCACCCTCCCCCACCCTCCAGGTGTAGACTGGCCACAGCCGCCTCTCTCCGCTGTCCCAGACCCTTGGGGGCAAAGTCCACATCCTGCCCTATGGGGACTGAGTGAGCCCTGCCTCCCGTCTGGGGTAAGGGACATCTGGATGATGGGGGCCCCGGAAGTCAGACAGACTATCCAAGGTGGGGAGGAGAGCAGTTGTCCCAGGAAGACAGGCAGCTCTGGGGTCCCACATCACACTCTGCCGGCTGGAATGGGGAAGACGGTTGCAGAACTGAGAACAGTGGGGCGAGTGGGCTCTGCCGGGGGACGATTGGCAAGGGGTCCTCCGGACCCTGAACGCTCCTTTTTCTGTCCTCACTCAGTGTTCCCACACCCTGCTCATGAGACAGCTTGGAGGGCCCTCCCCTTGCGCCCCCATGTTGCCATAGAAACCTGGCAGCCACAGCCAGGCCTGAGGCCCCAGGGCTGTCAGCCCTCCCTGTACCCCCTCCGGTTCCCCGCAGCCTGGTAAAGTGGGGTTGCAGGCAAGGCTGTGGACATCGCAGCTCACAGAGACCACCCACAGGACGATGCTGCTGCTTCCAGGCCCCCCAGAGGTAAAATCTCCCACAAATGAAGCCGCTGAGCTCCCCCAACCCCCCAAAAAAAGGCAATGGGGGTGAGGCTCAGAGTCTGGGGCTGGCCACTTGCTCCCCATTCAATCTCCCCCAGCGCCTTCCCCCCGGGGAGGCGCTTTCTGTCCAGCCGTCTGGAGGGGCGCCAAGCCGGTGACAAAGGAGGTGCGGGGTGGGAGTTCAGGGCTCCGCTTGGAGGACGGCTCCACTCCCCGTCTCGCTGGAGGGGGTCCGGACGGGGCCCGGACGGCCACGCTGTCCCCCTCCAGGCGATGGCGACTCCAGCCAAGCACGTGTCCACATACGTCCAGCAGGGCCCCACGTGTGTCCCCCCTACGGCCGGGCTTCTGTTCCTTGGCCACCGGCCCCCGTCTCCTACCCCGCGGGGACACGTGTGCGCGGGGAGCGCGCCCGGCACCGCCCGGGGCCGAGCACGGCCTCCCACACTCCAGCGGCAGCGGGTCGCAGCATCCGCCGGCGCGGGCCCCGCAAGAGCCTCCTCGTCCGGGCAGATGTCACCTCCCACAGCCGTCGTGGTGCCCCTCGCCCCCGTAGCCGGGCTGCACTCGGGTGGGCGCCGCGGAAGGGAGCCGCCCCGCGGGCACTCACCGCGCGCTCTGCCGCCGCCGCCGCCGCCGCCGCCGCTGCCGCTCTCGCCTCCCCGCCGCGACGCGCGCCCGGCTTCACCTAAGCGCGGGGGCGCGTCCGCTCGGCGCCGCGCGCGCTCCGCCCCCGGTCCTCGGCCCGCTCGCGGCCTCCGGCTCCCTCTCCCGGCCGCCGCGGCCACTGCGCCCGGCGGGCCACAGCCCAGCGCCAAGCCCTCACCCTAGGTCCCCAAGGGTCTTCCCTGCGTGTCCGGCCTCGCGCCCGTCCATGGGCCGGGGACCAGGGACTATTCCCGTCGGGCCAGCGGGTGGCGAGGTGCGCTGGGACGAGGTGTCCTAGGGGAGGAGCGGTGCTGGGACTGAACTGGCCAAGCACCCGCCCCTCACTGCCACCAAAGGGCAGATGTGCAATCCCGCACAGGGTGACTTTGTATCCATCGGGGCTGCGGCCGTTACTTTGTAGCTGGGGCCCCCTCTCTCGCAGAGATCAGGACCAAGAGGAGGCGCTGGGCCGGAGACAAGCAGGAGCGAGGGCTGCGGGGAAGCCCGTGCACAGGCCGCCTCGCAGCAGGGGCCAGGCCTCTGACCTGGCCTCCGCGTGCCTACCGCCTGCCTTCCGCCTGCCTCTCCACCCAGCAAATAAACTGAGCTCTGAGACAGCAGCCAGGATGGTGCACGTTTGTTACACAAGGAGGAGAGGGTCACTGTCCCCATACCCAGGGAAGGTTTGAAAGTGGGCACCTCTAACTATTGGCCAAAGGATGTCAGGGACCAGCCCAAAGTCGGTAGGTTCTAGGCCTGGGCAGGCTCGGCGGATTGTGATGCTGAAGAGCCAGGTGGGCCAAGGTCCCCGGGGGCCAGGCTTGTGCGCTGGATGCCCTCCTGGTACTTGCGGCGGCCAAGCTCCAAGACAGCCCGCACCTCTTCGGCCACGTCCCGCCGGTCACTCTGCTCCAGGGCCTGCACGAGGAGCCCCACGGCCCCTGGCTGCCCAGCCTGGCGCTCAGCCCAGGAGAAGAGCATATGGCGGATCTGCCCATCCAGGTCGTCCCTGGGGGGACAGGGGAATGGTGAGGGAGGGGCCCAGCCCAGGACCACCCGCCACACCCAGGGTCTTGATCACCCTCCCAAGGTGGGTTCCTTTCTCCCCGGGCCAGGGGTGGCCAGACCCTCCCTTTTCTGACTATTTGCCCTGCCCCCACCTCCCCTGCACAGAACTTCAGCCAGCCTCCAGTAGGCAGGCCAGCAGTGGGAAGGGAGGCTCAAAAGAACTCACCGGAACTCATGCCGGATGCGCTGCAGCTCACGGTAGGGCAAACCCAGGTGCAGGGCCACGGCTGGCCAGTCAGGGCCCAGGCGGCCGGCCACATTTAGCAGGTTGCTCTGTGTCAGGAACCCAGTCTCGGCGTCGCCCAGGTTCAGAGGTGCCAGGGAGAGGCCAGCCCCCTGCCCTGGGCCCTCGGATCCCCGCAGTCTCTGTGGGGAGGACGCAGTGGCAGTGAGCCCTGGCCCCGCCAGGAGCAGAGGGCACCCGAGCGACCACCTCTGTGCCCAGGCACATACCCCTGGCCACCCCCTTCCCCCTTCACACACGCTCCCCCCGCCAGGCCGCACCGGCAGCTTGATGGGCAGAGTGGCCATCCACGGGGTGTCTGCACCCCTCTTCTGCCGAGCAGCCCCCGCCTCCTCAGGCACCTCCTCTGGCACCTCTCCCCGGTAGAAGGACACCTGTGGGTGGGATGAGGTGGGCTTCAGTGCTCCGGCCTCGGCCCAGGCAGCCCGGGGGGCCCTACCCTGTTGGCCCACCTGGCCCCTCACGGCCTGAGCCCGCCGGTCCAGGGTTGTGGTCACGTACACCTCCTTCAGGTTCTTCAGGTGTGAGTAGAAGACGAAGCACACCCTGCCCTCCACACAGTCTGGACGGTCTGGGGGCAGGCGGTGGGCTCAGCAGGGACTGCGGGGACAGGCCCCAGGGTCCCTTCTCCGGGCGCAGGGAGCCTACCGGCATCCACTTCGATGCCCCTCTCGAAGGCAGCGAAGAACTTCTCACCCTCAAACATCTCCACGGTGTCTGAGGGCTCCGGGCCGCGGTACCGCTCCAGCAGCCGCCGCAAGGTGCTATCCACCTGCGAGGACGACCCACTGGCTGGGAGCCCGATGCCCTGCCCTGGCCCCCGGCCCCCGCCCCGCCCTCCCAGCCCTCCCAGCCCTCTGCCCCCGCCCCCACCTTGTTGCGGGGCAGGCACTGCAGCAGGACCTGCTCGGGGTCCCGGCGCCTCTGCAGCGCAATGAGGTTCACGCGGTGCAGCCGCAGCCGCTCCCAGGCCTTCCGTGCCAGGCCCCCCACGCAGGTCTTGGTGGTGTACCAGAGCCAGTACCTGGGAAGGCTGGGGGTGAGCGGGGTGCGCAGACCGGGGCGGGGGTGGGGGACCGAGGAAGCGGCGGGGGGGGGCACTGACCAGGAGAAGCGCGTGACCTGGAAGCGAGCATACAGGTGGGTGAGCTCCAGCGCCACCTGCGCCGTGATGTCATCCCAGGTGGCCGCGGGAGGGGCCCGGTACAGCAGGTGCAGGTGCGAGCGGTCCAGACTCAGGCCTGTGGGTGGCAGGGGGCCACAGGCTGAGGCCTCCCTGCCCGGGGCCCCCCTTCTGAGAACTGTCCCCCCCACCCCGTGGCTACAAGTCCAGGAGGCCACACAGCCGCCTCTCACCTGTGACGCCGGGGGGCAGAGGCAGTTGCACGGTGACCGGCCGAAGGAAGCTGGGGGGGCCGCTCTGGGAGAGGTAGAGCAGGGGGCTGGTGGCCGCCTCAGGCTCTCCCAGCAGGGCCGGCAGTTCTCTGCTGCCCACGCGCACCACCTGGAGCAGAGGGCACCCGAGCGATCACCTCTGTGCCCAGGCACCACCCGCCACCCTTGGCAGCTGCCCTGCCCGTACCTGCATGCGGACATGACGGGGCTCCTCAGTGGCCCCAGGGGGGAATGTGACCTTGACCCCAGGATGTCCTGAGGAGCACAGCAATGTCCCCTCTGGTGGCACCAGGCAGGCGTCAGACACAGGGCGCGAAACCACGAGGAACCAGGAGAAGTGAGGCACCTGGCAGCGAGCCCAGAGCCGCTGGGCGTGGGGGGTGCAGAGGGACAGGGTCAGGGACAGCTGGGCGAAGGCAGAGATGCTCCCTTCCCAGATGGGCCTGGACAGCCCTCACCTTGGGCGCCTCTTCCTCCAGGTGGGTCTCCAGGTCACTCCAGCTATTGTCACTCAGGGTCCTGACCACCACCTCACGGCAACGCCGGGCCCGTGGGGGCACAAAGAGCAGCCACAGGCCCACCTCCTGCCAGGCAAGCGTGGTGTGAGTGCCAGGGTCACGCCTGGGCCCTCCTCACCGGCCCCGACCCGCCCTGGCCGTGCCTTCTGGAAGGCCACCCCGTGGGGCTGCAGCTCCAGGACACCACTGAGCAGAGAGTCATGGGGACCCAGGGGGACGAGGCGTGGCTCTGGCAGCCACAGTCGATAGCGGACGGTAACAGGGGTAGCAGTGGCTCCCACGGGGAACTGCAGGCGGACACCGCAGGCCAGGGTCACAGAGCAGCCTAGGGGGGTCACGGCGAAGCTGAGGGAAGACAGGGTGGACATCGGGTCAGACGCAGCAGGGTCCCATATGTCTGAGTCTGGCACCCTGGGCAACTCTAGGAGATCCCCGAGGCACGGGCAGGTGTACAGAGTGGACAGATGCTTCTGCAGCCCGGCCCCTCCTCCACACCATACCTGTCCAGATCTGAAGTCAGCAACAGTCTGGGCATTTCTGGGACCACGGGTGTCCCTGTGGAAGGGCAGATGGGTTGTTAGGATGGTGGCAACACCTGCGCCCTGTCTGTGGTCTGCCCCCGTCCCCACCAGTGAGCCTACCTGGAGGACTGTGGGGGGCAGGGCTAGGCCCACCCAGGGGGTTTCCTTGCAGGCGCACGAAGGGGGCATCCAGTAGCTCGGGGGGCACGTCCTGGAGCTGGTTGTCCCTCAGGTCGAGCCGGGTGAGCAGCGGGAGGCGAGCCAGGCCGGCAGGCACCGAAGCCAGAAGGTTGCTGTGCAGAACGAGCAGCCGTAGGGACCGCAGGCCCGCTGCAGGAGCGCCAGCTTAGGGCCAGCGGAGGACCGCACAGGGCCAGCCCACCCCTGGAGCGCCAGGCCAGGCCGCTCACGCTGGGGCCTCCCAGAGAAGCCCTTTCAGTCTCTGCCCTTTGCCTGGACGAGAGAGCTCGGGCAGGCCTGCGCAGGGAGCCTCGACAGCCAGGGAAGTGGGGGGCAAGCAAGGGCTGCCGAGGGGGGCGAAGGCTCAAGGTGGGCCAGCCTGTGCGCGCGAGGCCCTGCGGAGAGAGGGCTGCGGGACAGGGCAGGTTGGGCAGTGGCCGACAGGCCGTCAGGCCCATCAGGCCCAGGGGCCAAGGCTGCGACTCACCAAGGGAGGCAGGGAGGCCCTGCAGCCGGTTGGAGGCCAGGTTGAGCTCGGCCAGGCTGCTCAGGCCTCCGATCTCCGGGGGCAGAGCATCCAGCAGGTTCTCAGAGAGATCGAGGCGCTGCAGGGTGGACAAGGACCCCAGTGCTGTGGGCAGCGTTTGCAGGCGGTTGTGGGTGGCAGCGAGGAAGGTGAGGGCGGGGAGGGCCCCCAGGGCCTCAGGCAGCTCTGAGAGGCAGTTATGAGAGAGCAGGAGGGCACCCAGGCCACACAACTGCGGGACACAGGCTGGCAACGTCTCCAGGCTGTTGAAGCTCAGGTCCAGGTGGGCCAAGTGGGCTAGGCCACTCAGGCTGGCGGGCAGCGTGGCGAGGGAGCCCCGGAGGCAGGCACCCAGAGCATCCCGATGTTGCCCACCTGGGTGGGGGAAAGGCAGACATGGCCCTCAGAGCCAGAGTCCCAGGTCCCAGCTCAGCCCTGCCAGCCAGGGAAACAGGTGCATGGAAACACAGACCTCCACCCCAACCCCACCAAGACAGCGAGAGATGGACACAGATACTGGAGAGTCACCAGCAGACGAAGGAGGCAGCGACAGACAACACAGGCTCGACTCAGCTGACAGTCATCACCTGTGACCCACCCCAGGAAAAATACCCACACTGGGGTCTGCTGGAGACCCCACTGGCAGCTGCCAGGTCCAGGAGCCCAGGCTCAGCCACCTTCCTCTTGGGGGAAAAGGGGTTGGGTAGCGCTGTGCAGAGAACAGTGATGAGGTTGGGACCGGGGTTTGCCTTTCAGGACCAAGAAGCAGAGGCAGGAGCTAGCGACGAGGCTGGGACCAGGTGGGGCTCACCTTTGAGGACCAGGGAGCGGAGGCGTGGCAGGCTCCAGGGCAGACGCGCCAGGGTGGCCTGCAGCAGCTGAGGGTCCTCGTGGCCACTCAGCCGCAGGAACTCCACCTCCAGCAGCTGACGGACCTGCCGGGCACACAGGTGCAGCAGCCGGTGGCAGCCCCTGGGGTATAGGTCCAGGCTCAGCCGGTTCCCAACCAGGAGAGGGGGTGCCCCCAGTCCTGCATCCGCAGCATCTGTAGCATCTCTTACAGCATCTTCTACAGCCGCTGTCTCGGGCTCCAGCCCCTCCGCCACCGCAGCCATCGCCCACCGGCTGTCCTCGGGGGCCAGACATGTCCCAGCTCGCCAGGCAGGCCTGCTCAGGCAGGGCCCAGGGAGGCTGCAGAGTCAGGGGGAGGAGTGGGTAGGAGGGGGCTGGGCGTCCTCCAGCCAGAGGAAGGGGGACGCTGGCTGGGGGGAGCTCTTGAGCCAGGCCAGCTGGTCCAGAGCCCAAAGCCTAGGCTGGACAGATCATCGCTGAAATGGGGCCGGGGAATAGGACTTCCGCTGGGAAGGCAGCAGGCAGGGAGACCTCTGTGTGCAGAGGGGCCTGGGGACGTGCTTGAGGGAGGGGGGAAAAGTGAGGCTTCACGTCCCAAATCTGGAAACTTGACAAGGGACTCCTAGAGATGTCAGGTCCTATTCCACCCCCCACCCCCCACCCCCCACCCCCCACCCCCTCTGGGTCCAGCCCCACCTCCAACCTTCACATTCCTCGGCTTTGACCAGAGGTCCCGGCTCTCATCTACCACGTGGGGCCGGTGTTCCAGGCAAGGGCCGGGTGATCGTGCCCGCGTATGTCAGAGCAGTGAGTGTGAGGGGGTTCCTAAGGACCGGACCCCACTTCCTGGCGCCTGGAGGTGGGCTCCCCGCCACTTCCAGCTCGCACCTCGGTCCGCGGAGGAGGTCGGTGCACCGCGCAGTCGCGGCCCCCACCGCTCGGGGCGGGTCCCGGGCGGGAGAGCACGCCCTCCCCCGCCGCCCTCCCCACGGCGCGCCCGCGGCCCGCGCGTCACCTGCGCTCCCGGCGGCGCGTTTCCGGGCCCCGCCGCATCGGAAGCTCGCCTCATGTCCGGCGAGGGTCCGCAGGCCGGGATCTCAGTGTCCCTCCCGCCCGCCCGCCCTCCGCCGGTCGCCGCCCTGCTGCACTCAGCTTCCTGTAGGCCTGCGTGCCTCTGCCGTCCAGCCTTCCGCGGGAGGGCCCGCGTTGCGCGCCACCAAACCCAACCTTTCAGAGGTTCTCGGGCCCCGGGCCCGCTCTACTCTAGGGCTGTGCATTCCCGGCCCCATGTTGAAATGAGCTAGTGCAATCTCTGGCTGCAGGGCGTACTGGGTGCTGATCAAAGCTGCTGCCCCACACCTACCTCCTGCCAGAGGACAGCTCTGAGAATGTCCCAAGCCAGCCCCAAAGGCCTCCTCTCAAGCCCTGCAGAGCCTGGGCCCCAGCTCCAATGGCCCTACTTTTATGGTGATCACTGTGGGTCACATGCCCCCAGCAGTGGGCTTCCTCACATGCTGCCTCCTATCTTTCCGCATCTCACAAGGAAGGAAAAGGCGGCTCCGAGAGATCAGATGTTGCCCAAGGCCACTAGCTGGTGAGCGCCAAAGCCAAGGACCTCAAACCAGGTCTGTCTGACTCTCAAGAGAACCTTCCCCACTCCTGCTTCCTCACCCCGCACAGTCGGTGCCTATAAACGGACACATGAACACATCTGCTCCTGCCTGTTCTGCCCCAAATGATACTGTGTGCACCCTCTTTCCTCCACCCTCCCCAGCTACCGCCATCCCTCCCACCCAGATGGGCAGTTCCCGCCAGGCCTCCATTCTCCCCAGCTCCTATCCCCCCTTCAGTTTCCACATAGCTGCCAGAAGAATTTAAAACAAACAAAAAAACAATCACAGGAACATTACTCAGCCTTAAAAAGAAATGAAATCCTGACACATGCTATAATGTGGATGAACCTTGAGAGCATTACTCTAAAAGAAATAAGCCAGACACAAAAGGACAAATGCTGTATGATTCCACTTCTGTAAAGTCCCTAGAGCAGTCACATACATAGAAATGGAAAGTAAAATGGTGGGGGCCAGGGGCTGGGGGAGGGGAATGGGGAGCTACTGTTTAATGTGTATGGAGTTCTGTTTGAGAAGTTCTGGAGCTAGATGGGGGTGATGATTGCACAACAATGTCAATGCACCTAGTGTCCCTAAATTGCATGATTAAAATGGTAAGTTTGGGGCTTCCCTGGTGGCGCAGTGGTTGAGAATCTACCTGCCAATGCAGGGGACATGGGTTCGAGCCCTGGTCTGGGAAGATCCCACGTGCCGCGGAGTGACTAGGCCCGTGAGCCACAATTGCTGAGCCTGCGCGTCTGGAGCCTGTGCTCCGCAACAAGAGAGACTGCGATAGTGAGAGGCCCGCGCACCGTGATGAAGAGTGGCCCCCACTTGCCGCAACTAGAGAAAGCCCTGGCACAGAAACGAAGACCCAACACAGCCATAAATAAATAAAATTTTTAAAAATGGTAAGTTTTACGTTATGTATTATTTTACCATTAAAAAATTTAAATAAAAACAATCACACTTTGTGTGATTGCAGTTAAGTCCCATTCTTCCCAAATGGTTTCCCCACTTTACCGCAGCTGTGTGACCCTGAGCAAGAAAACCTTTCTACGCCTGACCTCATCTACACGACGGCGGGGGGCGGGGGGGGGGGGGTGTACCGTGTGGCTTGCGTTAACAAACCAGTGCTTGGCGCTAACACGTGGGTTCACCTGCTGTCAGAGCCCGAATGGGCTGGCTGCTGCCTCTGAACCCATCTCCGGCCACCTTAGTTGGGCCTTTGCATCTGACCCCTGGGGCCCGACGCTCGCCCCACATCTTCGCAGGGCCGGCTCCTTCTCATCCTTCAGCCCCGTGGCAGTGTCAGCCTGGGACTGCCTCGTTTATTTACTTTTGTGTGTCCCCGCACTAGAACCTGAGTTCTGCGGAGGCAGAACCGGGCCTGTTCCCTCTCAGGACCGACGCCAGCCTGCAGCAGGGTTCCTGACACGGAGAGTGAATGAGTGACGTGTGCTACGTCCGCGTGGACCCTGAGATCTGTCCCGAGCCGA
The DNA here is from genome assembly GCF_028021215.1 of Eschrichtius robustus. Classification (NCBI taxonomy): domain Eukaryota; kingdom Metazoa; phylum Chordata; class Mammalia; order Artiodactyla; family Eschrichtiidae; genus Eschrichtius; species Eschrichtius robustus. Next base: position 113,987,831 of record NC_090834.1, on the reverse strand, counting down.
CAAGGCCAGGGCGGGGTGGCGGGGTGGCGGGGCGGGGGGGGGGGGGAAGGGGAGTCACGCGGGCTTCAGCACTCCTGGCTCCGCTCCTCGGGGCAGCGGTGACAGGGCCTCCCAGCTTCGGCCAGAGCCACCACCAAGGCGCTGGGGGGGAGCAGCGGCTCGGTTCCGCGGTGTGAGCGCGCGGAGCGGCTCGCCCACCCCACTGGGCGGGCCGGACAGCGAACTCCTGTCCCCGCGGCTGGGAACCACCTGAGACCCAGAAGGTCAGCGGGCTGGACCAGTGCAATAACGCCCGGGCCACGTGCGGCCAGCGCAGGCATCAGCGTACCCGCGCTTCCGGTAGCCATGCACCATGGGACTTGTAGTTCGCCGGCCGCGTCGGCCTCTCCCGCAGAGATGCGTCCAGGGCGTGGAGGCTGCGCTGCATGGTGGGAACTGTAGGCGCCGCGTGGCATCCTGGGAGCCCTAAAGGGAAAAACGCTGTACTTCGTACTCGCGCCTCGCTTTACCCCGCTTCCCCCAGGGATCTCGAGGGGCACTCACCCCACTGTATACAAGAAGGCGGGCCGGAACTGCCTTTCGCCTTTGCGGTGGTGGCTGCGGGACAAGACGGGATAATGGCGTCACCTGCGTCCTCCTGGGCTAGGCACCGTCTGACATCACTAGGAGGCGCCCTCAAGGGGCGCTGCGCGCAGGTTCCGGAGGCTTCTGGGTAGCGAATTACCCCCGCCCCCCCGCACCGGCGCCTTCCTTTCCGTCGCTGACGCCGCTGAAGTCGCACGCGCGAGGCTTCTCCGCCGCCGCCAAGTTAGTGGGGCGGGCAGGCCGGGGCGCGGGCCGGGCCGGGAGTGCAGCGGAGGGAGGGAGGGAGGGAGGGAGGCCGGGCGGGGCAGGGCGCGAGCCGAGCCTCTGCGGGGTCCCCGGGCCGAGCCACGCGCGCCCGCGCACGGGCCGGGGTCGGGGTGGGAGGTCTCCCTGTAACGCCGCCGCCTTCTCCTCGCGCCGCAGGATGCGCTACGTCGCCTCCTACCTGCTGGCCGCCCTCGGGGGCAATTCCTCCCCCAACGCCAAGGACATCAAGAAGATCCTGGACAGCGTGGGCATCGAGGCGGACGACGACCGGCTCAATAAGGTAGCCGCCTCGCTGGGGCCCGAAGCCCCCGGTGTGCTTTGTACTCGGCACAGGGGGACCCCTCCCTTACCCGACTCGGCGTTTCCCTTTGGGAAAGTGTAGGTTCCCGCTGATATCTGCCAGCCCATATGGTTTTGGGGTTGTCCTGATGTACCGGTACAGCCCGGAAGAAGAAAAAGTGGGGGTGAAGCCAAATCTCAGCGTGGCTCAGTAGAAACACAAGTCACGTGTAATTGAAGGTTTCTTAGTAGTTTTTTTGTTTTTTTTTTTAATGAAAGCGGTGACGTTTATTTTGATCTTATTTCACCCAACTTGGTGAAACTTACTTTGACACATACTGAGTGTAAAGTGAGATATTTTGCATCTTTTCCCAGCAGTAAGTTTTGGTGTTAGTTTTTATATGCAGGGCGTCTCGGTTCACCTGTCCTGAGTCGGTGGTGAGGGCTGTGTTGGGGGCAGGGGTGTGATGATAGGCCTCTCGTAAACTAGGCCACTTCTCTCTTTTAGGTCATCAGTGAGCTGAACGGAAAGAACATCGAGGACGTCATTGCCCAGGGTGAGGTTGTGTCCGGGGCTTTCTTTTTCACGGTCCATCCTAATTCCTGCCGGTCAGCCTGTGACCTGCCAGGTTTCGCTTGTGGACCAGAGCACCCTAGAAGCCTTACCCAGAGGAGTGAGCGGGGTTTCGGTGGGCTCATGCCACGGGCGCTTCTAGACAGCCCCGGGACAGGGCGCCCATGCTCTCACTGGGCTTTCATAAACGAGTCTCTCCACCCCTTCTTGGGGTGCTAGGGCTGACCACAGGCCCCTGCCCTGTGGTGTCAGACTGGAGTAGGTGAGACTTGTCTGGAAGTTGAGCTCTTGGGGAACTGTTCTGTCCTTGGGTCCGTGACGGGGCAAAGCCAGCTCAGCAGACGGCCTGGTGTGTGAGCTCGCTGCTGGACACTGGGGCAGCGGACTTTACCTGCCTGATCGTAAACATGTTTGCCTAGCTTACTTCCAGGGTAGGGCGCTGTGGTCTTGTAGCCCTGCTGGAGGGATTCCTAGAAGCCAATTTCTGGGAGTGACAACAGACCCTCCTGTCTGGGAGAACAGGAACCTATGATGTGGATCCTAATACGTTGGACTAAGTGTCTCGTTACTCTTGAGTAACGTTGAGGCCAGGCTCCTGCTGTGGTCTCACCTCTCCTTTCTGGTTTCTGTAGGCATTGGCAAGCTGGCCAGCGTGCCTGCTGGCGGGGCTGTGGCCGTCTCTGCGGCCCCAGGAGCTGCAGCTCCTGCTGCGGGTTCGGCCCCAGCCGCAGGTAAGTGGAGGCTCAGGCAGCTGGCGCTGCAGACGCACTGGGGTCTCTGCTGGGAGCGTGGCCTGCACCGCGGGCGTTTCTCACCGCTCGCTTTCTCTCCGCAGCAGAGGAGAAGAAGGAGGAGAAGAAGGAGGAGTCAGAAGAGTCAGATGACGACATGGGGTTCGGCTTGTTTGACTAGAGTTCCCCTCCTGCAAATAAAACCCTGTTTACGTATTTCTTGAGGTGCCTGTGAGCCCTTTGTCGGAGTGTGGTCTCTGCATCCTAGTCTCATCCCGGGACGAACAAAGGCCCTCGCTCGATGAGGTGGAGCGGGGTGCCTGAAGAGCCAGGAGTGGAGTGCCTGGACGGGGGGCACTTTCTGTGGGTCTTGAGTGTGGCCAAGCCTTGAGCCCCCTTCTTGGGCATGGTCCTGGCTCCTGTGGACTGCCAGGGCCTTCCTAGGAAATGAGGCCTTCAGGGGGACACCCATGAACACTTGAAAAGCCGGAGTGGGTGGTCTCTGCGAGGTGGGTCTGGCCAGTTGAGGCCAGCAGCTCCCACAAGGCTGGGAGAGCCCTCAGTTATGCACAAGAGGAGATGTGGTGGTGGGTGTGTGGTCCGCAGATGTCACTGTGGGGGTCAGTGCCCTGGCTCCACCTAATCCCCTGAGCAACTTGGACTTCCTCCTCTGAGCCTGTGTCCCTAGCTGTCTGGTGGGCCAGTACCTTTGCTGGGCAGATTCAGAAGTGGTTTGTGGGCAGCGGTGTTGGGCTGCATGCTTGCTGTGTCCTTTTGTGTTGGGCCTGCCCATGCCCTTTCTGCCAGGCTCTGGCCTAGAATGGGGGGCAGAGGGGAGAGGCCCTCGCACTGCCCACCCAGGCGCCATCCTGGCCCTACAGCTACTGGCAGTTGCCCACCAGTGCCAGGCCACCCCGTAGATGCTCAGCTTTGCTTTCTGAAGGCTGTGGTGTGGTGGGCACCTGCCATGTGCCCACCACATGGTAGGCATGTGTGAAGGACTTGCCTCTATGGGCTTGTAGTTCTGGAGGAGAGTAATGAGCGTAGCACGAGACAGCAGGGCTGGGTGCGTGGGGGGCCCTCCCTCAGGAAGAGGCCCCAGGACAGGGGTGTTCATGGGTGGAGGGAGAGGACTGATGGCCTTTTTGCTATCCAGAGGAGTGGGGATTAGGACAGGGCCTCGGGGGAGGGGGTGTGGGACATGGGGCTAAGGGGGGATGAGGGGTCCTAGCAGTGTGGGCTGCAAGGGGAAAGTATGAGTGGGATGAGAGGTGGGGCTGTGGGTACCCAGAGACACAGGTGGCAAGGGGCCATGGTCCAAGGTTAGGGTAGAGACGGCCCCCCAGAGGAGTGATGCAGGGTCCAGGGGCAGAACTCACAACCCCAGCCTTGGAGGCTGAAGAGAAGGGCCCTGTGTGGGCCAGAGGACACCATGGGAGTGGGGGCATGACACCTGGCTGGCAGTCATCAGACACCAGGGCTTCTCTGTGCAGACTGGGAGGGGGGCAGGTCCACTCCCACCCCCAGCCAGGATTCTAGGAAGGGCCACCCTGTTCCTGGCTGCAGAGCTCCTGGGGCCTGGTGGGAGGGATATGTACCCAAAACAAGTCAGCCAGGGTGTGGAAATGGGAGCAGAGGTCTCCCCGCGCTGGGGTAGCGCCACCCTTCAAGCCCCACAGTCCCTTGGAAACGGGGAGGGCATGGGCTCTGGCCTGTCCTTGGAGCAGATTGTGGGGATGGCCTGCTTAGGTTCCTGGCTCAGCTTGCACCGTCCCGGTCCTCCTTGGTGGCACCCTGGTGAACCCCTGAACTTTGCAGGCTGGCCCTGGGGGTCTGTTCCATCCCCACTGTGTCACACCCCTTGTCCCCTGCTGCATCCAGCAGCATCCCCAAGGGCTCAGTCACCCTTATGGGGCCACATCCTCTGCACTGTGCCGCCATCCCACCCAACCATTTGGGGTTCTAAGTCAAATTCCCTCATACCCCTGCCTTCCCCATTCCCAGCACCCACAGCACCCAGACCTGGGCTCCCCTCTCCTAATTCCCCCACCCAGGGCCTTCGAACGTCCTGTAGGTGGGTGGCCCTTTGCTTTCCCATGTTAATAGTGTCCACACACCTCTTCACCCTTCTCAGTCCTTATTTGAACTTAATAGAAACCATCTCTCCCACCCCCTCCCCCAAGTGGGGCAGGGTTTGTGTTGACTTTGCTCCCTGCTCATGGAGACCCGTGCTGGTCCCCATGCCAGGTGCACATGGTGCTAAGTATGGGTGGCTTGGAGCACAGAGGCTGAGGGCTGGGTGGCATGACGCCAGATGGCCCTGTCCTGGGGAGGCCCTGCTCTGGCTTCTCCACCTGGGCCTCGGGGCCAGGTGGGGTGGGGGGGGAGGGGCGCAGCCCCAAGCTGGGTCCTGAGCCAAGCTCCAGCCAGAGGAGCTAGTGTTCCTCGGGAGACGGATGCACACTGGCCACCCACTGCCCAGCATAGACAAGCCCCTCGTTTGGGAGGTGGGGTGAGGTGCAGGGCTGGCCCCTGGATCCAAGCCAGGGTAGGCCTGCCCTACAGTCCAGGAGAAAAATGCGGAAGAGGGGCGGGAGGGTGACATCACCAGGAGTGCTCCACCTGTTGGGGCAATTAATGAGGCGGGACAGAGCTTGAGTCATACCCACGTAGACCCCACAGCCTGAGGAGCTGGGGCAGGACGCAGGTCGAACCCAGGTTAGCGCCAAGGTGGAGCTGGGCGCGTGGCGGGCAGGGCTGGGATGTCCGGTGTGGGTCTACCACGCCGGTGTTATCTCTAGAAGTTGTCTGTGTGTGATTCGCGTGCAGCCCTGTATGTTTATGGGTAAGTCTGTGGATGAGTCGGTGGGTCCTTCAGGTCCCTGACCCTCGGCGAGCTCCTCAGTGTCCTGGGTTGGTGTTGTAGGCTGACCCCCGAGGGAGGGGGCGGATGCTGCCCAGACAGCAGGGCCCTCCCCTCGTGGGTATCCAGCTCAGACTGCGGTCGTCCCGGACCTGAGCTCGACCATCCCCACACCCCTGGGCCACTTGGTGTCCCCTCCCGCCGTCGACGATGGCGGGGTGGGCAGATGGGGAGGCAGCGGGAGGTCGAGGATGTGGACTCTCGTCCGGGCCTGGCCAGTGTCTTTGGCGGGGCCGCAGGTGTCGCGCCTCAGGGCCCAGTGGCCTGGACGGCGGGGGGGGGAGGGGGGAGGGGGGAGGGGAGGGCCGGGGGCGGGGTCTCTGGGTCGAGACGGGCTTCCGGAGAGGGGCGTGGTCTCGGGGCCGGGCTTCGGCCTGGGTGGGGCCTCGGGGCCAGGGACCGGGCTCCAGGGCCCGCCCCGAGGGCGCGGCCGTTCCCCGCGCGCCCCAATTGGGCCGCGCGTGCCGGCTCTGCCCCGCCCCCCGCTAAAATCACCGCCTCCGCCTCCTCCCCCGGCAGCTTCTCCAACTCCGCTGGCTGAGACCCCGAACCACAGTGACTGCGGGGCCGGCCGGCCGGCTCTGGCCCCGGCTCCAGAGCGAGCGGCGAGCGCGCGGCGCACAGCGAGGCCGGCCGGCCGCCCGCGGAGCCCGGGAGCCCGGCGGTCCGCCGCGATGTTCCCCAAGGAGACGACATGGAACATCTCGTTCGCAGGCTGCGGCTTCCTCGGTGTCTACCACATCGGCGTGGCCTCCTGCCTCCGCGAGCACGCGTCCTTCCTGGTGGCCAACGCCACGCACATCTACGGCGCCTCGGCCGGGGCGCTCACGGCCACGGCGCTGGTCACCGGGGCCTGCCTGGGTGAGCGGGGCCGGCGGGGGCTGGCGTGTGCTCCTCGTGAGCGCGGAGGGCCCCGCTCCGTCCGCACAGAGCAGCGGGCTGGGCCGCGGGGGCCGTGGGGCTCTTGGGGTCTCTGCCCGGGACCCCGACCGAGGCTCCAATCCCGGACGCCGACGAGGGGCGGGGCCTGCCTTGTTTTGCTCCGAGGGTGCCCGGGGATTGCGGTAGGGCCCTGCGCGCCTCTGAGCGGAGGCTGCCGCCTAGGGCCCGCCCCTCGGGCGCAAAGGTTGGGGGGAGGGCAGGTGCAGCATGAGCTATTTCGTTGGAAAGAGAAAGCAGTTCGTGGGCGGGACCGCGAGAGTCGGGGGAGGGGCCTAGGCCGTCCTCCTGCCCCGGGCATCCGCCCGGGTGGCAGCGGTCACTGTCTCCTGGGGCTACGGCATTCCGGACTGCCATGGCCCCGGGGCTGGGAAAGGGTTGGCCTGTGAGGAGCGCGTCTGGGCACTGTGGCCTGGTGCCTCCCGAGGGACCCTAGAGGAGGAGCCGGCAGGTCATGCCTGGGCCCGGCCAGCGCAAGCTCTCTGCCGCCCTCGCCTTCCTGGCGCCTGGGGCCCTCTGTGGACTGCGGCCAGACGTTTTTAACCACTCCGTGGGGTGAGAGGTGCTTTAGGACTGTGCAGCCCCGGAGTCGGCTTCCTCCACCCACACACTTCCGGCGGGCCGTGCGAGTGATGTTTACAGCACACGGAGTACCGCGGGAGTCCTGGGAATGCTGCCCGGCCCCCAGCCGACTAGGGCAGCCAAAGTAACAGAGGGGTCATTAGCTTCTGGAATGCCCTGCCCAGCAGGAGCCTGTCCAGTGTTCTCCTCTGCACCCTGCCGGTGACCTTTCCCCTGAGGAGGGTGGGGTGGAAGGAGCACAGCTCTGCATTCTTGGGACCTGGGAATTCACCACTGTGGCCCTGCCTCCCCTACTCACGGAGGCTTTCAGGCAAGTGCTTCTCAGACCGCCGTGCTGGTCTCAGGTCCGTGGTACCTAGTTGAGGACATGGTCCCATGGCGCCTCCCCCACCCCACTCCCAAGAAACCTCTTTCTCACGGGTGGGAGTGGTCTTGGGCAGCTGGAGTCCCCACAACTTGGCAGGTGTTGGCGCCACCCTGCCCCACTCCTGACCTGGGGGATGGTCCTCGGCTTCTCCCCAAGGCCTTGCTGCTCCCTGACTATTCCTGGGCCTGCTCCCACCCTGGCTTTGTCCTAGGCCAGTGCCCACGGGCCCCCAAGAGAAATGTCGGGGGGTTGCTTGCTCTTGGCTGCAGTGGGATGCGAGCGTGCTTCCCCAGGAGTCATGAGGCCCCACTACGTCCAACCTCACGCCCCTGGGCCTGTGGGACCCCTGGGCTGCACTGGGGTCGGTGCATCTGGATCTGGCCAAGCGGGTGAAGGCTGAGCCTGGTCAGAGTTGAGCCTCTGCCTTCTACCCTTCCCCGGGGTGGGGGCTGGGTGCCATGTCACGCCAGGCCCAGTGACTCACAGATCAGGGCGGGCAGTTGGGAAATACTGGGCAGAGGGTAAGCCGTGGCCCCAGCTGTCTGCCCTCCCAGGAGCCCCTCTCTCCCCAGGAGCAGGTGGCAGAAGCCCCAGCTGTGGGCCAGGCTCCACGGTGGACGCTGAGACTCCTCTAGGGTAGAAAGGGGTGCCGAGAGTCTGTGCCGTGGACCCTGGGTCTGGAGCCCTGGGGAGTGTGCAAAGCCCAGGAGTGCCGGCCCCTGACCCTTGCCCCTGCTGCTCCAGGTGAGGCTGGTGCCAACATCATCGAGGTGTCAAAGGAGGCCCGGAAGCGGTTCTTGGGCCCACTGCACCCCTCCTTCAACCTGGTGAAGATCATCCGGGGCTGCCTGCTGAAGACCCTGCCTGCTGATGGCTACGAGCGCGCCAGTGGCCGCCTGGGCATCTCCCTGACCCGCGTCTCCGACGGCGAGAACGTCATTATAACCCACTTCAACTCCAAGGAGGAGCTCATCCAGGTGGGCCCTGGGGGCCACACTGGGGGTTCAGTAGGAATCCCAAAGCCCCTGCTCACTGTTCCCCTCTGTCCCTGCCCCACAGGCCAACGTCTGCAGCGCTTTCATCCCTGTGTACTGTGGCCTCATTCCTCCTTCCCTCCAGGGGGTAGTGAGTATCTCCTGGGCACCTTTCCTGGGTGACGAGAGTCGGCTCCTCTGTGGGCTGTGGGTCAGGGAGGCGGGGAGGAAGCCATCTGTGCCTCCCCACCCCAGCCCCTCACTCCTGCCACTGCCCGTTGCCTCACTTCCCCCAGAGTTACTCCAGAGCCAGGCCAGCCCTGCGCAGATGCACCTTTCCTGTGGCTGTTCCCCAGCCCCCCACTGTCTGGCCATCTGCTCAGTGGCCAGTGCCCAGTGGGTGAAACGCCCAAATGAAATAGCCACTGGGGGGGGGGCCTGAGGCGGCTGGGGGGCAGCCCAACTCACCCTGCAGGCCTGTCCCCGTGTGACCCTGTGTCCCTGCCACAGCGCTACGTGGATGGCGGCATCTCAGACAACCTGCCGCTCTACGAGCTCAAGAACACCATCACGGTGTCCCCGTTCTCGGGCGAGAGTGACATCTGCCCACAGGACAGCTCCACCAACATCCACGAGCTCCGTGTCACCAACACCAGCATCCGGTTCAATCTGCGCAACCTCTACCGTCTCTCCAAGGCCCTGTTCCCGCCCGAGCCCCTGGTGAGACCAGACCTCCCCACCGGGCACCGGGGACAGCTCCCCGGGGGCCTCTCCTGGCTACGGCCCACACAACCTCTCCACTGGGGCAACCCATCCAGCCTCTGTCCAACCTGGATCTGGTCCTGAATCCAAGTTAGCTTGGAGTGGAGTGGGGTGGGGTGGGGTGGTGGTTCAGGGACACTGGGGACTCTATCAGGCACGTCTGGCTCCTCTGCCCCAGTTTATGCATCCCCCTGCCTCAGGTGCTTCGAGAGATGTGCAAGCAGGGCTACAGGGATGGCCTGCGCTTCCTGCGGCGGAACGGTGCGTGGGGGCTGCCTGGGCAGCTGGGTGGGCTCTGCGTGGCCGTCCTCTGTGGGCCAGCTGGCCTCAGCCGTGCTGATCGCGTATCGGGTCCCCCCTGTCCCTGCCCCAGGCCTCCTGAACCGGCCCAACCCCTTGCTGGCGCTGCCTCCCACCCGCCCTCCTGCCCCCGAGGCTGAGGACACACAGGAGGCCGAGGTGGCCACAGAGAGGACCGGAGTGAAGGAGCACTTGCCGCCACCTGGGGAGGATCACATCCTGGAGCACCTGCCCTCGAGGCTCAACGAGGGTATGTGGGGTTGGCGGGAGAGGGGGGACCTGGCGGGACGGGGGGCAGAGGAGCAGAGGAGTCCTGGGCTCCACCTCCCTCCCCCACCGACCTCCTACCAACCTCCCTCCTGCACCCACAGCCCTGCTGGACGCCTGCATGGAACCCACAGACCTGCTGACCACACTCTCCAACATGCTGCCCGTGCGTCTGGCCACGGCCATGATGGTGCCTTACACTCTGCCGCTGGAGAGCGCCGTGTCCTTTACCATCCGGTGCGGGGCAGGGGGAAGGGGTGCAGGGACCAACTCTGGATCATTCCCGGGTGGTGGGCACTCAGGGAAGAGAAAGGCGGCCGGTTTAAGGGGCTGCAGAGATGCCACGTCAGGGTCCCAGAAGCCAGGCACAGACGGAGGTGGGGTGGGGTGGGTGTGAGGTTTGGGCCACAGCCCCTGAGGCCATGCCTTGTCCCCCGCCCCAGCTTGCTGGAGTGGCTGCCCGACGTTCCCGAGGACATCCGCTGGATGAAGGAGCAGACGGGCAGCATCTGCCAGTACCTGGTGATGCGCGCCAAGAGGAAGCTGGGCAGCCACCTGCCCTCCAGGTGAGCTCCTTGCTGCCATGTCCACCCCGGCCCGCAGCCTCCGGGGCCCCCACGAAAGCCCTCCCTCCCTCGGTCCTTTCCCCACCCGCAGGCTGTCGGAGCAGGTGGAGCTGCGCCGCACCCGGTCGCTGCCCTCCGTGCCACTGTCCTGTGCCGTCTACAGCGAGGCGCTGCCCAGCTGGATGCGCAACAGCCTGTCGCTGGGGGACGTGCTGGCGAAGTGGGAGGAGTGCCAGCGGCAGTTGCTGCTGGGCCTCTTCTGCACCAACGTGGCCTTCCCGCAGGACGCCCTGCGCATGCGCACCCCTGCCGGCGCGGCCCCGGCGCCCCCGCAGCACCCGCCCGGCTCGCCCCCTTGCTGAGAGCTGCCCGCTCGGCCTTGCCCGCCCCCGGCGCCGAGGGCCGGGCCCCCCAGCTTCCTTGCCCCGTGAGGCGGGGCCCCGGGGCCAGCTGAGCTCCCCCTCCGCGGCCTCTCTCCGTTCCCCCTGCAGAGTGAGGAGATGGGGGTCCCTCACGCTGCCCGAGGGGGCTTTGCTGTCAACCAACCACTAACTCGCTGCACTGAAGAGGGAGGGGAGTGGAGTAGCCCTCCCCTCGCAGAGGGTCCCCTGCCTGTGCCTTAACCTCCCCTTCCAGGCCCCGCCGCCCTGGGGCTGGGGAAGGCGGGCTGGGGGCTCCTGCACCTGCGGCCCCTGCCGACGCCCACACCCGCGAGTGCAGTATTACTCCTGAGAGCTTTGCCCCTGCTCCCCCCTCCACATTTTTCTCGTTTGGCTGAAGAATGTGTGTGAATTATTTATTTTTGCCAAAGCAGATGTAATAAATGCCATCGCTCAGCCTTACCTCCTTCACTCGTATGTGACGCCCCCGACCCCCGCCGCCCCCAGCTGACCCCCCCAGTGTCCAGCCTCAGGCCAGTCCTTCCTGGGCTCCCGCTCTCCTCGAGCCTGGCACTCCGGCCCTGCCAGCCGGGCCTGGGACTCCTTCCTCAAAGCACTGCGGGCTTCCTAGGCTGCAGCGCACTCCTCTGGCTGGGACCCTTGGGCACAGCTTTCCAAGGGCCAGCGGAAGTACTGGGGACCAAGATCCTTGCAAGATAAAAACGGAACTGTTCAGTTTCTTACCAAGGTGGTGTCTGCACCTCTGCTCCATGGTGCCCTGGGGGCGTGGGGCTGATTTCCCAAGCTGAGCGCTGGGGGCCTGCTCCACTGGGGGTGTTTGGCCCAAGGTTCTGTGGGTGGTGCGGGTCTTGCCCTTGTCACCAGGAGCCTCGTTCCTGGTGCACACACCTCGTTCCCCTGTCCCCCTCCCCCCCCCACTGTGTCCCCAGTCTCCTGCAGGTATACAGGAGGGATCTGTGAATGTTGGGCGGGGCGAGGTCTGCGCCAAAGGGGGCTGGATCTTGTTCTGGGGGAGACGTGATTTCCTGAAGGCCTTCTCTGCCCTGCCTGGGCAGTCTGAGGGGATGTAACCAGCCCTCCTTGGTGATCACAAGGGCACATGGGGTGACGGGCGCCTGAGCAGAGCTGGGCACTTGGCTGGAGGTCCAGAGCTGTTAGTCCTGCCAGGTTCAGCCGGCACCTGCCCTTCTGCCCTTTCCCCTCGAGGCATGGGGCGGCGGCAGTAGCCCCCAGCCAACAATAACGGTCGGTAGTGGGACTGCAGGACTGGGAGAGCCGGCTCAGCAGGTCCCCGTGCACCTGTGCCAGGGGCCACCCCCCCTTGGTCTCAAGGTCCTGTCCTATAGGCCCAACCTGTTCTAGTTCAGCAGGATCCCAGGCCCCTGAAGAGGCAGAGGCCTCCAGCCCCCCAGCGCTGCCGGGACAGCTCTGTGAGGCCAACCCCTCCAGGTGGGTGCCAGGCTGGGGCCGGGGAGGAGGACCCCTGGGAAGATGATGGGATTTTCTGCCCCCCTCCTCCCCTGTAGGAAGGTCACACACAGGCCCCACCCAGAACCTTCTGGCAGCCCTACCCCAACAGGAACCTGAGTCAGGGCTATGCCCCCAAAGGAGAGCTTGGGGCACCTGCTGAGACGAGGACCCCCTGCTCCCCCCCCAGCCACTCACCCTCACACGCACAGGCATCTATGCCACTGATTTAAGTACCATTTTCTTGTATAGTATGCGTTTATTGTTTAAAAATGGAAAAAAAAATTGGAGAAGTACAGGGAAGAAAGGAAAGTCACCCCACTTCTAGAGAAAACCATTGAAAATATTTTGGTCTATTTCCTGCCTTTTTCCTGCACACACTTTGGCGCCTTAAATCGGGATCCTCAGGACTGCCCCCCAACTTTGGCCCTGTGCAGGAAGGGTCCCCAGGGTCATCCCCCCACTATGCGCTCGGACTCTGCCAGGACAGACACTCGGGGGTCGGGCCGTATGCGGGGGGGGGGGGGGGGCGGGCTATGAGGCGAGCGCTGGGCCACCGGGGCAATGCCGAGAGGCGGGGACACGGCGGCGGCTCCGCCCGGGCCGGCGCTGCCGGGGTCCTGGTGCCCGCAGGAGAACAGCCTAGTGTGTGGCGGGTGCGGTGGCGAAACTCGCAGGTAGGCGCCCGGCCCGTCCGCACGCCCGCATTGGCTCCGTCCCGTCACCGCAAGGCGCGCCGATCCCCGCGTGTCGTGGTCAGGGACTCCGGGGCCCCTTGGGGCACACACTGGCGGGGGCAGAGTGGGCTAGGCCCCAGGGTGCGGGGGCTCAGGCAGCCCTTCCCCCCGCTCCCCGGCCCGGCCACAGCGCAGCTTCCGGCTGGGATGGCCCCCCCGGTCCCGTGGAGCCGGCCCCGTGGAGCCTGCCCGGGGAAGGCGACGGCATGAGGGGGAGATGTCTCCGCCCCTGTGTCCCCTCCTCTCGGCCTTCCTCAGACCTGCCCTCTTTGGAGGTCGCCTCCTGCATCCCCAGGAATGGGTGGGGAGAGAGAATCACAGTCCTGGACTGGGGGGCGAGGACCCCAGGGTCCCAGGTGGGGGGCTGTCGCCACGCTGGGGGTTAGCTTTGGGAACTCTGGGGTCCAGGTGTCGTGGGAATGACAGGTGGTCTGATTAGGGGGCAGGGCGCCCCCATGGGGAGGGAGGCCAGTCTTGTGGAGAGCATAGTGCCAGCAGGAGGGCCTGTTAAGCTAGACTCTGGGCTTGTTCCTGACAAGGGCCACAGAAGGCATCGTGGCCCAGGCGGGACCCTGCACCTGCACCCCTTGGAGCCTGGTACTGGTGGGCGGGGCTGCAGGCAGGGAGGGAGGAGCTCACCCGCCTGCCAGCTGGCTGGAAGCAGGGCCCAGAGGCCCAGGCTCAGAGGCTAAGGACTTAGCCGGGATTGGCTGATACCCCCACTGGCCCAGCCAGGTCCGCCCGGTCTCCAGGCCCCGACTCCAGGACCTGTTCAGCTTCTCGGCAGCTGACCATTCATTCTCTCTCTCTCTTCACCCAAGCCCCCACCTCCTCATTTTCCATCACAAGAGCTATAGCTGCCCCCCTGCCCCCTCCCCCCAGCACATCCTCTCCTGCACCGGCTGGCTCCCTGGGTGGCCCTGAGCCTGCAGGCTCCACCCATGCCACCTCGCGCCAGCCCCACCACCTGCAGTTGGGCCACACCTCCCCCAGCTGCCCCTCCTCTCTGGGCCTCCACCTTCCCATGGGGGCAGGGAGGCTCCTCTGCTCCCCACCGCTCCAGCTTAGCCCTCAGCCACCCTTGCCCCTCACCCTCTCTGCCTCCGCTTCTCCTCTCCCCTCATTTCTCAGTTCTGCTCAGGCCCTGACTTCTCCTTGGCTTCACAGCGCCCAAGGCTGAGACCCCCGCCATGGCCAGCCCCGGGAAGCCTGGGGCTGGGGAGGCCCAGGAGGAGGAGGGGTGGGATGAGGGGCGCGGCCCAGGGCCACTTGCAGCGACACTGGAGCAGGCCCAGGAGCTGTTTCTGCTGTGCGACAAGGAGGCCAAGGGCTTCATCACCCGGCACGACCTGCAGGTGAGCCCCCAGCCCCAAGAGGCCTTCCACCCCAGGGCTGACCTTGGCTACTCAGCCTTGCCATCCTTGCCCGGCCAGGGCCTGCAGAGCGACCTGCCCCTCACGCCCGAACAGCTGGAGGCTGTGTTCGAAAGTCTGGACCAGGCGCACACCGGCTTCCTCACCGCTCGGGAGTTCTGCCTTGGCCTGGGTGAGCCCGGCCCCTGAGCCCCACCCCCTACCCCACTGCTCAGACACCCTCCGCTGGGACATGTGGGACTCTCTGGGGCCCACAGCCCACATGGGTGGAAGCCCGTGCTTCTCCCTGGCCTCCCTCCAGAGCAAAGGCTGGTGTCTGTACACTCAGGCACCACGGGAAGCCCCCCAGATGCTGTGGCATATGTGGAGATGACCTGCTCCCTGAGCCAAACCCAGGTGGGGCTGGGAGCCAGGCATGCCGCATTTTGGCCTGAGCCCAGCTGTCACCTCCCATTCCCAGGACAAGAATTGGACCAAAATAAGGAAGAAAAGCAGGAAACTGGGCTCAGAGAAAGGGCAGGATACGCGGGGGGCGGGGGTGGGCTGGGCTGCGGGTGGTTAAGCCACAGCCCGGTGATCTCTCCCTCCCATGCCCGCAGGGAAGTTGGTGGGGGTGGAGCCTGCCCCGGGTGCTCTGCCCTCCCAGGCTCCAGAGGAAACCTTCGAGGCGGGCTGGTCTGATGTGCAAGGCACCGGGGGCTCCCTGGAGGAGGAGGACGAGGAGGAGGAGGAGGAGGAGGAGAGATTCTGCTCTGCACTGGTGCAGCTGGGGGTGGCCCGGGTCCTGGGCGAGTGAGTCGGTGCTGGCCCGGGTCCCATCACCCTCACGTCCACCTGCATGCTGCCTGTCCGCGTCGCCTGCGTGTCTGTTCCCAGGCAGGGTCCCTAGGCCGGGTCTGGGCCGGTCCTTCCCTCTCAGCTGCAGCTACTGCGTGCCGGGCGTGATTTCCCACAGAATTTGCATTTCAGGAGGCAGCAGCCAGGGCTGCGCCCAGCACAGGCACAGCCCTGTGTACACAAGGACACAACCCCACGCACACACACCTCCTGGCCACACAAGCCCCGCACAGGCACAGACCCCCGCAGGGGTGAAAGCACCCAGGAGAGGGATGCCCTGCTTGTGCAAGACTACGGGGGCCTCTGGGGGCTTCTTACCCTGCAGGGTGGGGTGGGGAGTCCCCGCTTCAGCTTCAGCCTCTGCCCTCCCCACCCACCCCCAGGCAGCGGGCAATTCGGACGCTCTGGACCCAGCTGCAGCGTGAGCGACCCGAACTGCTGGGCTCCTTCGAGGACGTTCTGATGCGGGCGTCGGCCTGCCTGGAGGAAGCGGCCCGAGAGCGGGAGGGCCTGGAGCAGGCGCTGCGGCGGTGAGGGCTGGCGGGCTGGGGGCGGGCTGGGGGCGGCCTGAGGGCCAGGTGGAGGGGTTCTGCGAGGTGGTAGAGGCGGGGCCGAGGGCTGTACTGTTGGCAGGTTCTAAGCAGCTGTCTCACCCCCGGTTTCCCGAAGGCGGGAGAGCGAGCACGAGAGGGAGGTGCGATGTCTGTACGAAGATACGGAGCAGCAACTTCGCGAGCAGCGCCAGCGCCTGCGGAGTCAGGTGGGCCCGCAGCGCCGCCCCGCGCCCAGCCCAACCCCGGACGCGCGGGCCTCCCCGGCCCCGCCTTCTCCGAAGTGGTCCCACCCGCGCCCCTGCCGCTCCGCCGCCCGCGGGGGCTCAGGTGTCCCCGCCCATCCTAGGACGTCCCCCGGGAGGAGCGGAGAGGCCGCCTAGAGCTGGAGCTGCAGAGTCGCGAGCAGGAGCTGGAACGCGCGGGGCTGCGGCAGCGGGAGGTGAGCGGCTGCCGGGCGGTCCCGGCCGGGAGGCGTGCACAGCGGTCCAGCCCAGGCCCCATCCTCACCGTCCCCCATGCACTCCCCGGCGTCCTTGAGGCCCTTGGGCCTATGTTCCCAGCCCCGGAATTGTTGGGAGTCAGGGGCAAACGCAGCATCCCGGGGACGTGGGGGGGTTCTCTCCAGCCTCGATCCCCCCACACCCCAGTTGGAACAGCAGCTGCAGGCCCGGACCGCCGAGCAGCTGGAGGCGCAGGCGCAGAACGCCCAGCTGTGGCTGGCCAACGAGGCGCTGCGGGCGCAACTGGAAGTGGCGCAAGAGCAGCTCCGCAGACTGGAGAGCGACTTGCTGGGCCGTCGGGAGCAAACCCAACGGTGCCGGGGGTGGGAAGGTGGGGGGCGGGGCTGGGGCGGGCACTCAGGGGCGGACCCCGAGAAGGGTCGGCTTGGAGCTCAGGGCTTCCATCCCACCCTGTCCCAGCCCCGCCTCCAGGGTCTCCGTGGGGCAGGGTCCTCCAGGGGGTCGTGGGGCACCCCGAGGAGCCTCCCTGCACCCAAATCACCACCTCCGTCCTGCAGAGACGTGGTCGCGGTCTCGAGGAACATGCAGAAAGAGAAGCTCAGCCTCCTGCGGCAACTGGAACTGCTCAGGTGCGTCAGGAAGGGGTCAGCGCAGCTCCTAGCTCCCAAACAGTCCCGCTCACTGCCCCATCCCACTGCGAGGAAGTCCTTCCTTGTGTCTGCCCTCCATCCCTCATGCTGCAGCCCCAGACAGACACCTCTCTTCTGGTCTGAGGGAGCACCAGAGCCCGTGCCTGCATTCCCCACCTAGGAATGCTGCCTCTTGAGACCTCTCAGAGCCCTTGGACTCCTATTCCTCAGGGAGCTGAACACGAGGCTACGAGACGAGAAGGACGTCTGTGAGGCCAAGCGGCTGGGCAGTGGCCGCAGGAAGGCTCTGACCACGGCCCCGCTGCTGGGGCCCGCCTGCTGCTGCTGCTGTTGTAGTAGCTGGGCTCGCCCCCCCAGACGCGGCTCTGGCCACCTTCCCAGTGCCCGCTGACCAGCCCGAGTGACTCACTGGGCGTTACTTGGTTACTCGGAGAAGCTGCCCCTTGAAGGCGACTCCTCGTGGCTGGGGGCTGCCCATCCAGGACGTGGGCTCTACCCAGTAGGCTGCCTGGCCTGCCTGACTTGCAGACGTGAAGGAACTAATCCTGGGTGGTCAGGGTCTCACCGTGCCTCCCTGCCAGTCCTCACCCTACCCCCATCCCATCAAAACCAGCAGAAAACCCCCTCTTCCAAATAAAGTCCACTGACTTCGACCTCCTCGGCCTCCTGTGTGTGTGGGAGCCACAACATTTGAGAGGTACACGCATGAGGTTTCCATCGTCCACGCGTGTCCCCGGTCATGTCCCCAAGCCCTCACTGTCCGTCAAAGCTGTAGGAACCAAGGGACTGAGGCCACTGACTCCCAGGAAGCAGCAGGCGGGGTTCCCTGCCCGCCCCCAGCCTCAGTCAGCCAACCCCTCCCCATGCCAGTCCTCACACAGTCCTGGGTGGGCTAGCTCAGCCCACTGGAGTCCTGAGTGGAGGTGCCGGGGGTAGGCCTGAGCTGTCCCCCGTGCCCCTCCGCCCTGCCAGCGCGAGCCTCGGGCAGGGAGCTGGGGATGAGTGCTGCCCACTGGCCACGGAGAGCCGCTCCCAGCGACTGTGCCGCCTCAGGGCCCGCCTGGGACTCCCCTTCCCCTTCTACTCCCGCTCTCAGCTCCCCAGCGCAGCGGGTCGGCAGCCTCTGCCCTCTCTCCTTCACCTCCCCCCACCACTCCCAGGCGATGCCCTCCAAACTGGACTCTCTCTCACGCTGACCCCAGGCCTCCCCTCCAGGCCGTCCTCCCAACGGCGGCCAGAGAGACTCCAGTCTGCATCTGACCGCACCTCCAGAGCCTCCTCCCAGGCCCGCATCTGTTCCGTCGACTCCTGCAGCCTCCCGCCCCGCCCCCAGCGCAGCTCCTCCCGAGGGCATAGGCCGGCGGGGCTGTGGGCGCCCCCTGGCCGGAGCCCTCCCGGCCCCCGCCGCCTCGGGCGGAGCCCCGGGCCCGCCCCCGCTGGTGTTCCGCCCGCTCGCGCCGAGCGCTGTTCTGACCTGCCCCGCGTCGCGGCCGTGGGCGGGGCCTCCGGGCCCGGGGCGGGGCCCTGAGCGGCCCGGCGCGTCTCGCTCGCAAGCCCCCGGTCGGTCGCGCATTCTCCGCGATCCGAGCCGCCGCCGCCTGCGCCGCCGCCGCCGGCCCGACTCGGACGCGTGGCCGGTGAGTGCACCGCCCGGCCCGGCCCGGCCCGGCCGGGAGAAGCTGCGCGCCTGGCGGCCCTGCAAGCCGCTTCCGGAGGGAGGCGGGCGCCCGGAGGCCGGGCGGGCAGAGGGTCCGCCGGGCGAGGGCGAGGCGCCTCCCGGGTCTCCGGACGGGCCTGGCGGCCCCTTCCGGCCAAGAGCTCCTCCCGAGCACCCCGCTCACTGTGCGCAGACACCGGTGCCCTCCCCTCCGCCCGGTGCGAGTGGGCGGGCCGTTCGCCTCGCCCGGGCGTGGGGGGCGGCGGCGGCGGCGGCGGCGGCGGCGACTTCATCGCGAATTCCTCACGCGGCCTGGCTGGAGCCGAGTCGGGGTCCCCCACCTTGGGCCCGGTTGGGCTGCGGGGGACGTGGGTGGGGCGGCTCTGTCCCGGGCCGCGGGAGCTATTTCTGGCCGGCCCTTTCCCTTGGGGATCATCTCCGCCAAGCACTCCCGGAAAGAGGGGCCCCTCCTCAGCCGGTCGCCCGCGGGCGGGCCGTGGGGGCCGGATCTGTGTCTGGAAGCAGCCTCCCCGGGAGGCCTGGAACCCCAGGGCAGGCCCAGGTCTGCGGCACGTGGGGCTTCCACACCCCGTCTGTGTTAGCGGTCTGCGCCTCTTTTTCTTTTCAGGCTGCAGCTACTGCTGCTTGGTGGGGGAAGGGGCAGTGACAGGCCTGGTGCCAAGGCTCAGGGTGGGGGCCTGGAGAAGGCGTGCGGTCACTCCCAGGATCGGACTGTCCAGAAACGTCCTCTGCCCTGCCCCGCTGTGCCCCAGACCAAAATACCGGGCCTGGCCGCTCCCCTCTCAGCCACGGGCAGGGGGTGGACGCTGCCTGCTCTGGAAGGCCAGCTCGGGTCCAGTGCCTGGGTCGGCCAGAAAGAGGGGTGGCGGGATCCTGACCGTCCAGGTTGAGCCAGACCTGTGACCTGTCCCTGCCCTTCTAGCGGAGGCTCCTTGGGCGGGAACTTCCATCCGCCTGCCTTACAGACGAGACATCCCCACCAGCCAGGTGAGTGCTGGGCGGGGTGGATAGAAGTCTGGCTCTGGGAGGCACTGTGTCTGTCTGGAAACATGGCCCTGGGCGCTCAGCTGTCATCTGTGTCCCACAGCCACTCCCCCCACAGTGCAGACACCCCAGAGCAGAGTGGGTGGGGTGGCGCTGGGGTGCCTCTGGGGAGGAGCACAGCCGGTAGCTCCACTTCTCCCTGGGGTCGGTGTGGCTGTCCCCATTCCCGTAATGAGGACCAGCACAGGAAGCACCCCCCAGGTCTGGGCGGGTGTGTGTCTGCCAGCTCCACTTGCCCCCGCTGGGAGGAAGGAAGGCCTGTCCTTTCACAGAGCCCTGAGGGGCTTTCCTAAGGCCTCGGGACTAGGCTAGCGAGGGGCAGGTCGGTCCATCTTCGAGCGGCCTCCTCCCCCCCAGCAGCCGGTGGGTTCCTGCCAGCCTGTGACGTGGGGCCCGGGGAATGCTTGGGGCGGGGTGGGGAGCCTGCATGAGCTCACCCCGAGGTGCCTGCTGGGGCTTCCTACCCTGGCTGCCAGAGGGGTGAGTCAGCCCGTGATGGTTGGGGGTCCTCCAGGCCCCCCCGCACCGTGCTTGGGCTCTGGTCAGGGAAGCCTGGCCCCCCGGCCTTCAGCTAGGCTGTGGGCACCCCATCTGCCCTCGCTGCAGTGGGGGTGGAGGCTCCTGAGCGGCCTTCGCAGGAAGTGTCCTGGTTGCCCTGGACATTCTCCCAGAGCCTTCTCCCGGGCAGGCAGTTGGCTTGGCCCCAACCTGGGGCTGGTCTGGACATCTGTGTCCCCTCCTTCTGTCCCCGCTGGTGTCTGGCCGTCCTCCCTGCCCCAGGATGGGCGAGTTCGGCGAGAAGACCACGACATGTGGCACCATCTGCCTCAAGTACCTGCTCTTCACCTTCAACTGCTGCTTCTGGGTGAGGCACCCCCTTCCCCAGCCTCGAGAGGAGCCTGGCCTGGGGCTCAGACCTGGGGCCAGGTGTGGTGACCGGTGTGCACTGCCCACAGCTGGCTGGTCTGGCCGTCATGGCCGTGGGCATCTGGACACTGGCCCTCAAGAGCGACTACATCAGCCTGCTGGCCTCGGGCACCTACCTGGCCACAGCCTACATCCTGGTGGTGGCGGGCGTTGTCGTCATGGTGACTGGGGTTCTGGGCTGCTGCGCCACCTTCAAGGAGCGGAGGGACCTGCTGCGTCTGGTCAGCAGGGTGTGGCTGGCACTGGGGGCGGGGGTGGGGCTGCGGGTACCTGCCAGGG
Source organism: Eschrichtius robustus (assembly GCF_028021215.1). Classification (NCBI taxonomy): domain Eukaryota; kingdom Metazoa; phylum Chordata; class Mammalia; order Artiodactyla; family Eschrichtiidae; genus Eschrichtius; species Eschrichtius robustus. Next base: position 113,967,307 of record NC_090834.1, on the reverse strand, counting down.
CTCCCTGCCAGGCTGCCGGGGGCTGGCTCTGGGTCCCTGAGGGAGTTAGGAGGGACTGATGGGGGTCGAGTGTGACACCGCAGGATAGACTCTGCTGTGCTCACCTGGGGGGCGTCCCTTCCCACCTGCCCAGTCCTGTGGGTCCCCACATCCCAGCTGGGCCAGCGGAGGGAAGACACCTGAGAGAGAGCATCGGGGGTCCTGGCGGTCCCCCAGCCCTCACCTGCTCCGTCGTGCCTGGGCCCGGGGAGTCCTCACGGACCGGGGGTGTCCGTGTCCCACCCCATCTCACTGGGCCCTGCCCCTCCCCCCAGTACTTCATCCTGCTCCTCATCATCTTTCTGCTGGAGATCATTGCGGGAGTCCTGGCCTATGTCTACTACCAGCAGGTGAGGGGCTCAGACAGGCCGTGAGGCGACGTGGACGTGCACGGGCACACACAGGGACACGCACGTGCAGCGAGATGGACACGCACACGCAGGCGACGTGTACGCACACACGGGGACACAGACACCCACACACGGGGACACACACATACACAGGCGAGGCACGCACATGCACACAGGACCCCACAGGCTCCAGCGCTGAGCACCGTGTCATCAGGCCCTGGAGGTGGGGACTGGGTCCTAGGGGGAGGGGTGGATCACGGGGATGGACAGCCTGCCCGCAGCACCCAAGCTGCCTGCTTGGGGGCCCTGGCGGGGGAGGCAGGTGTCCACGGGATCTGGAGCGCCCTCCCTGCCCGCGACCCTCCCCATGGCCATCTGAGCCATGCGTCTGACCCCAGCCCTGACCCTGCGCCTCTCTCCCGTCTGTGCCCACTCCCATCCTGCCCCACCTTGGAGAGTCTTAGACTTTGTGGCTGAAGCTGTCACCCCCTCACCCCAGCTGAACGCAGAGCTCAAGGAGAACCTGAAGGACACCATGACCAAGCGGTACCATCAGCTGGGCCACGAGGGCGTGACCAGCGCTGTGGACAAGCTGCAGCAGGAGGTGGGTGGGTGGCGCAGGGAGGCACCTCCCCAGACGTGTGCCGGAGCCCCAGCCGCAGGGGCGGGCGGTCAGGGCTCAGCCTGGGCCGTGTTCTCGCTGCAGTTCCACTGCTGTGGCAGCAACAACTCGCAGGACTGGCGGGACAGCGAGTGGATCCGCTCGGGCGAGGCAGGCGGCCGCGTGGTCCCTGACAGCTGCTGCAAGACCGTGGTGGCCGGCTGCGGGCAGCGCGACCACGCCTCCAACATCTACAAGGTGGAGGTAGGCCGGCGGGGGCCTGCTGAGACGCCCAGGGCCCTGGTGCCCGGGATGCTGGGGGCTGGTGTGGCCCGACACCCGAGGGGGCCGGACGACTTGCTGCCTTCAGCGCACACCCCCTGCCCCGCTCCCGCAGGGCGGCTGCATCAGCAAGCTGGAGACCTTCATCCAGGAGCACCTAAGGATCATCGGGGCCGTGGGCCTCGGCATTGCCTGCGTGCAGGTGCGGGCACGGCAGGGCGGGCCGGCGGGTGCTGGGACGCGAGGTGCTGGCGGCCACGTCTGCTCATGCTGGCCCCGTGCTCAGGTGTTCGGCATGATCTTCACGTGCTGCCTGTACAAGAGCCTGAAGCTGGAGCACTACTGACCCTGCCCGCGGGCCGGCCCTCCGTGTGCGCTGCAGCTTCTCGCGTGCGCTGACTACTGACGGCCAGGGAGCTGCGGTCCAGGACGTGGCTCCGCCCCTCGCCTGCCAGGGTCTCCCCCTGGTGTTCTCGTGGCTGGGCCCCCCACCCGCACCGTGCCATCACCGTGACCTCTGGGGACCCCCAAATCCCGGAGGCAGCTTCAAGTGCCTTTAGCTGCACACCAAAGTCCCAAGGCCTGGGGTCGGCCCCGCCTGTCTGCCTGTCTGCTGGGCTGGGTGGGTGCGGGCCGGGGTCGTGGCCTCGGGTTGCTCCCTGAGGCCTGGGTTCGGTCAGAGGGGCCGAGTTGGGCAGAAATGGGCTGGCCCAGCGGGGAGCCCCGTGTGCCTGTCCCCAGGCCCCTCAGGTACTGGGGGCTTCTCCTCAAGCAAGCCACCTCCAGCCCCTGGGGAAAACCAAGCAAGAGTTCTCCCGGGCCAAGCCTCTGCCGCTCCCCCTGCTGTGTTCTCGCTGCTCTCACCCCCATCTAAAGGCCTCGTGTCACTAGTTCACTGTTGTCACCTCTTCCCCGGAGGCAGGCGTCCTGCGCGTTTTATTCACTGCCGCCTGACGATGCCTAGGACTGCTCCTGCTGTGTGGTAGGTGCCCAATAAACGTCTGTGGAACGGATGGCTGAACTTACTACGGTGGTGACAGACAGTTCTGGTCCCCAGGGCCACAACAGAGGACAGGGGGCCAGCTGTGGGCCAAGGGGACTCAAGGAAGAGGTGGCTGGGGACAGGCCTTGATGCAGCACCTCAGCCGTTCTCTGATGCAAAGCTGGTGGTGTGGCCAGAGCCCCAGAGGAAGTGGGGCTAGACCTCGGGGAGTAGCCGGGGCTGCTTGTGGTTTCCAGGGGCCTTTCTGGCCACGGCGCAGGAATCAGGAACGGGAGAAGGTGCTGGGGCTGCTGTCTCAGGAGCGACTCCGGGCCATGTCTGGCAGGACGTGTGCTGGCAGTGGGAGCCGGGGCCGGAAGGGGCGCTGGGCCTGGAGGGGCAGCCAGGGCGTGGCCCTCGTGCCCTGTCGCCCAGGGGCCGCCCAGCTCCTCACACCGTTGCGCAGACCCCATCTCCCGCCCGTGGTCCCCTCACCCGCATTCAGGGGACCCTGCTTCAGGCGTCCGGGCAGCTGGGCCAGCCCTGAGGAAGGTGCCCGGGGAAGGGTGCCTCCCTCCCTAACTGCACGGCCCTGCCCCCTGCCCGCTGCAGGGCACCAGGGCCTGTCTGACCCCCGCCAAGGCGGCAGCTTCCCGTTCTGAGCCTCAGCCTGAGCCGCAACAGGACAGAGACCCCCGAGAGACAGCTCTCTGGCTGGTTCACAGGGTGGCACGTCAGTGCCTGGGGCACCGAGAGCCCGTCCAGCCCAGATGGCCAGCAGAGCCTCCTCAGGGCCCCTCCACCCGCTGTGGGGATCTCAGGGCTGTCTGTGGAGGGGGGCGGGCTGCTGGCCTTGGGTGCAGCCTGGAAGCTGCTGGCAGCAGCACCCTCAAGATGGGCGTCTGTGCCCACAGCGGGCACTCTACTCAGAGCTCAGAAGACCTCGAGATTCTTTAGACACCGGGCGGGGGGTGGGGGGCAGGGGGGGAGGAGGTGAGGGCCTCTGTCCTCAGCCTAAAGGGCGCCCGGAACACCGCTGTGGGGACGCCAGTGCCCCCGTGCCCCCAACCCAAGCACTCCCGACATCTGTGCCTTGTGCCTTGTGTGGAGCCGAGTGCAAGCCCTGGAGGAAAGCAGCCCCAGGCTGAGCGCTTCCGTGGGGATGGCCCTCCCTCCTCCCAGGCTGTGAGGGCCGCACCTACCCCCAGGCGGCCTCATGCTCGAGGCAGGACACAGGAACGGGCGGCGGGGAGTCCCACAGAGCCAGGCCAACTGTCAGGACCTCCTTCTGGCCCTCAAAAACATTTACTGGATGGTTCTTTCCAGAGAGGGAGACCCATGCCAACAGGGCCACGGGCGCGCAGGCGGGCCTTGATTCCGGCTCCCCACACCTCCAGGGAACGAGCCGTGGGCGAGACGCGGCCTGCCGGGCCGGGGTCACTTCTCCAGGGGCGCGTAGTTGAGCAGCTTCTCGATCAGGTCCACGTGGGCCAGCAGCATGCGGCGGCAGCAGTAGCGCTTCAGGCCCAGCGCATCCAGGGCGTCCCTGAGGGCGAGGAGAAAGCTGGCTGCAGCCTGTTCGTCCTGGCAGATGGAGGACCTTGCCTCGGCTGCAGCAAGCCCTGCTCAGCTGCCGTGGGCTCTGCTCCCCATGTCGGGGAGGGAGACACCTCTCTCATTTTCCAGAGACGCCGCCCGTCACCCTCAAGGCTTCTGGTGTGCAGACAACGCGGTGGCTTGGGAAAGGGGAGGCCAGGTCGGGTGGCCCCTGCTTGGGGCATCCTGGGGAGGGGTCCCGTACAGGCTGCCAGCATTCACTTGCACTCTGGTCATTTCAGCAGCCTCCTCGGAACCTGGCGCAAATACTAAGGCCATCCATCGCTTCCCCATTCATCCGACACACTTGCACTAAGAGCCTACGCCTCCCTGGCACACCCTGGGACCCAGAGGTTCAAATGTGATGAGGATGGGGCTGTCCACACAGGGGCCCAAGGTCAGACTCTAGTCCAGGGTAGAGACTCAGACAGGCACGGTGGTAACTGCAGTGCTAAGGGGTAAGTAAGCACAGAAGAGGGACCCCCACGATAGCCTGATGATGAGGCCTATGTGGTCAGGAAGCGTGTCCTATGTCCTAAAAAAAGCCAGTGAGTCTGCAGCACACGGGGGTGGGCCTAACAGCGGGGAGAAGAAGTTAGGGAGCAGGTGGACAGAGGCGGCTGAGGGCTTATTTGCCGTGGAGGCGGCGAGACTCGCCAGGATACCTAGGAGTCCCCAGACAGCAGCAGCTTGACGCCCGACTCCCTCCCCTCCCCAAACTAAGGGGGCGGGGGGGGGCGCTTTCCTGAGAGCAGATCCGGAGAACAGGGATGGAAAAGACTCCGGGACTGAAAGCTCCCCCGCCCAGGGTCACCTGGAATCTGATGTGAGTAGCCCCCGCCCCCGCCCTGCAGACTGGGACCCCCCGACACCGGCCCGACACACCGACCCCGCGGGCCGGGACCCGTCCCCCCTGCCCCGCAGGCTGGCGGCCCGGGGAGCGCTTCCCGACCGCGCTGGAGGCCCTCCCAGGCCGGCCCGGCGCCTCACCCCTCGGTGTACTCGGCCTGCAGCAGCCCCAGGTAGGCCTCCCACTTGTTGCCGACGATCTTGCCGCACGTGAAGCAGCGCACAGGGATGATCATGGCGGCACCGCAGCAGTCAGCAGCCAAAGTCCTCGATCCTGCGGCGCTTCCGCCCTCGGCTCCAGCCCCGCCCCGGGCGCGCCCATGGCGCGGGGGGGTCCCCGGCCGTCCGCCCTCCCTGGTGCCGTTGGCATCCGCTTTCCTCCGCGACGAGTTTCCGAGGCCCGTGCGGCCGCGGCAGGAGCAGGCGGCGCCCCCCGCCTGCCACTTTGGTACATCCCGGCCTACGGCGTCCGGGCGGGGCCGTAAGGGCCCGGCGGCGGCGTTCGCGTTTCTCGTGTCCGCATGACTGACAGCTGCGCGACGAGCTGACGGCCCGCAGGTATAGCGCCCCCGGCGGGGATGCAGTCCGGGTCCCGCTGCCCGCGCGCCCGAGCCGGGCCCAGGCCCAAGCCGAGCCGGCGCGAATTTCAGGCCCCGAGCGCAGAGCCCGAGCCGAGTCTCAGCAACAAGTTGCGGGCCGGGCCGGGCCGGGGCGCGGCGACCCCGCTGCGGGCGAGGAGAGCGGCCGACCGGCGGCCAGTGGGGACCAGGAAGGGGGGAGGGTCTCTCCACCTGGAGCCGCTGCCCGTGGACACTCGGGGGTCTTTGCGCTGAGTTTGGAGGACCCTCGGAGTCGCCGCCCAGCCCGATTGCCCCCACAGTAACGGTCCCGGCCCGGTAGTTGCCCGTATCCCTGACGGCGGGAGGGCGCGGTGCGAGTGACCCGGCGGGTGGCGGGCTCAGCTGGCCGCTCCAACCCCCAGCGCCGCTTCGGTCCGCTTCGCCCCTGTCCCTCCTGCCTTCTTCCCGGGGGAGGGGCTGCGAGGGGGTGCGGGATGGGGCTGGCTGCACCCGTCCCAGGCCAGGCTCTGATGAGTCGGGCGCCTGCGATCTGGGAGCGTCGGATCTCTGAGGACCGGGAGGGTGGTCAGGGGGTCGTCGTGGAAGTGGTGTCCTTTGAGCTGAGCCTTGACAAGGGATCCCGAGTGTGTGTGAAGGAGCAGGACAGATACCGGCAAAGGGGACCCACGGGCTGAGGCCTGGAGGCTGTACCTGTGGGACGGAGTAGGTGTCGGAGCTGGAGGTGATGGAGCAGGAGCCATGAAGGATTTAAAGGGAGGGGAGGCTGGGTCTCTGGAGATGGCCTGGGGTGAGCCCCCCGATCCTGTGGCTGTGTGCCGTGAGAAGCAGGGAAGGCTCCCTGGAGGAGGTGAGCTTTGGGCTGAGGAAGGTGGATGTGTCTCACAGTGGCCCCTGTAACCTAGGCACCTATGCAGAGTCTGGGCACATTTGCTGGCCTGGGACATCTGGATTTCTGGTTGGGGTGGGTGGGGCCTGACAGTCCTCTCAAGGTGGGTGACGGAGTCTGGATTTAGTTGAGGGGCAGGGAGATGGGGGTCCCCAGGGTCCTGGAGAGGTTGATCAGAGCTTCTGCCCGCCTGAAGTTTGGGCCCTGACAGCCTCCCCAGTGACGTTTGCCATCCCCCACCCTGCCACGTGCGGAGCCACGAGCAGAGGCCACCTCCCTGCCCAATGCCCCCCCTTCCCAGGCTGACGGGACACATCCTGTCCCCGGCCGGGGCAGTGGCCTTGAGTCACAGTGGCCTGGGGTTGGAACCGGGCTCAGCTGTAGAGGCTGCCGCACCTGTGGAGGTGAGGGAAACAGGGGAGGGATCTGGGATGCCATCTGGGTAGCTCTTCGGGAGCAGGAGCGGGTGTGGGCAGAAGGCTTCCTGGAGGAGGGGCCCATGGTCCGCCTCACCCTGCTCTGGCCCCAGAAGTTGTTTACTCCCAGAGACTGAGGGGCCCGAGAGCCAAGCTGACATTCCTGGAATTCTGAGAGCTGTGTGTAGATTGGGGGGAGTCTCCTCCCTCCAGCTCCCTGATTTCCCAGGAGAGGCCACGGGGAGCAGTGTGACTGCCTGTGTGCAGGCCCCCTACACACATGTGCACAGAGGCCCCTTGGGGCACTTGGCCCTCCGTCTCCACGCTGCCCTGGCTCAGGCCTGGACAGGCTAGACCTGAGGACCCAGAGGAGCCTCAGAGGTCAGCCCTGCCCCCTGCTCGGCTGGCCCCCTCGTGTGTGTGTGTGGGGGGGGCAGGCTGGGGCACGGACCTGGCTCTCCTCAGGGTGGGCAGGGGCAGGAGGGCGCCCCGGGAGCCCAACACACGGGGTCGGGGGTAGCGGGGCCAGGCCTGCCTGCAGGGGCAGTGGGGTGTGAGCACAGATGTGGCCCAGACCTCTGGGAAGGGCCGGAGGTGGGGCAGGGAGAGTGAGGCGCTGGTTTTCCGAGAATGCGGTGTCCTGCCCCCAGGGGCGGGGGCACAGGGAGGGAGGGCTGGACTCACATGTGGTCTGGAACCCAAGAGCCCTGTTTCCTGCTAGAGGAGGGTCACTTCAGGGCAGGCAGGGGACAAGGGGAAATCAGTGATTGAAGTTTTAGCTGCCGAGAACCTCTGGCCCTGAGTGTTGTCCTGGAAACAGGCTGGGAGTCAGCTGACCCTGCCCCCTGGTCCTGGATTACAGCCTCCGCTTCCCCATCTGTGAAGCGTGGGTGGAACCAGACGCTGCCCAGCTGGAGGGTCCCCATACTGGCTGTGTGGGCCTGGGGGTCCCAGGCTCAGCCCGGAGCCCCGGCTGCTTTGGGTAGACGCGTGCTCACGCGGTGGGGTGAGCGGGGTGCTCGGACGCTTCCCCAGGGTCCGACGGGGTCGCCTGCCTGCAGCACCTATGGTAACCCTCTGGGCCCTGGGGGCTGGGGCCTCGAGAGTGGTGGTATTTGCAGGCGTGCTTGAGGCTGAGCTGGCCCAGCCTAACGACCCTGTGGACAGGCCGGGCCCAGGGCCTTTGGGAACGTGATCATGTGTTCGTCTGCCAGCCTGGCCCCACATGGGGCTCCCCGAGGGCACCGCTCAGGAGGGGGCGGGGGGGGGGGTGTCAGCGCTGAGGTGGGCGCGTACACTGTGGGCACCGGAGAAGGGTGTTCCTGGGGCCTGGGGTGCGCGGGAGCTGCAGGCTGGTAGGGGAGGGCCCTGAGCTTGGGCTTGGCCTCGGTGGGCCCAGGGAAAGCCTGGGGGCCCCTCGGCGGCCTCTTCCTCGCGGACCCCGCCCCTGGAGGGGGTGTCTCCCAGCCCCAGGGGCTGCAGTTTGGGTGGGGGGAGGTGGGAGGGTGTGCGGGCCGGAGTGGCAGCAGGAAGGCCGACACCACGGGCCTGTTTGTGTTGGCGGGGCCCTCCTGGCTCCTCAAAGCCGCCTCAGAGCCGGCTTGGCCTGGGGGCCGGGGTGGGCGGGCCGGCTCAGCTCTCCACCCCGCGCTGCCCGCTGGGGTGTGCGCTCCGGGCCGGCCCGCTGCTGAGGCTCAGGGCGGCCACGCCACTGGGAGCTGCCCGCCCACCCCAGGCCTCCAAGGCCGCCGGGGCAAGCTCTGTTTCGGCGTTCGGGGAGGTCCTTCTCTGAGTTAGACCTTGGTCTGGCCAGGTAGGCACCCATGACCTCCGTGTGGCTCACGCTCCCCCAGGGTCCCCACCTGCCCCCGCCCTGGGGCCCCGGAGAATTCAGAAGGCCCAGCCTAGGGCTGGCAGGCTGCGGGAGGGTCTGTCATGGGGTTCTCATTCAGCCCCATCCCGATTGCCGGCTGCACGTGCCATTCCGGGGGACGCAGGCCTGTCGGAACCTGTGCTCAAAGGAAGCCCAGAGCAGGGAGTGGGGCAAGGAGGCTTCCTGGAGGAGGAGGCTGGGCCTGGGTGAGGGAGAGAGCCAGCCCGGTGCTGTCGGGCCCTGCACCCATACCCTGACCGCAGGCTTGTGCCTGGGCTGCCCGAGATGGGGCTGGGGGCCCCGGACTCATGCAGGGGCGCTGTGGGGGCCGGAAGGCGGGGAGGTTATTCTTGGAGGGTCCAGGGGTGCCTTTGGGGTGGGGGCCAGGAGGGTGGGCGGCCGTGAGGGGTGCTGGTGGAGCTGCCCAGTAGGGCCTGACGGGGAGGCCCGTCCCCCCGACGCCCGGGTCTGGGGGTGCGGGGCGTGCAGACGCAGCCTTGGGCCTGGAGGGTGGTGGGCTGCGATGCGTGGTCCTTTGCTTCTGCGGTGTGGCTATGGGCTTTGGGCCCCTCAGTTCCTGGGGAGGGGGTTCATCAAAGAACATGGGAGGGGCACATCGCTCCCACTCATTGCCCTCGATGTGTCACTGGGCCTGAAACCCCTCCACGGACGCGTCTTTCCCAGGCACAGCGGTTGCTGGGGGGGCAGGGGGGGTCCCGGACCCTGGGCCCACGTGCCTCCTCGCCCCACCGTGGTGGGTGCCGTTCGTCCCCCTAAATGAAGGGACAGGTCTCAGGTTGCCGGGGCCTCCACCCGCTCAGTGGCTTCATGTCTGCCCCAGGTGTGGGTGTGAGTGGACCGGCTGGCAGTGGGCTGCCCACGAGGGCATGGCTGTGAGGGGGTGGGCATGTGCCAGTGTGGCTGTCCCCTCCTGCCCCTGGGCCGCTGGAAAGACACCTGCCCCACCCCCAGGCTGCAAGGAGCCTCTGGTCTGAGGGGTGAGGTGTGAGGGGCGGGGCGTGTGAGCTTGGGGCCCCCCCCCCACGCAATCCCTGGCTGGTAGGGGAGGACAGAATCCCCCTTTGAGCGCCAACGGCAGATCCATGGGCCCCGTGTGAGGCATCGCCTGCTGGCTCCCTGGGGAGAGCGTAAGGCTGGTGGCTCATGGCATCTGTCTGCTGGGAACCCAGGAGGGCGTGGGGTGCAGAGCACCTCGGGATGAGTGGACAATGCCAGCTGGTCTCAGGGCTCCAGGACCGCTGGGGGCTGGATGGCCCTCAGTCCGCGTGTGTGTCCACATCTCTGGACATGTGTGTCCTCTGTGTGCACGTCCCCATGTGGGCACTCTTGTGTCTGCCAGGGCATCTCAGAAGGCTGAGTGACCAGAGGGCGGGGATGCAGCCCCCTGGTCTGGGCCGCTGGTTGGTGCTCTGGTCCCCTGAGTCTGAGTGCACCACCACCCAGCCCCCAGCTGCCCCTGCAGGGACCCGGTCCTGAGTGGAGAGCCCCACAGAGGCTGGGGATGAGGTGCGGCACGGCCTCCGTTCTGCCCGTCTTCCTTCCACAGAGCTCCGGTTTTGGCCTTGCTGACTGCTCACCTGCCGCCTGGCCGGCCTTCAGGGGCGCTGGGCACCGCCTGCCTTCTTCCCTGCCACAAGCCCAGGTACGTCGCGGCCCGTGGGGCAGTGGGGGCAGCGCTGGGTGGCCTCCTGGTCTCCCCCACGCCTGGCCCAAGGGCCTTGCTGGCTGGATACTCTCCTGGTCCCGGGACAGACCGAGGCTGAGCCAGCCAGCTGTCACCCTCTCAGCATGTCTCACCGGGGTCCCACTGCTGGAGGAACGGCTGGACTTTGAGGACAGGTCCCTGGGCTGGCTGGGAAGCACCCCACTTGGTGGCCTTGATGTGCTCACGTCCTCATTGCCATCGTCCCTGGCATCCTTGGTGGTTTTCTGGTTTAATCTCAGCTCAGACTCAGGCTCACCTGAGGTGATGGGTACAGGTTTTAGAGACAGGAGAGGGCTTGGCAGGAATTTGGGGGCGTTGGCATGGTGTTGGCTGAGTGAGGTGGGGGAGAGGGCAGCCTGGGTGCTGGGCCCCATCGTGGGAACGCAGGCCGGCCTTCCACCCCTGCCCTGAGCTGCAGTGTGATGAAGCGGAGGACGGGCAACGGGGGGAGGACCCCACCCTTGTCCTCAGAGGCCCTGCCCTGGGGCCAGGCTGGGGAGACAGACACATCCTTCAGCCCTCCTCAGCCCTCCTGTGTCCAGTGTGCATGCTGAGCGCAGGCCCTCTCATGCATTGTGACTCTCGGGGCCCTGAGTGTCCATCCCTGGCTTGGGCGTGTGGGGCTGGCTGAGCTGGGCCAAGGGAAAGTAGCCAGAGGCTGCTGGAGTTCACCAGGATCTCCAGGGGTCACCGGCTGCCACTTGCTCTCTGGGCAGAGCTGCGGCCAGTGGTCTCTACAGGGCCCAGATGGGGGCCCTCCAAGGCTCACTTCTCCACTGGGCTCCTGGTGCGTGGTCACCGTTGTATCCCTTTCCAGGGGTCCAGACACGCCAAAGAATCCTTGGCGGAGGACAGGGTGGAGGGACTGTGGGAAGCCCCAGGCTGGCTGGCATGTGGGCAGGGCAGGGACGCTGGGGCTCTCCTGTCCCCACTCCCTGCCAGGGCCAGCTGGGCTCAGGGAGGACCTTGCTAGGACACCGCCCTGGGGGCTTGAGCTGCAGTTCTCCTCAGAGCCCGCCGGGGGCAGCGCAGGGCTGGTGCAGTGGTCCTCAGGGCCCCACAGGGCTGCCAGACCTCACTGGGCCCCCAGCCCAGCAGACGTCCCCCAGACGTGCTACCTCAGGCACCTCTCAATCTCTCAATCTGTCACTTTGTCACTGACAGTCCTCCTCCCCCGCCCCCACCTTCCTCCTCCTTCTTATTCCCCCACTTCTTTTCCTCTCTTCTCCCATCTGAGTTCTGCTGACCTTGGGCGAGTCCTTCCCTCTTTGGACTTCAGTTTCTGGGACCATCCTATGGTGTGGACGCCACCAGTGGGCGGCCTCAGTGACTGGGAAGACCCAGTCCAGGGTGCGGGGTGCATCCAGGCCTGCGGCCACTCTCCCCCAAGCCTGGCTCCCCTGCTGAGCTGAGAGGCCCAGGGCAGATGGGGAGGAGGCATCTGGGCCCCATGCTGAGGTCCTCCCCACACACCCCAGGGCCCCCACCAGTGGGTGGGCTGTGGAGGCACAGCTGAGGGGAGTCTCCCCCACTGTGACTTCTAGGCTGCTCCTGGCGCCTGTCTGTCTGCACGGCAGCACGTGTGCACACCACACCGCCGGTGCAAGGGGCCTTGGAGCATCATGTGTCCCTGTCACCCGGCTTGTGTGGATGTGTCTGGGAGGGCCTGGTGCCAAATGAAGTTCAGGGCCTCTTGGTCAAAAATCATGGAGAGTTTCAAGACAGTGGCAGCAGAGCGTCAAACCAGAGAGGGGGTCCTGTGTGACATGTGTCACGGGCACATGTCACATGCCGGTGAGGCCGGGCCTGCTCCCTGCCCAGCGAGATGGGACCATGGCAGGAGGACAGGGGGGCCTGCGTGAACTCTGGGCCTGGAGTGGGCCGCCAGCCTTGCATGCGGCCTGTCTCTGGGTGCCCAGTGATGACTCCTGCACTCCTGTGTGTCCGGCCCCTCCCTTTAAGTCTGAAAACCTCCCCTTATGCCTTGCAGAGTGACCCACCCTCTGGGCACCCAGGGTGCCCCAGAGCACCCTCCTCGCTTGTTCTCCCTCGCCCTGGCCCCTCTGAGGGGCTTGTCCTTCAAACCGCAACTCTGCTCCCTCTCCCAGGACCGCCCCCCAGGTTGGATCCCCCAGGCTGACCCCTGTCCTATGTGAGCTGCGGGAGCTTTGGGGTCCCCGCGCAGCGCTCGCTCAGCCCAGGGTGGGCCGCTGGAGAGTGTGCACCCCGGTGGGTTCCAGCTGCATTCCCCGCGCTACTTCGATCTGGGCCGGGGGCCGGGGCCGGAGCTGCCGCTAGTCGCCACCAGACAGCAACTGGGTCACCCCTCATTTGCATAGCGCTTTGCGTTTCGCTTGCGGTCGGAGGCCTCAGAGCCCAGCCGGCAGCGGGGTCCCGGCGCGCTGCGGCTTCGGGGCAAGGCCCGGGCTGTCGCACCCGGGGCTGAGAGCTGCCTGGACGCCCGCCCGTAGCCCCCTACCGCGCTTCCCGGGCCGGGCGGGGAAGGGGAGGGGAGAGCGAGGGGCGCCGGCGCGGGCCGAGGGCCGAGGGCGGCGCGGGGACACCGTCCCGGGGCTGCGATTGGCCGGCGCGGGGCGGGGCGGCGAGGCGGGGAAGGGGCGGGCGGGGGGGGGGGGGGGGTGTCCGCGCGGGGGCGGGGCCGGCGCGGATTGGCGGGCAGGCGGGCGGGCGAACGCGGGGCGGGGCCGGGGCCGGGGCTGTGGCGGGCCGGCCGGTGTCCCGGGCCCGCCGCGGGTCCGAGCGGAGCGGCGCGCCTGGTGCCAGCGCGGGCCGGGGCGCGGAGCCTGGGGCGGCCCCGGCGGCCCCGCGCGATGCGCCGCTCGAGCACGGACGAGTCCACGTACCGGCGCAGCCCGTCGCCGCCGGGCAAGGAGCCGGGCTTCGCGCGCGGCGGCCCCTTCTTTGGCCTGCACGCCAACCCCGGCCCCAAGGCGGCCCAGGCGCGCTACACGTCGCCCAAGGGCAACAAGTACGTGGTCTTCTACTTGGACCTGTCCTTCATCTTCCTCCTAGAGCTGAAGCGCTGCAGCATGGCGCGCGGCTGCCTGCAGGGCGTCAAGTACCTCATGTTCGCCTTCAACCTGCTCTTCTGGGTGAGTGGCGGCGGGGCCCCGGGGTCGCTGCTCGCGCTGGAATGCGGGGAAGACACCCGCGACGCAGACTGGGGGGTGTGCCTGGGGTCGCCGGGGGCCAGGGCTGGACCGGCCCCTGGGGAGGGTTTCCGGTGCCGCTGGGGTCCGCCGGGCCTCTGCACTCTGGGCGGCCGCCCCGCGTCCTCTCCCCTCTCTGTCTCTTCCTGAGACCGGCCGTGTCCCGCACCTGCCGCAGGTCGGCGTGGGGCCCTGCGCCTGGCCTCTACCGGGTGTGAGCCCCTGTCCGTGCGCTGAGCCGCTGGTGCCTTCCCCTCCGGCCCCTTCTCTCCCTTTTCGTGGGCGCAGACCATGTCCTTTCTGCACTCGCCTCCCCGGCAGACCGGCCTCCCTGGCTCCAGGGACCGCACTTGGGGAGGGGCTGGGCGGGGGGTGGGGGAGACGGTCCCCAGCCTCCCGAAGCAGGGAAGGGAGAGGGAGGGTGTGTGGGTGAGCCCTCCGGCTGGACCAGACCCTGGGAGGGATGAGCAGTCGGCAGGAGACCGGGGCTTCCATAACTTTCGCTGAGGTGGGTTGGGTTTGCTCAGAGGAGGTGCCTGTGTCCAGAGTAGAGGTGTTGGCGCTACATGGTGGCCCCCGTCCCCCCAAACTGGAGGACACAGTTGCCACCCAGACCCAAACGGCAGGGAGGGTGTTGGGCTTGGGCTGTGGCAGGTGTCACACCTGACCAACTGGAGCACGCCTGGCCAGGCCTGGGCCCCACTGGCTGGGCTGGGGGAGGGTTGGTGGAGAGCTGATGCCAAGGTCACTTCCTGCTCCCACCCTTCTGCCACAACTGGGAGTGAGGGGGCGTGGCTTTCGCTCCGGCCTGGGCTCTGGACCCCAGAAGGAGGCTGTCAATTGTAAGCTCATTTGCATGAGGTCCAGTTAAGGCGAAATGCTCAGAAACCGGGGCCGCATTTCTGCACATCCCTTCTCTCCTGGACCCTGGCCTGGGAAGTGGGAGGGTCGCTGGGAGGGGTGGCCAGCCTGGGAGGCTCCTGCCCCAGTTGCCCCCTCCCGAGGCAGTCACCCGAAGAGTTGTTCTCTGCAAGGGGCTCCTGGGAGGGGCAAGGCCCGGGCCCAGAGCGGAGGAGCCTCCCGAGAGACCAGGATCCAGCAGCAGAGGTGGGTACAGCTGGAGCTGTGCCCAGGCATGTGCAGAGGTGACTGTTTTCTCTTGGCGGGGGACACTGACCGATGCAGTGGGCGCAAGTGTAGTGAGCGGTGCGCTGCTGGCAGGGTCAGTGTGCCTTAGGCAGTGTGACAGGAGAAGGCTGCAGGTGACAGTGTGACCAGAGCTGGCAGCCGTAGGTGTGATGGTGGGGAGCAGTGAGGGTGGTGGACTGACTGGGGGATGGGCAGTGGGTGTGGGGGATGGTCCCAGGTGGTGGGCAGGACCTGCTTCTCCCCTTCCCTGACCTCCCCAGTGACCCGGGTACCTGCTTGCCCGGAAAAGGAGAGGGGGCCCCTCGAGGGGGCCTGTGCTTTGAGAGCAGCCCACCCTAATGGGCCCCCAGGCCGAACTGTGTCTGCCCTGTGAACCCTGAAGGAGCCTCCGTACCAGCTGCAGGGCGGACGCACTCCGCTGATTCCTGCCGTGGATGACGTCCTCAGCCCAGGAAAGAACAATTCAGGAACCCCCTGGGATCCCCTCCTGGGCTAGAAAATCCAGTTCCCTTTTATTATCCAATTACACTCCCCAGCCAAGCAAACTGGGCCCCTGCCAGTGTGCTGTCTTGGCCTCTCCACACCCCACCTTGGTGCCCAGCGGGGTTCGAGGCCTGGGGGTCAGAGCGGGGACCCACGGGAAACACGCTGAGGCCAGGGGTGGTGAGCATGGTCGAGAGGCTGGCGGGACATCCATCCCCCCCGGTCCCTGTGCAGGTGTCAACTAGGCCATTGCTGCTGGTGACAGAGGCTGCAGGTGGGTGGGGTGGGGCTAGAGCACCCCTTCCCCGGGAGCCTGGCTCGTTTGCTGTCTGGGGGTGCGGAGTCCCCGCAGGAGGGGTAGGTCCCCCCCCATTTCCCACTTGGGAGGAGCTGAGGCGAAGTGGGAATGAGGATCCCGGCCCGTGGACCTGCTTGGAGGTCAAGATGCACTGACCTCCCTGTGGCTTCCTCCTGCCCCCAGGCCCTGCCAGGCACCCCTTTCCTTCGGGAGTCACCTCAAAGCCCCCATTGTCCACAGGCAGACCCCCGCAAGGCCCTGTCACCCACACCTGGCCCCGTTAGGCCCCTGCACGCCTGGCAGATCTCTCTTCCCGGGCCTAAGCTCGCCTCCTCCAGCCACGCCAGCCCACCCCTCCCCCTCGGTCCCCAGTGCGGCAGCGCCCCTGGCTGAGGATGGGGGAGGGGCGGGCTCTGAAGTTAATTGGCTCTGTGTGCCCTGTTTGCCGGGTTTTCCCTGGGGGCTTCTGGAAGGGCAGGGTTGAGGCCTCCAGCCTCGGGTACCAGTAGGGCTGGAAGACCTCACGCATCTGTCCTGGTCCTGCGTGGCCTGTGGGTCACTGGCCCATCTCGGGAGAGGAAACACGCCCGCCCGTTGTCACCAGGGACTGCAGCTCGGGTGCCCTGAGACGGGGAGCCAAGAAGGTGCCGGCGGGCAGCCGGGGCACCCAGGGGAGGAGAGGCCCAGGTGCCGACCGACCCCCAGACCTCCACCTGCCCTCCTGCGGCAGCCAGGCCCTCACGGGGCAGGGACAGCGCCACTGGGGACACAGCTGCCCTCCTCCGGGCGTGCACAGGTGGTGGGCCGCTTCGGGCCGGGGTCCTTGGGTCAGCGGTGTCTCCCGGTGAGTAGGGCTGTGTGCGGGGGCGGGGGCTGAGCCGCCCCTGGGGTGCCCTCCCTCCCCTCTCCAGCTCTGGGTGGGTGCTCAGGGCTCCCCCAGGGGCAGTTTCTGTGGCCCCAGGGGTGGTCTTGTTGGTCTGGGGCGGTCCTGGGCAGAGGCAGGGCTGGCTCTGAAAGGGGAAGGTGCTTCCGGGCTCCGTGGCCGGGGGGCCGCACCCAGGCCTCAGCCGTGTAGCCCAGCCCGCATCTGCCCAGCTGAGGGCCTGGTGCCCTGCTTCCCTGGCGGGGATGCCTCCTGGTCTTGCCTCTGGGCTCCTCCCTGCTCCGCCTCCCCCTGCAGTGTGGGCAGGGTCTGTGTGTGTGGCTGGGCTGGGGGTTGAGCCCTGCCTGCCGCCCAGGCTTCCGGGCAAGTCCTGCCCTCCTGGGGTCCTCAGTTTCCCCAGCAGCACCACAGGGGGGCCTTGGTTTTCCCCTTTGATGAGCTACAGACCGAGGCCTGGCCTGCTGTCGCTGGCCTCTGGGCAAGACGCCCTGAGACTGGTGGAAGATGCTGGCAAAGGGCTGTGCAGGGCTGGGGGACCACCTCCCCCAGCCCCGCCGCAGTCGGGGAAACAGGCACATGCAGGGTGCCCTGCTGGAGGTCACGGTGCAGGGCCGGGGACCTGCAGACCTGACCCCGTGGCTCCTCTTGGCCCCAGCCTTCTGGAGGTGCTGGGGGCGTCTGTGTGTTCTGGCTCCGGTTTCCTCCTGCAACAGGGTGGGGCAGGGCAGTGGGGGTCCTGCTGCCTGGGGACCCCGAGCCGGGGTGGGTGGGCAGCTCGAAGCGGGGGTCCTTGGCCGTCCTGGTCAGGTCAGGGGTCAGGATGCCACAAGATGTTGGCCCTGCATGAGCGTCCATTTCGGAATCGTCCCACTCCCATTAGGAAGTTGGTGGCAGCAGTTGGTCGGGGGCCCTGGGAGTTCTGTCTGGGGCAGAGAGGTGTGGCCTCAGCCACTAAGCGGGGCAGGGGGCAGGGGGCAGGGGAGAGGCCTGGGGGCCCGGCCCCACCTCCCCATCCGAGGCCCTGCCCCCTGTCTGCTCCCCGGCTGCCCTGGCAGGGCACCGCTCCTCCTCCTTGGACACCAGCCTCAGGGGGTCCCTGGTCAGTGGGGCCTCCTCCCTGATGGGCCGGAGCCAGTCCTCTCAT
Organism: Eschrichtius robustus; assembly: GCF_028021215.1. NCBI lineage: Eukaryota > Metazoa > Chordata > Mammalia > Artiodactyla > Eschrichtiidae > Eschrichtius > Eschrichtius robustus. The sequence continues at coordinate 113,949,999 of NC_090834.1, read as the reverse complement.
CTTGGAGCCTGGGGGGATGTGGGGCTTGCTGGAGTTTAAGGAAACTAATTACAGTCAGTTGCATAGATTTCAGTGGACAGCTTGAGGAGATGTCACCTGGGGAACGACATCCAGCCAGGATGGTCCCTGAGCCCCTGCATTCAGTCCCCCCAGCCCCTGCCTTGGGCCCTTGCAGACCTGACTTCTGGCACAGGGGATAAATTTTGCCATTCTTGAACTTCATAGAGATGGGTTCTCCCCGTGTCCTGTGGCTGTTCTTGGCCGGGAGGGGCGTGTCACCCCACCATGCCCAGCCCCCACCCCAAGATTGTGCAGGCTGCCGGGGGAGGGGCTTCTGGACACAGGCTTGGCCCCTGTGGGCACCCAGCCCTCCACCCCGTTCCGAGGACCTGGCCAGCTGCCCGGCCATCTGCCACCCTGAGCCATGTGGTTGGAGGGGCAGCAGCGGAGGGCCGGCTGGCACCCTCCCCACATGGGCCTCACCAAGTGGCCCCACCTGCCAAGACCTAGGCCAGCCCCCAAAATGTGTGGACAAGAAAAGAGCAGGAAGTGGGGAGAACATGCCAGGCGATGGGCTGGGTTCCGGTGGGGACAGGTGGGCAGGGTGTGCGCCCTGGCGGCCGCAGGGATGGGGGACCCCGATGGGTGGGCTGGGCTCCTCTCCCAGGCTGTCGTGGGGTTGGGGTCTGCTCCTGGGCCCCGCCTGGGCCTCTGTCTGGCCCAGGCAGCGATGAGCGGGGCTGGGGAGGTGCAGCGTGGGACACGGGGAGGGTGGGGTGGAGTCCCGGCCGCCCTGTCCTGGGAGGGACCTGGAGTGCCCAGCCTTCCCGGGACTTCAGCCCCACCTGTCCTGAGTTTGATGTTCTGTCTGGGTCTAACAGGGCCCATCTTCTCCTGTACTCGGAGGCTGTAATTTTCCTGGAAAATGTTTTAAAAGCTGCCTACGCAGAAACAGTTTCTAAATTACAGGTAGTTTTATTAGCCACGTGCATGCATCCCGTTAGCGCTGAGTTTCTGGTGACTGGATGTGCTTGAACAGGGGGCGCCTGGGGCTTCGGGGCAGCATGTCGGTGACGTGTGTGCGTGTTGTGGGTGAAACTGTGTGATGGTGAGGGACGTGGGCTGTGTGTCCGCGTCACAGTGCATGTGACGGCAGCACCTGGGTGACAGCCGGCGGGTGTCTCTCCTGCCATCTCGGAGCTGGAGGTGAGGATGCTTTGTGGGGTCTTAATTGAAGAAGTCTGTTTGCACCAAGGCTGGGGGCAGCGCCCAGCCCCTCCAGGATACCCCCGACCCGGACGCCCCCCCCCCCCCCGCCGCCTCCACAGCAACTTTGCCGCGGTGTCCTCCCCGTGCCCTTCCACGCGTCCCCACGGGGCCAGGGAGCTCGGAGGGGCTCATTTTCCTGCTGACAGTAGCCATCCGCGCCGCCCTTGAAGGCAGAGCCATCTGGGCAGCCGTTTGGTTTTAAATAACAATTCTCCTCTCTGCTCAGAGGCAGCCCCACCCACCCCGCCGGGGCCCTGGCCTGGGGGCTCAGCCCGGAGACGTAACCCTCCCAGAGGGGGCGCTGCTGGGCTCTGCAGGGGACGGACGTGTGTGGGCTGGGTGAGGGCCCAGGACAGCCTGGCCGGTCGCTGTTTCCTGCAGCCAGAGTGGCCCGACTTCAGCTCCCTCCAAGGGGAGGCTGCCCCCACGCTCACCCTCCCTGGCCTCTGCCCCAGGGTCCCTCCCCTGCCCCAGGGTCCCTCCCCTGCCCCAGTCCCGGCCAGAGGCCAGGGGAGCCCTTTCTGCCTGCGCAGGTCTGCAAGGGCCCCGCTGGCTGCTCCCAGCTCCAGCCTTACCCCGGCGTCCTCGGAGCGCCCCTGAGACCGGGGACGGCCCCTCGGCTCCCCGTTCCTCACCTGCAGGCCGGGTGGGAGGGTTGAGGGAGCCAGCACCTGCCCCAGCCTCTTCTGTGTCCCATCATGGCACGCCCTGGGCAGGTGTGGGTGCCCAGCGGCGCTGGTGGCCGGTCTTGCCTCCCTCACGGTGGCCTTGCCGGCGGTCAGCACCGTGGACAGCGCTGTCCCCGCACCGCTGGCCGGGGCCTGCCACACGGGGGTCATCCCCATCCCACAGGTGGGGGGCACACACATCTCCGTACAGCCAGCAGGCCCCACCATACCTGGGGCTGTGCCCAAGCCCAGCTCTGGGGTGAGGCTGGATCCTCTGGGCCGTCACCTGCTGCCAGTGTCCCCAGCCTGGCTGCTGGTCCCCTCGCCACCGCCCCCCACCCCGGGCACACGCCCAGAGCTGCAGCCCCCACCCCGCCCCGAGGAGGGCTCAGATGGGCAGGATGAACAGGCCGGGGCACGAGAGCCCCGTCCTGTCTGGGGTGCTTAGCGCTGCCACCCAGGCCCCACCCTCAGCCAGGAGCATCCAGAGTGGGTGGTTTATAATTTTTAGACAGAAGCTCTTGTTTTGGTGGAAGGTGCAAAGAGGGATGGGGTGGGGGTCAGAGAGGAGCGCTGTGTTTGCCCTGAGCTGACCGGACCCCCATGGGGGGTTATCATTCCAGCCCGGGGGCTCTCCTGGCCCACTCAGCCAGCCCCGGCGAGGCCCAGAGGGACCTTAGACGCCAGCAGGAGGCCTGGGCCAGAGCCCCTGGCGCCCGCCCACCCCTCGGGGACCCCGCGGCTGCCCCTGCTCTTGGGCTGGGAGCTGCACCACCGCCCCCCCGCCCCATAATTGCAGTCTCTTGCCGGCCCGGCTTCACGCACGGTGTGTGCTCCCCGGTGGGTTAGTGAGAGCAGAGCAGCGTCCCCCATCCCCACCCCTGTAGCCAGGGCTGCCTGCTGGTGGGGGCGGGGAGGCGGAAGTCTCCTCAGGCAGGGGTCTCAGGGCCCATCCGGCCCGAGTCCGGGGTGGGGGGTCCCTGCCAGGGTCAAGGCCAGATGTCGAGGAGGCTCCTGGGCCCGGGGGGTGCGGGGCCCCATGTGCTGCCCAGTTCTGAGTGGGGCAGGGCCCCCAGGGCTGCCAGCCCGTAGGCATCAGTCCCCAGGTGGTCTCCTAAAGCCCAGGTTGCCGTAGGTCCAGGGGCTGGTCAGCCATGTGTGGGGCTGCCCGCCCGCAGCCCGGCCCTGGACACGTGCTCCCGTTTCATCTGGAGACGACCCAGAGGCTCAGAGCCCCGGGGGCTGGAGCCACAGCGCCCTCGGCGGCCGCACTGGCTCGCCCCTGTCCCCCGAGGCCAAGAGCCGTCCCCGGATTCATCACCGCCTGCCCTTCTCTGCCTCTTCCTCCTGTTCTAATCGATTTTTGTGATAATGAGCAATTACGAAGTTCAATAAAAGCTCCAGTAGTCGAGGGGAGGGGGCCAGGGAGCGGGCCAGCAGGGGCTCGAGGGACTGCACCTCCTAGGGGACAGCTGGGGCCGAGGGCGTGTTGGGGGGGATCCAGCCCGGGTAACAGGACAAGACTGGGAGGTCAGCAGGGCAGCGAGGGTGCCCGGGGTCTGCCACAGGGGTCTGGTGGGCTTCTCACCTCCTGCTCCCGCTGTCCCTCTCGCCCTGTCCGGGGCCCAGCTGGGCGGCTGCGGCATCCTCGGCGTCGGCATCTGGCTGGCGGCCACGCAGGGGAACTTCGCCACCTTGTCCTCCTCCTTCCCGTCCCTGTCGGCCGCCAACCTGCTTATCGTCGCCGGCACCTTCGTGATGGCCATCGGCTTTGTGGGCTGCATCGGGGCCATCAAGGAGAACAAATGCCTTCTGCTTACCGTGAGTCCGGGGGGAGGGGCACGCCGGGCGGGACGCGGTGGGGGGGCCGGTGCGCGGGGGAGGCCTCCCCTGACGGACACGGACACCACCCACACGTGTGCCGGGCAGGGCCCCTCCGTTTCCTCCAAGACCCCCTCTCCCACGACCCCCTCTCCAGCTCCTGTCCCAGCCCTCTTGGCCCCCCAGGACCCTCAGCTTTGGAGATGGATTTAGAGGCGGGAACGTTAATCACAGATAATGGAGGAAAATGATCCCTGGGCCGGGCTCCCTACCTATTAGTGTGCCCAGCACAGAGGCCTCTGGCGGCCACCCAGGTCCTAAATCACCTGCTTCAAATGGAGACTTTGTCACGGGTGGGGCCTCCAGAGGGTCTCAGAGGGCACGTCCCCCATCTGTGCAGCTTCTGCAAGTGTCCAGCACGTTCCAGATGTTCCCGTCGGGGCTTGGACCCCTCGGAGCAGCGGGTAGGGTGTGGCTTCGGCCCCTTGGACGAAGGAGGAAGCTGGGGTGTGGGTGGGGCCCCGGGGCCCCGACCCTGGCCTTTCCCACAGGGTGACTTGGAGTTCGGAGGCTGGTGCCTCCTGGGGCAGCGTGGGCCCAGGTTTGAGGGGGGACAAGATCGGGCACCCCAGGAGAGGACCGGGCCCGCTCCCCTGGCCCTGTCCCTTCTCCCCACTCTGTCCAGGGGCCCCATGGGGCCAGTGGGGCTTCAAAGAACGGTGTGCCCCACTTACCCTGGCTTCTGGCCCCACCCCCCCGCCCTCCTTTCTTGGGGAGCGACGTGGCGGGAAAGGAGGTGCCGGCAGGCTCCACTGCTCAGCCCGGTCATGGCGCCAGGGCTGTGCCTCTGGGGGTGCCCGAGTGGAGTCTGCCACCCTGTGAACGGTCTGAGCAGTCAGGGGTGGTGGCTTCTCCAGCTTGGTCCTGCTTGAGAGGGCACTGCCCCCCCGGCTGCCCTTGGGGATGTGACCTGGGGGCTGGGGGTCACTGCAGTTGGACCCACTCCCTGGATGGGGCCACCTGGGGCATCGCTCCACCTGGCTGCCCATCACAAGGACACAGGCGCGGGCCACACACGTGTGCTTCAAGGTGTGAGGCTTGTGCTCAGAGGTCGGGCGAGAGATGACGGCCCCTGGGATGGAGACGGGAGGGTTCCGAGGGAGGTGGGGCAGCACGAGGGGCCTGGTGGTCTCCAGGCTGCAGGCCTGGCTGGGGGCACGCGTCTGAGGTTTGCGGCCCTGCCTGCGGGGGCGGGGGGGGGCCGGCTCGCTGAGGCTGCCTCCTCGCCCTCAGTTCTTCGTGCTGCTGCTGCTGGTGTTCCTGCTGGAGACCTCCCTCGCCATCCTCTTCTTCGCCTACACTGACAAGGTACCGCTGCCCCCGCTGCGGGTGTGGGTGTGGGCGCTCCACCCTGTCCACCAGCGAGGGCCAGGTGCTGTGGGCAGCGAGGAGGCAGGAGGGGCTGAGAACCCAGGCCAGGGACCCCCAGCTCTGCGTGCACAGACACTGGGACCCGGGCCGTGGGTGTGCTTCTAACTGCAACCCCAGGAGGCCAGGCCTGGAGGCTCCGGAAGGTTTCTGAGCTCCCAGGTGGCCCGGGCTGGGTCCCCTGCTCCTGTCTCAGCTGCGTGTCAGCTGGAGGGGAAAAATCTCCCATCCCCCACTCCCATACAGTTGTTCATTTACACAAGCGAGGGCTCATTTACGTGTGTTTTATTCTCTGGGTTATACTCCAAGACTTGTCTTTTGCTCATCCTGTTTGGCTTCGGCGGCTGGAGCTCTCAGTTGGCTCCCGCGTCCCTGACCTGCCCCTCAGAGCACCTCCCTCCTCTCTGGTGCTAGAAGACACTCCAGGCCCATCTTGGGGGTTCCCCGCCCCAGCCCTGGAATCGGCCGTTTCTCCAGGGAGCCTGGTTCCTTCATTGGAGAACGAATGCTCTTAGGAACCAAGATCTGGGCGCTCTTGGCTGGCAGCACGGAGCCGTGTGGGTTGTAACCGGTCTGTGCAGACACGGCCCCAAGGGTTTCTGTGCCCGACCGTCTCCCTCTGTACATTAACGGACGTGTCTGACTTGGATCCCGTGCTCGGCACCGCGGGAGGCCCAGGGAAACCTTGGGGCAAAGGCCAGAGCCTGGTGGGGGCTTCTGGGAGGAGGTGACTGCAGGCAGGGGGACAGAAGGCACAGGGGGCCGGGGCGGGCGGGGCTCTGGACGAGGTAGGTGGAGCTGGCTGCTGGGTGGCCCCGCTGTCCTGCAGATCGACAGCTATGCACAGCAGGACCTGAAGAAGGGCCTGCACCTGTATGGCACCCCGGGCAACGTGGGCCTCACCAACGCCTGGACCATCATCCAGACAGACGTGAGTCGGGGGGGTGGCCGGGGCGTGTAGGCGGGGGGCGTGGCCGGGGCGGGGACGTGCCCCCCTCCCGCGCGCAGTCCCAGCCCACCCCTCCCGCAGTTCCGCTGCTGCGGGGTCTCCAGCTACACGGACTGGTTCGAGGTCTACAACGCCACGCGCGTGCCCGACTCCTGCTGCCTGGAGTTCAGCGAGAGCTGCGGGCTGCACGCGCCCGGCACTTGGTGGAAGGCGGTGAGCCTGGCCCCGGGGACTGCGGGTGGAGGGCCGGCCTCGCAGCCCCCCCCCCCCCCCCCCCCCCCCGTGACGCCTGCTCTTCCTGCAGCCGTGTTACGAGACGGTGAAGGTGTGGCTCCAGGAGAACCTGCTGGCCGTGGGCGTCTTTGGGCTGTGCACGGCACTGGTTCAGGTACGCGGGGACCCACCCCAGCCCCGGCCCCGGCTCCCCAGCACCTGTGTGAAGGCCCTGAGCCCAAGGACAAAGCAGCAGAGGAGTGTGGGTCCCCACGCGGAGGTGGGGCTCACAGGGGATAGTCAGGAACGATGTCCGTGGGGAGGTGGCCTCGGACGCCTCAGAGGGCAGGCCGCCCCGGACTCCTGGGCAGAGGGCCCTACCGTCTCCTCGTGGACGGAAGCACAGACCGGATGCCGCTGCTGAGGGCCCACGTGCCAGCCCTATTCCTGCAGGCCCTGCCCAGTGGCCGTGGTGGGCGGTGGTCACAGGACTGCCCAGTGCAGAGTGAGGTGGGCGGCCCAGGCCCTGGTGTGAAGTCCAGCCAGCCCGCCCCTGCTCCCCAACCCCCATGCAAGACCCGAGTGCCAGGACCCTGGGGGAGCTCGAGGTCAAGCAGTGTCAGGGCAGCCCCCGTTTCTGGGGTGCAGACAGGGGTCCCAGACAAACACTCCCTAAGGGATGATGGCAGTCTGACAGAGAGGCAGAGGGCAGCTGCTGGGGGCCTAGCCTGGAACCCGTAGGCCCTGAGACCACCAGCAGAGCCCAGGGTGGCCAAACCCAGCCCAAAGGGAAGGCGGGTCTGGGGCTGACACCAAGGGGCCCGTGGGGGGCAGGCCCTGCCGGAGGCTTCCCCAGGGAAGGGTTGCTCCAGGCCACCTGGGAAGCTGTGGTGTGGGGTTGGGGTGCCTGCCGCGGGCTGTCGCCCCTGGAGCAGCCCTGCCCAGCCCTGCCTCTCCCCACAGATCTTGGGCCTGACCTTCGCCATGACGATGTACTGCCAGGTGGTGAAGGCTGACACCTACTGCGCGTAGGCTGCCAGCTGCCTGCCACCCCTGCTTCGCTGCCGAAGGACGTCGCCCCTGGGGAGACGACCGTGTCCCCACCTGCCTCTCCCACTACAGGACCTCTCACCAGCCCAGGCATGGGCACGGGAGGAGCAGGCAGCCAGAGCCCCCGGGGCTCCCAGCCAGGCCTGTGAGCGCAGCCGGGGCTGGGGCCAGGAGGGGCTTCTGGCGCTTCTTACACCCGGCCGTCCTCCAGAGCAGTGTCTTCCCCCGCAGCCCTGTCCTGGGCAGGGGGCTGGGGTGGGAGGTGAGGGGTTGACCACTGGTCCTGGTGCTCGAGGCGGGTCTGCAGCCCCGTCCACCCACATTCCACAGCGGGGCCAGGGCCGGCTCTGCGTGCGTCTTAATAAAGTTGTGTGGGCAGCAGCCCCCCAGCCGTGTCTCTCACTGCCCTGACCCCGGGGGGGCCACACCAGACAGGCCCTGTGTGGCCCTGGGTCCTCTGCCCACCGATACCGGCCTGGTGCCCGAGTGGGGCTCCGGGATGTGCGCGGGCCCAGCAGGGGGAGCTCCCTGACCAGACAGACGGCGGCCCCTGCGCTCGCAGAGGTTGGCAAGAGAACCTCAGTGAGGCTGGCTCAAAGCCGTGGCGGAGAACGGCCCTGAGCCTCAGTGACCCGCCCACGGCCCGTGCTGCGGACACCCCTCTCCTGACGTGGGGGGGCCCCCATCCAGCCTCAGGGCCTCCCCCTCCCCCAGGGCTGTCCTCCCAAAGCGGAGCTCAGCTCCATCTTTCCTGTTCTCTATTCCTATTTCGTTCCTGGGAACTCTGTCCCTTAAGTGTCACTCACGGATTTTGCAAATAAGTAGGCTGTTGGCAGCGAAGCAGTTGTCACAAGGCCCAGAATCAGAGAAACGGTCAAACTGCTCAAACTGCGTCAAACCACCTCAAAGGTGGGGCGGGGCTTCCTGAGGACACGACTGATGGGGAGTGAGGAGGGTGGTGGGTCTGGGGGTCCAGGCTGGGGGATGGGCCCCTCCCAAGGGCCTCACTAGCTGTGGGGCATCTGACCCCCCAAATGGCACCCCATACTCTGTTTCCAGCCCGTACGCCTGCCGGCCCTGTGGCCCCACCCCCTCTGCATCCTTGCTGTGTGGCAGACCTGCCTGGTGATGCCTAGCCAGACACTGACCCCGGTGCAACCCAGACCACCAGGGTGCCCGGCCCCTCCTGGCCCTTGGACCCCCACCCCACGCCCCACTGGCCTCCCCAGTCCTCAACTCCATGGAAGCCACCAGAAGGCCGGGGACCGTTCGAGCAGAAGTAACAAGAGTTAGCGAGCGGTTCAAGCACCAAAACCAAACCGTTCTCAGGCACCACGGCAAACAAGCAGGAAGGAAGTGAGCAGAGTCCAGCCAGGCCGTCCCCCCAGCCCTGCCAGCGCCCTCTGCCCTCTGCCCAGGTCCCCATCTGCACCTCTCCAGCTCCGCTCGGTGAAAGCCGCTGCTCGCCTGTGCTCGGTCATCCCCGCGCGTCTCAGGCGCAGACTTGGGGCACCAGACCCTCGCGCCCAGCCCCGACTCAGCTTCTCTCATGGCCCCCGAGCTGCCTCGGCAGCCCCGGCTCTGCTGAGATCCCAGTGGCACACGCGGGGCCTGTTTAACCCGGGGCCAGCCCTGCCTGCTGCCACGCGCTGGCCCGCGCCGCTGTGGGGTTCCCAGGCCCCCTCCCCCTTCGCTGGTTTCCCCGTCCTCCAAGCCTAGGCTGAGGAACCTCCCAGGCACCCGGCATCCGGTCACCCAGCTGGCTGCACGTCCACAGACACCGAGCACGCTGTGGGCCCACAACTGGCCTTGCCCCCTCACGCCCCAACTCCTGCAGACCGCCCCGCACCACAGCCCAGCGCCCACTCCCGGTGCGACGGCCTCCTTGCTCCCCTCCCGACCCGGCCTTTGAAGCTGTGGGGACTGGCCTACAGCCCTGCCCTTGGGACCACAGCCAGGGGTGCAGCAGGCAGCGTGGGGCTGAGGGCCTTGGGGAGACAGGCTGGCACAGGCAGGTGGGGGGGGGGGCATCTGACCTACCATCCCAAGTGCCCGCCTGAAGCCCACGCTGGTAGAAGTGGGGTGTCCAGGTGGGCTGCCGCCAGCCAGCCTAGTTGCCGCTGGGGGGCCACGAGGCCAGACCTCCAGCCCCACCACGAGCAGCAGGGTTCTCCCTTGGGACAGGTGCCGAGGGCCCCGCCAGGCCCTGACCCCGAGGACAGATACACGTCCCCTCAGGACCCTCCCCCAGTCACGTCCCACAGCCGCTGCACCTGGGCTCACGCACAGCGTCTGACCAGCGGGTCCAGCAAGCAGCACCGTCACAGACAGATTTGTCTGCTTGGAGCCAGCGGGCCCACCGAGGGGGCGAGGGCTGGGGGTTAGCTGTCCTTCGACTCCCGGCAACCCAGGGCTTCTCCCAGTGCTCCCTCCTGGGAGCAGGGCCGTTCCCAGCGGCCAGCGGGCAGCGGGCCTGCGGCAAGCTGTCGTTCCACAGTGACCACCCAGCCCACCGCACCACTGTGGGGCGGGGCCAGCCTCTCGGAGCCCCGGTCTCCGCCGTGGCGCCCCCACCCTCGCTGTGTGGTGCCCATCGGGCTCCCAGGCAGGCAGGGTGAGCCAGCGCCCGCAGGGGGAGGCTGGGGCCCCTCTGCACGGCCCTGGGGTGATGCCCACTGGAGCGCCCAAGTGTCGGGGAGCCTGGGGCTGTCCCGGAGCCTCCCGACCCGCAGCGATCTGCTGGCCGTGCAGGACCCCCTGCCAGCCTGTGGGGTGGGGACTGTGGGTCCCGCCCTCACCGGCCACCAGCGGACAGACAGCCAGGGCTGGGCCAGAGAGGCCTGCATCCTCAGGGCCCGCTGCCCCCCACCCCCCACCCCCCACCCCCGTCACTGATGAGGAGCCCGGGGTCCCAGGCCGCCCTGCCCCCGCCCGAGGCTGCAGCGCACACAGCACGGGAAATGGAAGAGTCTGTATTTCGCCTGTCAGTCCCTCCGTCTCTTGGAAAAGCTCAGGCCGGCTCCAGGCCAGGCCTACAGCAGGTCGTAGAAGTAGTCCAGGCCCTGGCCCAGCTCCCAGATGGATAGCCCGACGCCCAGCTCCCTGGCCAGCTCCAGCCGCACCTGCAAGGACTGAGGCAGAGGGAGTGTCGGCCCCACCCTGCCCCCGTGGGCCACCTGCCGACCCCTGCCCACCGCAGCCCAGCTGAGGGCCAGGGTTGCTGGGGGAGGGCTTGCGTCTGCTGCCCCCACGCCCAGTGTCAGGGCCCACACGCACCTTCAGCGTCGGGTAGAAGACGACGTGCCTCCCACCGCGGCTTCTGCAAGACAGCAGAACCCTCAGTCCGCCGGCCCCGACTCCCACCCGCCTCTGCTTCTCCCCGCCCCGCCTCCCCCTCCAGCCAAGGCCTCAGGTGCCCCTCCTCGGGCCACGCCGGCCCTCAGGGGCAGAGGCAGAGCTCGAGGCCCGCATCACCCGGGGCCTCCCCCAGACACTCACTTCTTGTACTCGAAGAAGTGCTCTGCGGCCTGGCTGTCCCACACCATCTGGGGCCGGTGGTCCTTCAGCGTCTGGATGTACCTGGGGGAGGCCGGGTGTGGGTGCGGGGGGCCCTCCCCTGCCCACCTGAGCACCTGGACGGGGTGGAGGTGGCCTCTGCCATCACGGAAGGGGTGAGGCCACCCGAGGGCAGCAGGACGCGGGGTGCCATCCCCCGATGGTCTGCGGAGTGCCTGCAGCACACCGGGCCAGGTGGGAGGGCTACACCTGTGGCCCAGACACGAAGAAAAGCCAGGAAGCGGGACCATGGGACGGGGTCTGGAACACTCGGGCCGGGGCCGCGGCGGCCGGGTCCTCACTGGGGGTAGGGGGAGGACAGAGACCCCGAGAGGCTGCTGAGATGTGAGCAGAGGCCGTGGCTGTGCTTCAGAGCTCACTGCCGCACCCCGAGCTGGCGGCGCTGCGTGCAGGTGGAGCGTGGGCCCCGCGCTGTGGGCGCGGCGCCTGCTGGGCCGGTGGTGCGGGCAGGCGCTCCCGGGGTCGGCCTGGGGTGCTGCAGAAGCAGCAACTTCTGCAGTTGCTGGGGAGGTTCGGGGCCAGCCGCAGGCCTGAGGATGAACGAGAACTGGGGGCAGCCTCGGCACTGCCCTCCCCCGTCCCCCCCCCCCCCACCGGGGGGACAACAGTCCAGGGCAGTGGTTTCCGGGCCCTTTCAGAGGCCAAGTTGTCCTCGGCCTGCCTCCTTGCTGTGGACACAGCTGCCCCGAGCCCACGGGAGGCCCCGCCTCACTGCCAGGAGCAGGGGTTGGGAACCCCTCCCCGCCCAACAGAGGACACACAGAGGACAGGCCGGTGCCCAAGGTGCCGCGTGGCCAGGACAACTGGGGTCTCCAGCTCACCCCGTGTCTTCCTGGCACGCAGTCGATGCCCAGACAGGCCGGAGACCTGCAGCCTGGGCCCAGGGAGGGGGCTGCGATGCCGCAGGCTGCAACTTACGCATCGGCAGGGGGTCGGGGCTGGACAGAGCAGTGGGAAACGAGGTGGTGGCCGTCCAGGGGACGTCCGGGTTTGCTCCCACGGGGCCTGGGCCAGGGACAGCCACGACCCCCATCAACCAGCTCGAATCGTCCAAAATTATTGCGGTATACTCAATTAGCACAACGCTCTTGGGATGCTTGATGTCATCCGCAGCTTTTGATCCAACGTCGGCTACGTGGCTGAGACAAACGTGGGACGTGGGGGGACGGGATGTGTGGGGAAGGGCGGGGCATCCTGACCCAGCCTGACCCTGAGCCCCCGAGTCCCAGGGCAGATGCTGGCGGGCAGGTGGCTCTGGGCCCTCACGTCTGGGGAGCTCTGGCTGTGCACTCCTCCTCCGGGGCCGCCCCTCAAAGTCTGCTACCTGCTGGAGGTGGTGAGGCTGCGGGGACAGCCGAGGCTGGGGTCTCTGTCGGGGTTCAGCCAGACCCCTGAGAGCACCTGGTCCCTCCCCTCTGAAGGCCGAGGCTTGGCGGTGCCAGGGCTGGGGCCACACAGGCCCTCACACTCGCCTGAGTGCAGCCCCGGGAACACGGAGCAGCAGAGTGGGGTGTGAGCCAGGGTGGGGGCGGAGGGACAGCTGTGCAGACGGCCCCCAGGCAGGCGGTCCAGGAGGAAGAGCAGGGCCACGGGGGCTGAGGGTCAGGGTGGCAGGGTCCTGCCTGGGAGGAGGAGGAGGAGTCCGGGGCGGGGTGGGGCGGGGTGGGGGGCAGGGGGGCAGGGGGGCGGGGATGAACGGAGGGAAACGGTACAGATGGGCCCTGAGCGTTTCCCCGAACTAAAGCAGAAGGCCTCGGCCACACGCCGGGTGACCGTTTCCATGAAATGTCCGGACGAGACGAGTCCACAGGCAACGCAGATTAGTGCCCCAGGGGTGGGGGGCTGCTACCAAGCGTTCCGGAATTGGAGGTGGCGGCTGCACGACCCTGAGAACGGACTAAATGCCGCGCAGGTGTGCGCTTTGCAGTGGGGGGTTTACAGTGTGTGACTCATACCGTCCCCACTCAAAAAAGTTCTCGGGCTTTGGAGCGAAGGGTTCAAGGAATGGCGGACAGAATCGTAGACGAAGACACACCCAATGGGTCGGTGGAGGATCCAGGGCACCGAGACGAGGTGCACGTCCCCCAGTTTCCAGAAGAGCGAGCAGAGGCCAGCTGAAGAGAGGTGATCAGGCTGTGTGGGTGAGGGGGAAGAAGGGAGATGGGGGGACGGAGGAGGAAGGGGGCACCCCGCCCCAGGAAGAAAGCCTAGTGAGGCCTCTGCCTCGGCTGGCGGGGCCTGCGGTGCCCGGTGCTCTCCGCTGTGACCCCACGAGAACTGAAGGGCCTGACCTCATCTGGCCAAGTCTAAGCCACCTGGGTGCCCTGGGCGGAGAGGCCACTGGCACTGTGACCCACGGCTGGAGCCTGCCCCGGATGGCACCGCTTCCGAGCCGGCCTGAGGACCTGGGTCGGGCACGCCCCGGGGGGGCACCTGACTTGCTGGCCCACCTTCTGGGCAGGTGACCTTCCTGGGCACCGAGAAGGGCGGTCAGCCCTGACCCGGTTTCCCCTGCAGTCCCTGCAGCATGTGGCCAGGATTCCACGGCCCCTGGTGACGGCCTTCCCAGGCTGGGCCGGAAAGGGGCGTGTGGAAGGGGCAGGGCCCCCCCGCCGGAGGCCCACACAGGGGGTCCAGTGGGTGCCGCTGCGGGTGACGAGAGAAGGTGCCTCCCGCCCCTGGGTCCCAGGCCCCCACCTGCAAGCAGCGGGACCGTTCCCAGCTGTGCCTCCGACGCAAGGGCTAGCAGATACGCTGAGCAGAGGCACCGGGAAAGCGGTCAGGGTCAAAGGTGCACGGGGAGACCCCGGCTGGGAAGCAAGAGCGGGATGCTCGCAGAGGACCAGGACAGGCTCTGGGATCACACAAGCCAGTGGAGAAGCAAAGGACCTCAGCAAGGAGCGCGGCGCAGGGACGGAGAAGGCCCAGAGCCACGGGACAGGGCTGCAACAGGCAGCCCTGGGACCAGGCGCCACCAGTCGCCCCTAGGCAGAGCGAGACCCCGGCGCAGCACGGCCACACAGGGAGAGCTTCCCCGAGCCTCTGTGCCCTTGACTGGTGCCCTGGCCCAAGAAGAGTCCTCTGAGCAGGGGCAGGAGGTCTGCCAGACGTGGCCCACCCTCGGGGACCCATCTGGCCGTGTTCTGCTGGGGCTGGCTCTCCTTGAGGTCCCTGGGAGGCAGGGGCAGGGGAGGCCAGGCAGCGTGGGGCTGTGGGTCCCAAAGATGCAGGAGTATGGGTGCCCACTTGGCTTGAGGGCGCTCACGGGGCTAGCCGGGCACCCTGGCCGCCAGGGCAGTGGGAGGGCCTCCCAGAATGGGGGCTTGGCAGCCGTGGGGACCCACGGATCAACACCCAGAACTGCACGTTGGGTGACGTGAGCCTGCAGGCAGGGGAGCCCTGGCCCCTCCTGGGGTGTTTCACAGCCGCCCAGACTCCTCAAAGTTGGGGAGTGACGAGGCCACGCACACAGGAGCCTGGCCGTGGTCACGATGGGGTCTGCGTGTCACCCAGAGAAGGCGAACAGAAGCTGGGGGGTCAATGGAGAACCCAGAATGTGCACAAACAGCCTGTCCTCCACCCCCTCCCCCCCGTGGCAGGCACAGAATGTGGTCCTGGCTGGTGGAGGCCAGAAGGCCAGCCCCGGCCTGACAGAGCTGGCCTCCCGCCCCTGCCTCGGGGTCCTGGCTCCGTGTGCGCGGGAGCAGATGGTGAGGCCGCTAATCCCCCACTGCCTGAGGGGACCGGGGACACCTGCCACAGAAGGCCAGGGTCTCAGCGTTGGAGAGGCTGAGGCGGGAGGGCAGGTAATCCTTGGCCAGGCTGGCCTGGGCTGTCAGCGGAAGAGATGGAGAGACTCCGGCAGCCACAAGGCTCACCTGCCCCTCACACCTGGCCTGTCGTCTGCCCAGTGAACAGAGGCCGTTGTAGTGAGCTCCGGGGTGGAGACCGGCTGAGGGGCGCATCCTGGTGAGCTGTGTTTCTGGGGGGGGCCGGACCTGGGTAAGCATGCTCACCCGCTGCAGAGGCAGCCCTCCCCTCTCCCACGGAACAGGCATCCATCTGCAGGCGGCCTCGCTAAGCCTGCCCATCTGGTTCCCCAGATCCGAATGATCTGGCCCTGGGAGGGGGAGGGCTGCTGACCAGCCCTGGGAGAGGCCTCTCCCCACGACCCCCAGAGCCCCAAGGCCCTGAGCCCAGGGGTCAACCCCGCCCTGCACGCCGGGGAAGGGCTGGAAGAAATCAGGCTGTGGACAAAAGAGGTCAAGTGCAACCCCAGGGGCCAGCTGGGGGCCCCATCCCCTGTCCAAGGCTCACCCAGGGTGCGGGCAGCAGGCGGCAGATGGCCGGCCAAGGCCCTGGGAGGGAGGAGGAAGCGGTGGGGTGGGGGCACCCGGGCCGCGGGAGGGCGAAGCCTTGGTGCAGGCTCCGGGTGTGGCGGGTCCTGCGGCGCCCACCCACCACGGGATGAGGAGCGTCAGGGAGCCACCGCCAGACGCACAGTGCCCCCGGCCTGGTCTCACTGCACCGGCCCGACCTCTGCCCCATCCCGCGGAGCGGCTGAGGCCTGGGGAGGAGAGGGGCTCGGCGACGTCCTGGTTCCCCAGCTCAGGCCGGCAGCAGCCCCACCGCCCACGCACGGTGGGGACTCCGGGCATCCCCACACCACGCCCCCCCTCCCCCGACGTCAACACGACCCCCGGGGACAGCAGTCAGCCCTTCACGGGCCTGTCGACTCCATCCGGGCCCCCCTCAGCCCCTCCACAGGACAAACTCACCGGGTAGGACCTGAGCGGGCGCCGCTGCCTGACCTCCACGCGCCCGAGGTGGGAGCCGCAGCCCTGCCGCCCGGCACTCAGCCTGCTCGGACCCTTGGGAGGCCCTGCTGAGCCGGCACCTGCTAGGTCCAGGTGAGGTGGGTGGCGGCCTGCAGGAGGTCTGGGCAGGGCAGTCCCTGACACACAGCCCAGCCATGCCCCCAGGCCTGGGGGCACCCTCTCCACCGCCCCCGCACAGGCCCACCTCCCTCCTCTGCCTCCAGGCCTGGCCGTCAACAGTGGGGACATGTCTGGTGGGCGGACCCGCTCAGCTGGGGTGGGGCCCGGATGGGGCAATGCAGCCTTCCGTCCCTGGCTGGGGGCAGTCTGTATGCGTGTGTGTACGTGCGCACCTGTGCTCTCGCTAAACACACGTCTTCATAACCAGACTCCCCCCGCCCGCCTCCCAGCCCCTCCTCAGAACCGGCAGGGGCCGCGTGGTGCCTTTGTCGCCGGGCCCCACGAGCTGGGTTAATGGCTGCAACAACTCCACCTCGTAAGTTACTGCTGGGCCCACATTTAGTGAGGAAATTACAGCTCTTCACTCCTCAAGCGGTGTTAGAGATGAACCGTGTCCCCCCAGTCCATATGTTGCGTCCTAACCCCCAGAACCTCAGTATGTGACTATATTTGGAAGTGGGGCCTTTAAAGAAATGTTTAATGTAAGATGACTGAGGTACCCTGGGATGGCCCTAACCCCACAGGACTGTGTGCTTATAAAAAAAGGAAGTCAGGAGACAGGCACACACAGAGCAACGACCCCACGAGGACACAGAGAGGAGACGGCCGTCTACATGCCGAGGAGAGAGGCCTCAGGAGGACCAGCCCTGCCCACACCTGGGTGTGAGACTCCAGCCTCCAGGGCTGGAGACGACGTATTTCTGTGGCTCAAGCCCGGCCGTGGTACCTGTGTGGCGGCCTGAGCAGAGGTGGGTGGCACCCCAAGGCCAACACCTCCTGCCCTGCCCATAGGCCCTGGCCGGCAGAGTCGGGGGCTGGAGAAGTGGGGCGCCAGGTCCCTCTGGCTCTGCCTCACGCAGGCGGCCCTGGCTGCTGACCCCGCCTCTGCAGCGGGAGAAAATGCCCTCCTGCTCCATATCCTGAAACCCTAGGGCCTGGTGCTGGGAGCCCGAGCTCCAGACGCAGCTCCGCCCGACGCCCCCCCCCCGAGCCGGGGACCCTGTCAGGGACGCTCCCAGGAGCCCCACGTCCGGAAAGGCTGTGGTGGGGAAGGGGCAGTGCACAAGGAGCAGACAGCAGCCATGACCGGGAGGACAGATGGGCGGGGCGGATCCGAGGCACAGGCGCCGGGGGCCGAGAGCCCCTCTGCTGCGGGGACATGGGGTAGGCTTGGGCTGCTCCAGGGCAGTGCCTACCTGCCTGGCTCCCGCCATCCACAGGGCTCCCTCAGCAGAGGGGCAGGCCCTAGGGAGGAGGGGCTCCCAGGCCTGCGCTGGAGCCCAGGCCCTAGCACCAGCTGTGCGCACGGGGCAGGGTCCGGAAGGCACGGCTGACTCCGATGTCCCACCCCTCCGATGTCCCACCCCTGGAGGGGCCCAATCCGCTCCTCCTTGTCCTGGAGGCCCTGCCTTCAGCACAAAAGGGACCCAGGCAACGGGAGCCCCACCCCACTGGGGGGGCGGGCTGGGAGCAGCCCTCCCGGACCCACGAGTCCAGGCACGGGCCAACCCAGCAGCCTCTGTCCCTCCCCCAAGGCAGACATGAGGGAGTCACTGTGGACGACGGGCGCGGACAGCCCGGCGGGCAGCTGGCATTCGGCGCCTGACCCCTGCCTGGGCTGACACGTGTGTCCCCGCGGCGAGTGGGCCTGCAAGTGACCCTGCAAACGGTGGGGAACAGTGGGCACACGCGCTCAGGTCACGGCCTCGGGACCGTCTCTGCTGACGGAACCAGGTCCCTGAGAGAAGCGTACAACTCTTGGTGTCCAGGGGACGTGACAGCACCCAGCGCGAAAGCAGAGGGTCAGGAACCCCAGATGCCCAACACCTAGCCAAGCGAAACTCACAGCGTCCAGCCCGGAGCAGAGGCCCACAGAGAGCTGGCTCGACGGGACCATGGGAAGGGGACAGTGCTGAGTGGACCCCAGACGGGCCCAACGCCACGCAACCGTCCTCACCCGGTGCTGAGAGGAGACGCAGAGGCTCAGCCCCACACACACTGCCTGACAAGAGAGCTACTACGACACGTGGGAAGGAAAAGCCCCGGACGAGGCGTGACCAAGAAACGGTCTGTGGGCTTGAAGACAGCAAGGAAAACTGAACAGAAGAAAACAGAGGCCAAAAAAATAAAATGAGTGTCAGCGGATGGGGGGACAAACAGACTGGCCTAACACACGAGTACTTAATGGGCCTGGAAGAAGAGGAGAGAAAGGGAGGGACAAAAAAATAGTAGAAAAGATAGACTATAATCTTCCCAAATATGATGAAAAGGATAAATGCACAAATCTAAAAAACTCAACGGAGACCAGGAGGAAAAAATGTAAAAAAGCCTACGTGGAGGCACCTGGTGATCACAGCCCAGTGGTGCTTGGTGGTGATACGTGTGGAGAAACCGGGTGACGAGTGTCTTGTGGGACAGAATGCACGGGAAGATGGCGAAGCAACACCGTCAAGGTCCTGGAACAAGCTGGCAACCCAGAACCCCACATCCAGCACAAACATCTCCCCAAAACCCAGCAAGATAAAATGGAAGAGGATTCAAACACTGGTAGAAATGCACAGCAAGCAACGCAAAGGGCGTCCTTCAGGCTGAAGGAGAGGAGGCCGGGGGGCCCGCATGCTGCTCCTGCCAGATGGGGGCCACACCCCCGCCGACCCAGGGGACGAGAGGGCACTGCGACGGCACCCTGCAGGCGCCCGGTACGTGGTCAGACCCTGCCAGGCCTCCTCCTCGCCGCACCCCCTCACCTCTGGGAGACGCACACCTCCTGACACGAGGGCGCCGTGGCAGACGGCACAGGAAGCCACCTGGCACGGGCCAGCCGCCGGCTCACCTGGCCCCGATGACGGGCTCGCGGGTGTCCTTGGAGGCTGAGTAGTCCATGCCGTAGAAGTTGAGTCCCAGCAAGATCTTGCTCCGCCACTTGGACTTGGGGTCCAGGACCTGGACGCAGGCTCGCACCCAGGACAGCGGTGCGCTGGGGCCGGCCCTGCAGGGCCAAGGAGAAGTGGGTTCAGCGGCAGGCAGAGGCCTCAGGGTGCCCCAGGTTGGGGTGGGGCCCACACACGGAGTGGGAAGGACGGCAGCAGACAGGCGGGCCCCTGCAGCCAGCCGAAGGCTCAGGTGAAGGCCCGAGATGGACAGAGGCAGCAGCATGACGCCCCCGGCCACGGGAGCACCTTCTCCTGGGCGGAGAGGCAGGCCCAGCACCGCAGCCACCACGTGGCGGCCAGGGTCGCATAGGCGTGGATGGACACCCCGGGATGGCATTCCCATGGGGGTGCCCGCTGCCCTGTGTCATGTGACCCCAAAAAGGAGAAGGTCGCCCAATGCAAGGCTGACTGTGGGCTTCGGGAAGAAGAGACCGGGCCCTTCATGTGCCTGGAACCAAGAGCTGACACAGCGTGGCCCTGAGCAGGCTCGTGGGAAGCTGGACCTCGCCTGAGCGTCCAGGCCCCCGGTTGGGGGAGCATCTCTGCGCCAAGCCCGAGCGCACGGGGCCCCGGGGTGCCCCCACTCACTGCTGCGCTGTGGAGTAGTCATAGGTCATGAGGCTGAAGCCATCCAGCACGGGGGCCAGCTGCTCAAGCTCCTTGTGCGTGAACATGCCCAGCTTGTTGGTCCTGCAGTGAGATGGCGCGGTCACCACACCCAGCTCGCATAGCCCCTCCAGCCCCGCCCCAGCTGACACCTGGGCTCAGCAGAGGGCACGGCAAGCCGGCCGTGCGGGCTCCCAGCTCACGCCCCTTCCTCCCCCACGCCAGGAAGACACCTCAGGTCACTTTCCCCGGAGAGTGACCCGGCGCTCGGTTACAGGGGATGGCCCGCAGCTGGGTCCCAATGGGCAGAGCCTGCTGCCGGAGGTCCAGCAGAGACCCGGCTCCCCTCCTGCCCAGTGCACTGGAGATCGCGATCAGCCCAGCTCCGGGAGGGCCCATCCCTACGTGGGCACAGGAGGCCAGCCCTGCTTCATCTCAGCTGTGAGCACGGTGCCATGAGCAGAGCGCCCTCCCTCCCGAGGCCTCAGGCCTGGGGCAGGCGGGAGCCCAGGTGGCCTGTCTGCTGGACACACCTGGTCCGCTAGCCCACCCGCTCTGCCTGCAGCAGCCCCTAGGACTGCAGCCTTGTCCCAGGGTGGCGGGGCTCTCTGCTCCCCCGGACAATGTGGGCAGAGAGAGAATCCCTCCTCTCAGCCAGCACCTCCAATCCTGGGGCAGGGGCAGGGGCAGGGGCAGGGGCAGGGGCGGCCCACTGTGTGGACCTCAGCCATGGTCACCGGTTCCACGGGGTCCAGGCAGCCCTGAGATACCCCATCTCAAGGCTGCCCACTCCAGCTGAGCAAAGCCTGCCCGGGCTGCCACCTTTGGAGGGAGCAGCCAGGAGGCCAGGCCCAGCCCCCTCCCGAGACACGAGGCACCCGTGGAACCTGAGGACCCGCAGCACCAGCCAGCGACCCCGGGACCCCAAAGCCGCCCCTGAGTGGGACAGAGCAAGACTCAGTGACGGGCACCTGCCGTGGCAGGGAGCTCGCGGACACGCCTGGGGAGCAGATGCTTCACCGGGCAGCGACAGCCATGCTCCCTGTGGCCACACTCCAGACCGGGCCCCTAAAGTCAGCTAGAAGACACCAGGCCCGGCAGATGGCGTTTTCCTCCCGGCTCAGCCCCAGAGATGGAGACGGGCCTGTGTGAGGAGGGCCTGGGACCTCAGGGCCTGGGGCACCCCAGAAAAAGCGGATGCCATCAGCTCCAGGAAAATGTTTCCACAATTCAAAAGCTCACCCATCCCCAGGTGGACGTTCGCTCAGGAACCCATGGACATCCAGCCCTACCGTTTCTGGATTCAATGGCTCACAAGGGGAGGCAGGGTTGCGAGCTGAGCAGTGCAGTGGCCCAGCAGGGACTATGCCCCTGTGTCCCATGTCCTGGTCACTGCAGCACTGGGGCCTTCCAGGAGGCGTTCCCTGCTCAACTGGGAGAGGGGACCCCACCCGCAGGGGTCCTGGAAGCGCTGGTACCAGGTGTGAAGGGGAGGCCGGCGAGGGACAGGACTAAGGCAGGCAGAGGGGCAGGGGGCAACGAACTCCAGGCGGGGGCGGGCACCAGGAGGCCTGCTACCCTGCCGGCCTCGCTCACCCCATAAAAAGAAACTCTTCTGCTCAAAGCCGCTCAGCACAGCAAACAGCCTCACTTTCACTGGCCGATTATTTCTTAGACACACTCTCAACACGGCCACGGGGGTCAGGGAGGGTGGAGTTTTCCAAGCCCCTTCTCCCAGTCACACTCTGTTCCAAGAAGTCCGCTGCTGGGAGGAGGCTGGTGCAGGCTCCCATCCCGCATGACTCCCCGAGCCGCCGCCTTTGCTGGTTTCAGCTGCAGCCCCGTCAGAGGCAGGCTCTGCTCTGTGCGGCCTGCGCCCACCAGGCCGGGGGCCGCGGCTCCTGCCGACATCAAGCGCGCGGCCCAAAGGGCTGTAGGGGCCGCCCTGGCCCATCAGCCCCTCTGCTTCCCAAGGCTCTGACCACCTCATGGCCTCTGGCTACGCCTCATGTCCGGGCGCCCCGGGCTGCCAGGTGCTTCTCACCGAGTCACCGCCCGTCTGACTGCAGGCACCCCTCCCATCCAGAAGGCCGGGCTGCCGTGCGGGATCCTTTACCCCGAGACCCTGGAGCTGCCAGAGGCGGGGCTGGGGCAGCACCCGCGTCTCCTCCGGCGTTGCAGAGTGAGAGGTGGCCCTGGTGGACGTCGTGTGGCCTGGCCTCCCCTCTCCACGTGGCCACGGACAAAGGACAGCGTGTGGCCTCTAGGCCAGGCGTCCCCAACCCCCCGTCCTCGGACGGCTACTGGTCCGCAGCCTGTCAGGAACGGGCCGCACAGCAGGAGGCTTCGCCTGCCGCTCTGCTCCCTGTCGCTCCCACGACCGCCTGAGCCACCCCGTCCCCCGCCCGTGCAAAAACTGTCCTCCACGAAACCGGTCCCTGGTGCCAAGAAGGTTGGGGACCGCTGCTCTAGACGGTTTCCCCCCAGACACGAGGCGGCTCGCCCACACAGGGGACACTACAGCCCTGCTCGGGGGAGAAGGCACAGGGTCTGTCAGTCCCCTCCCCGGCCTGCCTCTAAGGGCCTCGCCCCTCCCCAAGACCCCTAGCCCCCTGCCCCTCCTGCTTCACCCACACGGTGGACGCCTCCCTCTTCCACTGCCCTAACCAGCGCCATCTCAGGGCTTGGCCCCCTCACTGGAGCGGCGTGGGCCGGGCATCAGGGCCACAGGCGCACATCAACCCCTCGCTGCCCCCGACCTGCTGGAGACCCCTCCTTATGCGGTGCTGAGTGCCCCGCCCCAGAGAATCCCATAACAGCTCCCCATTGCTTAAACCCACGGCTCTACCCTCTGTCCCCTCTCCCCTACGTGCATCCCTCCCGACACCACGAAGCCACCCCCACTATCCACCCTCGAGGCCGAAACACTGCCTGTTGAGCTGGACACCCCAGTCCTGCCCCAGCCAGCCTGCTCCAGGCCGATCACCCTCAGGACCAGTGCAGGCTCCGTGCACGGTCATTGGCCCTGCCACCAGCCACACTGCCTGACCTTGTCTGGTCCCCAGACACCGCCTGCAGGGCCTCGCGCACAGTGGCCCAGGTGGGCACCCAGCCAGGCATGTGCAGAAGGCGGGCCTGCTGTTGGCCCCCACCGCTGCTCCCCGCGGGCCCAGTCTCCCAGGCCCCAGGCCCCGCGGCCTGCTCACTCCCTGCAGCACCTCCTGTGCTGCCCCTCCACGGCTGCTCTGCTTGGCAGCACGGGGGCCTCCAAAACACGAGCCCCCCCGGCCCCCAGCTGCCCTACAGGATCGGAGCAGAACCACCGGCCCGCAGGCCCAGGCCCGGCCCCACCCGTCAGAGCGCGGCCCCCAGCCCTCCAGCCTAGACCGCCAGCGTCTGCGCCTGCCCGCTGCCCCGCCGAGCCCACGCTCTGGTTGCAGGCCACCCCTGGCCCCCGGGGGATGCCAACGGGGGTCGGCCTCCGTGGAGAGGAACCCCACCCAGAGAAGGACCCCCACCCATCCCCTTCCTGACTGTGGGGAGGTGGCCTGCCCGAAACCACGGGAAACCACGGGGGTGGCCGCAGCACCCGTCAAGGTGGGCACCTGCCCGTGAGGATGCGAGCTCACCGCAGGGCAGGTCCTGGGAAGGAAGCTAGCCCTCCATGCCTGAGGCCAGTCCTTTCCCGAGGGTTCCAGGAGTGCTGGATTCTCAGAAGACACAGCCTGAGAAGCCGGGGGCGAGAACTAACTCAGAGCCCCCTCCGGAGCGAGGACGGCCCAGGGCTCTGATTAAACCAGCTGACTGGTGCTGGAACGTCGATGTGGGCCAAGCCGCGACCTCGGGAGCAGGGCTCAAGGTCAGGATGGCCGCTGTGCCAGCAGCCCCTGGAGGGAGGCCCCAGACCAAGGCACACAACAGCAAAGGCACGCCGGCCCCAGCGCCACACACATAGCCCCTCCTGGGGCTGCTGTTCCCGTGGGGGGCAGCGCAGCCTTTGTGAGGCGACTGATGCTGCAGAAAACCCCAGAAAGACTGTTTACGGCTCCCTGGCTCCTCTGCTGGGGCTGCTGTCTAGAAGCATGGCAGAACAAAAGTCAACGATGAGACAAACTCCGAAGCCGCCAGAGCCTCTGGAGAGAGCAGGGCTTGCTCGCCAGCCACGGGGGTGCAGCCCAGGCCTGTGCCCCCCCAAACACACCTCTGGCTGCCAGCAGGGGTAGGCCAGACTGAGCCACAGCTCAGCGGCAGTGCCCAGGACCCATGCCTCCAGCCCTGGCCACGGTCTCCTCCCGCCGGTCACCTCCTCAGCTGCCAGGTGGATGGCACTTCCTCCCCTGGTCTCCGCAGGGTGAGAGAGCGGCCCTGGCTCACACCATCTACTTCCTGCCTAGGGGACAGGAGCTCAGGCCGGATGCCTGAGCAGAGAGGGTGCCAGCCGGAAAGCTGCTCCCCACCCTGCCCCGAGCCCTCCTGCCCTTCCAGGCCAAGCCCAGAGACCAGCCCCTCCATGGGCGTCCGGCCCAGTCACCCCCCTCAACACATACACACACACTCTCTCCAGCACGTGGGCTGGGAGTCTGCTCTCCGCACCATCAGAAGCTGCGAGGCCCGAGGCTCTGGGGAGTGGAGGGGTGTCAGCAGGGAGGGGCTGCAAGCAGGGCCCCCGGGTCCCACCCCCAACCAGGCAACCGACCTCTCCCCAGCCGAGCCTGAAGGGCTGCCCCAGCTTCCAAGGAACTTGTCTCTACCGACGGCCCCCGACCACAAAGGGCAACCAGGGCTCCACCGGCCACAGCATCCCACCCCGAACCATCACAGAAACCAGGAGACCCCGGAAACGGGTGCCCGCATCTGCAGCCGAGCCCACAGGCTCTCTGAGTGTCCGCCACCCCCGGCTCTTCCAGAACGGGGCCCCCCATCCTAGGAAGACTGTTGGCCCCTGCTGCCTCCGGCCTATCACACGCGTGTGTTGCACACAGGAGCACACACGAGGCTGAGGGCCCTGGAAAGGTGGGGAGAAAAGTCGGGGGGGAGGCTGAGGCCCCTGGGCTTGGGTGGGACCACAGCCCAGGCCTCCGGTGATGCGTGGGGGGCCCGGGGGCGTGAGCGCCAAGCAAAGGGCGGGCAGCCAACCTGGGAGCGGCAGGGACCTGGGACCACCTGCTGTGGTGGCCGCGGCCTTGGCCTCGGAGCGCCTGCAGGCTCCTCTGCGCGGGGCTATCGGCCTGTGAGCGTCAGGCTCGCCAGAGAGCTCGGGTCCCAGAGCTGCCCACCTGCTCCTGTTAACCGGCCCGCACTGCACAGCGAGCCGACAGCCAGGAGTGACGAGATGCATGGACAACGGTCCTTCCAGAGCAGTGCACTGAGGGCCCAGGCTGCCCCGGGAGCCAGCGGAGACCAGGCAGAGCGCAGGCAGCACCCCTGGGCCTCTGTGCGCCATCGACCCGCCACTTGGCTCCGGGCCTGCCCTCGGTCCTCACTTTGTGATCCGGCCTCCTCTGCGCCCAGCACAGGCTGGACGTGGGAGTCAAGGCCACCTGACTTGGCACCCGGGCCCCGCACCTCCCTGTCCCAGGGGTTCTGGAAGAGCTGCCTCACCGGGCTCTGTGTCCCGGTGTGTGCAGGGCTGGGGGTGGCTGTGAGAGGGGGCTGGGCCGGCTGCCGCCCTGGGGTGGGAGGTCAGGGCCCCCTCATCACAAGGCCTCATCAGTGGAGCCGCCCCCAAGTCCTCATCTCAAGGCAGGACACGAGCAGCTGGGCTAAGTTGCGGGAGCCCTGACCCCCTGGGGCCTAAAGCGGCACAGGCCCTGCACCGCGGTGCTCGGGGCCTCGCCGGGGACCAGCGGGAGCGGGGAGCGAGTCTAGACAACACGGCTTCAAGTGCTCAGGTGTAAGGACGCAGCCTTGACCCGTTGACCCATGAGGGCATGCTGAGGCCACTGAGGTGTCCGAGTGTGCTGATGGAGAGCCCCGGCCACACACGTGGTGGCCAGTATGTACCTGGACGGGGCTAGACACTGACCAGGAAGGGCCTCCCCTGGCCAAGCAAGCACGGCACTTACCCAGGGGCGACAGCGGGCGGGATGACCAAGAAGGCGAGCAGCCGGGCCTGGTGCAGTGCCTCGGCCATGTGGGTGAGCAGGTGAATGAGGCCCCTGCAAAGAAACAGAGGACAGGTCAGGAGCAGCTGGGCCAAGACCCGCTGCGGGCAGATGCCCCTCATGGCCACGTTCTGCCTTGGAGGTACGAGCTCCAGGGTGGAAGCACCAGGGGAGCCTGGCAGACACCGCGGGGGTCGCCCTCCACCTAAACTGCCTGCCCAGCCCCCATCCTTCCTCACACTCAAGCCCCCTCCCTCCCCATAAGAGCAGGGTGGAGAGCAGAAGGGGGTCGGTGTGGTGCCCCATCACCTCTGGACCCTCCCAGACACACAGCCGGGCAGGGAGTGAGGAAGGACCCACGTGGACCTGGCCTGCTGGCCTGCTGGTGGCCAGGTCAGTCTGGGCCACGAAACGCCTCAGGCCGTGCTGAGGGCCCTGCTGCACCCGGGAGGTGCCTTGAGATGAGGACGCTGGGGTGGCTCCACTGATGAGGCCTTGTGCCCAGGGGGTCCTGACCTCCCACGCCAGGGCGGCGGCCGGCCCAGCCCCCTCGCACAGCCACCCCCGGCCCTGCAGACACCGGGACACAGAGCTGTGTGCCTCAGCCCCAGGGGGGAATAAGGAGGGGGCACTGGCGTGTGCTCGACCGGGAGTGCCTGGACGCGGGGGAGGAGCGTCTCTGTGGGCAGCGGGCCACCAGGCTGGGGGCAGAGGAGACAGCAGCGTCACGGGGTCGCCTGGACCCTAGGTGTGTGGGATGTGGCAGTATCTCAGGGCTGGCGGGACAGTGGAGCACTCGTCAGGACACCCCAGTCCCGGAGGCCCTCGTCACTGTGCCTGGGAGGCTGTGGGCCCAGTGACTGACCTGGGTCCTTCGCTGCAGCCCCTCAGGAGCCACCTCCGTCTGGAGAACGGGCAGCAAGTGCCCCCCTCGCTACCAAGTGCAGGCAGGTCAGAGGAGCTGTCCCGGCCCCCAGCCCCAGAGCAAGTCCGCAAAGAGCAAGCGGGGTGGGGCACGCATAGCTGCCGGTCATCCTGCCAAGGCTGCCATGGGGCCCGGTGTGCACTGACCACTGGACTGCGGCAGCCTCTCAGAGCCTCCCAGGTGGCCCCCGCTCAGCGGGAGCGATCCCGGGCCAAGGTCACTCCACTCTGGTTGTGACTGTAGGTGATCAGGGGTGCCCTCGGGGGAGCACACAGGCTGGAGGGGGCCGGCACCTCCCTGAGGCCAGAAGCTGTCAGCACCTGTCACTGTTGGGTGCCTTCCTGGCTTTTGGGACCACCCAGGGGACTGCCTCTCTGTGAGAAGGGGGAGGTGGTCTCATGGCCCGGGGGAAGCACCTGCTCGGCGGGGACTGGGGGTGGTCTGCTGGGACGGAGTCCCTGGCGTTTCCCCTCGGTTGCCCGCCCGCCCGCTTGCTGGGTGTGAACACAGGAGGCAAGCCTCTCGCCAGCGCCAGGCAGCCCCTGCACGCTCCTCCCCAGGAGGCTTTCACGGGAGGGCCTGGGGGACCCGCAGCCCAGGGTGGCACGTGGACAAGGCGCCATTGCCTCGCATCACACCAAACAGGCCTTTCCAGGGTGACCTGGCACTTTGGGTAGGAAACAAAAGCCTAAAGAGGGTGACAGGTGGGCACAGGAGCATGGACGTCCCTGTCACGCCCGCCATGGCCAGGCCTGTCCTGGGAAGCAGCTCCCAGGCGGCAGTGTCCAAAGCCAACCAGGCTGGCCAGCCTCCGCCCTCCTCCGCGCCCACCGCCCCCGCCCCCGCCAGGAGCCCCCGGGGTACGGAGGCGCTGCCGGCTGCTCCGGCACCTCCTTGCCCAGCTGCACCCCCTCCTCAGAAAGTGCCATAAGGTCTCCTCGGCAGGGCCACCACCCAGCAAGCACAGAGGCAGAGCCGGGGAGGTGGGGAGATTGTCTCTCAGCCAAAAGCCAGGGCCCCC
Organism: Eschrichtius robustus; assembly: GCF_028021215.1. Classification (NCBI taxonomy): domain Eukaryota; kingdom Metazoa; phylum Chordata; class Mammalia; order Artiodactyla; family Eschrichtiidae; genus Eschrichtius; species Eschrichtius robustus. The sequence continues at coordinate 113,922,439 of NC_090834.1, read as the reverse complement.
AACGTGCAGGTGCCACGTCAGCTCCCGACAGACATGGGTATCCCCCATGCTCTCAACCTGGCTGTCTCCACCCACCCTCCTCCTGAGCTCCAGCCTTGGGGCTCTCCCGGGGCAGAAGTGGACAGAGAGGGAGCCTTTCAGAAGCACCCACCAGGGCGAAGGTCTGAGCACCGAGAAGCAGGCGCCGTGGCTGGGGGCCTGGGCCCAGGCCACCCCCGTTCCCGAGGCCAATAGCGGAGTCTCCCTACCCCCACCCAGGCAGGGAGCCCCCGGCACGCCTGGCTCCAGGCGCAGCTTCCTCTGGGCCTCGGGCAGGCCTGTCCCCCCGCACAGACCCCTCGACAATGCGCCTCCCTCTGCACTGAGAGGCAGGAGACCCCACGGACGCCGTCTTCGAGCAGGCAGAGCGCCGCCTGCAGCTGCAGGAGAGTAGAAGAGGAGCCCTGCCCAGGGCTCCCCCCGGGGGCTGGCACACGTGGAGGAGTTGGGGCTCAGGTGCAGGAAAAGGAGCGCACAGCCAGTTCCGGAACCGGCTGCAGCCTGTCCTGCCCCGGCACCAGCCGCTGGGCGGCACCCAGCACGCAGGCTGCCCCGGGCGGAACTCAGTCTCTCCTCCGCCTCCCGTGGGGCTGACCCCATGGCCCTGACAGAACCAGGGGCAGTCGCTCCTGCAGGGGACCTGCCCCCCTCCCACCCTGCCGGGTCACTCTGGCCGTGAGCCTCATGCGCAGGGTGGATACTGCTTCGAGGGGACCATGCGACACCCTCCCAGGCCGGCTGATGCAGAGCCTGTGGGACTGGGTGGCAGATTCCTTTCCCAGAGGACTCCGTGGCCACCTGTTCCAAGGGCCCCTGGCCCTGCACGGCCACCTCTTCTCAAAGTCCCCTGGAGGCTCCACCAGGCCAACCACATGGGCTTCTCAGCCGGCCACCTGCCTGCAGCTGCTCCCAGGCCTCTTGGAGCCACTGTCCGACTTTCTCGGGGTGCCATCCCCACCCCCAGGGGCAGACTGTGGGAAGCAGGCCCTCCTCCCACACGAGGTCCCCCCACATCCTTCCTACAGCCTCTTCCTGACACCTGGGGGCCCGCACGCCGCCCACAGCCCGCTCACGCGTGCTTCTGGATCAGCAGCTGGTTCCACACCTCCACCACCAGGCCGTCAAAGTGCTGGCTCTGCGAGGAACGGGAGCTGGTGAGGAGGGTCCCAGGAGGAAGGGGCGGGAGGGAGGCGCAGGGCCAGCCCTGCTTCCTCCCACCCAACCTGGCCTCAGCCCGAGGGCCAGGTGGCAGGCGTGGAAGCCCCTCTCTGAAGGAGGCGGCGTGGGGGTCCCCAAAGGAGCCAGGAGCAGAGGGGCTGGGGCTCTCGTGTGCCCCGTCCACTGGTGTGCCTCCCCCAAACCTGACCCCAGGGTCCTGAAGAGTTCTCCCCTCCCTGCAGCCCAGCACCAGCTACCAGGATGGGTTCCCTCCCAGCCGGCCGCTGGGCATTGCCCGAGGGAAGCCCCTGCCCCCGAGACGCACGGTGGCCAGAGGGAGCCCAGGGCAGCCGGTGGTGGCCGCGCAGGCACCGCGAGTCACCTTGGCCACCTGGACGACGGTCCTGCTGAGCTCCTCGATCTCGTCCTCGCTGTCCAGGACGTTCTGGAAGTCCTCGTACGTCCAGTCCTCGAACCGGAGCCGAGGCACTGGGGACAGACCCGCAGACTGTGACCCCCTGTGCCGGCCCTGCCCACAGGCTGGCCCTTGGCCTCCAGAGCAGAGTGACCACAGCCAAGCACCCAGTGCGGTCATCCCAGTGCAAGGTGGCTGGGCGAGGGAGGGGCACCAGGGGGCGCTGGGGAAGGACGGAGATGCGCACTGTCTCCTCCCGACACACCAGGCCTCCGAGTGCCCAGATGCTGGCTCGTCCGGCTCCTCGCTGCCCACCTCTGGCTGGACCATCCTCCACCAGCTCCCTGTTGATCCAACTGCAGGTCCCCTCCTGGCCCCTGCCCCCCCGGCTTCTCCTGCGCAGCTGTTATGTGCCCCTAGACCCCCAAGCCTCCCTCCCCAAACCCCACTGCACTTTGCAATGGGTCCCTCCCTCGCCAGCCATGAGCTCCCGGACGGGCAGGGCAGGGTGAGCGTCACCCTTGGGCGCAGCCCCCAGGGGCCCTCGATAAGCACTCGTGGGTGAATGAAGCGACGGGAGGGCAAGACCACAGGTGAAGGCGGGCTGGCCTTGGTGGGCTGAGCTGGGTGGGCGGGAGGGCCACAGGGCTCTGGCTGGACTGAGGGCCACGAATGCTGGGCTGGGGCGGCCTCATTTCTGAGCCGCTGGGAGAGTGACCGACGTGCTATAGGCAGCATAGCCTGGGTTACCAGACAGGCTTGGAGACTCTGGGGCCACTCACCCACCCACAGGGAGCTCCAGGACCTCCACCCGTGGTGTATGGCCTAAGGGCCCACAACCCTGACCCCGCAGGCCCACTGGACTCACCCACACGTAGGCCCTTGGCCTGCTTCCTGACTGCCCGCATCCACCCTGTGGGACGTGGAGAAGCCAGTCAAGGTGGCGACACAGCCCCCTGCCCACGTGAAGACTTGACCTACCCGCAAGGAGGAGAACAAAGGGAGGGGGCAGGGGAGAGTCTGCGGGCCCTGCACTGCCCCTCCTCGCCCTGCAGGACGGCCAGGGCCAGGGGCAAGTGGCTGCTCCAGGGGCGACGACTCCGAGGCGCCTGGGACCATCTCGCAGAGCTGAGGGGCATCCAGAGGCCAGGCCCTGATGCTGCCCGGCCGTGTCCTCCAACACACTGCCCTCCCAGCTCGGGGAACCCCACCGCCAGCTAACACCTCCTCCCTCTGAACCCGAAAGGGAGGACATCTGTGCAAACGAAGGTGCAAAACACGGCTGTCAGGACAGCCAGGCCTCGCGCCCTCCTGGACACCGTCCTGGACGCCTCCTCTCTAGACACTGCGTACAAACCCCCAAGGGCAACAGGGACGCGGGGTCGATGCCAGGGAGTCATCGCGCTCGCACACACTCACACCCTCCCCGACCCCTGGGGCGAGCGCAGACGAGCAGCGGGGCGAGCACCTTGGTCCACGTCGTCAAGGCCCGTGACCTCAAACATCTCGCGGCCGTGCCTCTTCAGCTGCAGCCACACGGGCGCGATGTGGGTGAACTTGCCCCCGAAAATCTTGGCGACATCGTAGCCGTGTCTGTTCCACTGGCAGAGAACGGAGAATGGGTGAGCCTGCTTGCAGCTGGGGCAGAGGGCCTGAGAGCCACCTTGGGACTGGGGCACTGCAAGGCTGCCCGCGCCATGGGGAACAGGACGCTTGGCGCGACCCCGGCCGCTTCTCTGGGAGGCATGGCTCCCGCCGCACCCCCACGGCGGCGGCGGCCAGGGGAGGTGAGAACGAAGACAGACCCGAGCAGCCACCTTGTCCTTGGGACCTCCCTGCCCACCCCAGGGCCCGGCTTACTGGCGTGACGTAGCCCAGGATGTCCCCAGCAAAGTGCCTTTTGTGGGCCTTCGCTGAGCAGTAGCTGCGATGCTCGAGAACCACATCCTCGGCTCTAAGGTCTGTCACCACCAGACCCCGCTCGTGGACGGGCTTGCCTGAAAACTGAGTCTGAAACAGAAGGAGCAAGGAGGAAGCTGTGAGGGTTCGTCCCCAGGCAGAACCCCAGGGACAGCAGCGGTCCTCTTGTTCAGCAGGGGTGTGTCCCAGGATCAACACGGAGCTGCTGACCAGGAGACCGCAGGGAAAGGCCTGCCTTGAGGAGCTGACAGTCCCGGAAGACTCACTCTGCCCCCCCAGGGCTGCCCCAGAAAAAAGGCACAAAGACACAGCCAAACCCGGCGTGGCTCTTGTCTGATTTGCTCAGTGAAGCAGGGAAGAGCGCAGGGGTCAAAAGAAACAGAAGGCAGGGTGAGGGCGGAAACGTGGCACGTCACAGAAGGCCAGCCCAGCGGGGGCAGGCGCACCCTCGGGCCCCAGCACCAGAAGCTGCTCCCGCCGAGGCCAGCCAGCCAGCCAGAGCCCTGGGGTGGCACAGTGCAGGCTGCCCAGAGGCCAAGCTCTCGGCTCACAGCCCCAGCGGGCAAGGAGGCGCGATGGCTCAGCCCTTCGGCCTGCCTCCAGACTGCCCCTACCTTCTCCAGCAGCGTTTTCGAGGCAGCCTTTTTGGCATCTGACTTCGACAGGGTGGCGTGAACAGAGCCGCAGGCCAGGGCAAGCCAGAGCGTGCCGAGCAGCACCCGCATGGTGGGCGTGTCACAGCAGGGTCCAACCTCGGGGTCCAGGGGGCTGCAGAGAGAGCAGAGCCCGTGGAGACCCCCAGCAGGCAGGGTGTCCCCTCCGCCTGCTGCAGCAATGGTCCTAACGGTGCCTGGGGCCTCCCAGCACTAAGCTGGGCACTGAGCCAGCCTCAATGGCCAGAGTCCAGATGTCAGCACTGCTGGGCCCTGGCACCCCTCAGACACCAGGAAGGGCCTTCCTTGCTACAGGCCGGTGAGCCCTGCCCCACTGCCTCAGGGCCGCCCTAACCACAGCCCGCCAGCTAGGAAAAGATTGGCTCTCCACCCCCCTCAAACCCAAATATATTCCGGCTACGAGCTACTGGCTTAAGTGCAAAATAACAGAGCCATGGAAAGGACTAGAAGAAAACACGGGTGCCTGTGTACGTAAACTCAGGGACGGGGGCTGGAGGGGGGAGGGGAGGCTTTTCCACCTCAGTCAGCAAAAGTAAAGGTTACGATAGGAAACATCAATAGAGTGTACTACGTAAAAATGCGAAGCTTTCACTTAGAAAACAAAAAGCAAATTTATTTATTTGATTTTTTAAAAAATATTTATTTATTTAGGCTGTGCAGGGTCTTGGCTGCAGCATGTGGGATCGTCGTCGTGGCATGTGGGACCTGTTAGTTGCAGCATGCATACTTCTTAGTTGAGGCATGTGGGATCTAGTTCCCTGACCAGCCATCGAACCCGGGCCGCGGCACAGGGAGCACGGAGTCTTACCCACTGGACCACCGGGGAAGTCCCAACAAAAAGCAAATTTAAAGAAATGATACGCAAAACAAGAAAACACTTGGACCACACTTGACAGTGAATTTCTACTCCTCATCTACACATAACACGCAAAGAACTCTTACAAGCTGAAAATAAAAGACACTCCAATAAAAAATGCCCCACTATAAAATACAGAAAGGACGGGAAAAGGTGTAACACACAGAGACACCCTATAATACAGACCCCACCATGACACACAGACCCCACCCCCACACCCAAGCCACAGAAACAGCACTGCAGCATCACCAGCAACCAAAGGAACGGACGCTGAGATAAGACGGCACAGCGACCTGTGCGTTTTGGTCCCCACCCCCCTCACCGGCCCCCGGGCACTGGCAAGGACGAAGAGAATGATGCAGCCTGAGGACCTGGGGCACCTTCACTCTCAGAGCTGTTCCTGAGAATTCAAGTTGATCAGACCTTTTCGGGTGACAACCTGGTCCCAAATATTACACTTTCCAACATGTGTTTCTTTTTTTCCAAAAATCCCACTTTGGGGGACATCCCGCCTATGTCGAAAACGCTCGAAGATGCTCACCGCAGTGGTTTGATACCCTGCACTCCCAGATGCCAGAACACAGAGGGCACCGCGGTGCTCATGACCCCCTAGTACAACCAGCACAAAGTGCACACGCACAGCAGGGTCCTGTTTACTTATTTATTATAAGTTTATTTATTTATTTACTTTTGGCTGCGTTGGGTCTTTGTTGCTGTGCGCGGGCTTTCTCTAAGTTGCGGCAACCGGGGGCTGCTCTTTGTTGCGGTGCGCGGGTTTCTCATCGAGGTGGCTTCTCTTGTTGCGGAGCACGGGCTCTAGGCGCGCGGGCTTCAGTAGTTGTGGCTCGTGGGCTTCAGTAGTTGTGGCACGCGGGCTCAGGAGCTGTGGTGCACGCGCCCAGCTGCTCCGCAGCATGTGGGGTCTTCCTGGACCAGGGCTCAAACCCGTGTCCCCTGCGTTGGCAGGCGGATTCTTAATCACCATGCCACCAGGGAAGCCCTCCACTTCATTCTTAAGATACTGGTTTTAATCCATCAAACCTGTCTCTGCTCAGTGACATACAATTTGAGAAATGCTGACCACCATGCCCTGAGCGACCATCACCAACACCTGGTAGGACCCCGAGCCGACTGTCCCGTGAACAGAATGCTGCCGTCCCCACAGCGCGGGTAAAGTCCGTCACAGATTCTCGCCTGTGAGCACAAACTCTGGAGCTAGCTATGTTCCTGCGGGGAGGGCCGAGTGCACTCGGAAGTGAAGGCGGCGTAAGAGCAGGAAGACCCCAGCCCCGGCGGACGCTAACCTCGGGTTCTGTCCACACTGCGGGCCACCGTCTTGTTCCCTCAGCGGAGGAAGCCCGAGGCAGCCTGCCATGCGCAGGGGGAGCGGAGGACACTAGCTCGACGGGGTTCGGTTCGCCGCCCGCCCGCCCGCCAGCCAGCCCACCGCCCCCTGGCCTCCGGGCTCAGGCCTAGGCGGCGCCTTCCAGCGGGCAAAGGCCGCAGCTTCCAAGGACCGGGGTCCGAGGTCAAGAAGGAGCCAGCCCGGCGCGGCCCATCGCGCCCCGGGTCCCGGCCCCACGCCGGCCACGCCATGTGCTGCCGCTCGCGCCCGCAAGCTCCCGCCCCGCGTCCTTCGTCCACACCCGCTCTCACATCCCCTCTCGTCCACACCCGCTCTCACATCCCCTCTCGTCCACACCCGCTGTCACACCCACTCACACACCGCCTCTCGTCCACACCTGCTCTCGCACCCACTCTCGTCCACATCCGCTGTCACACCCCCTCACACACACCCGCTCACACACTCCCTCTCGTCCACACCGCTGTCACACTCCTCCCTCGTGCCGCGCCTCCTGCTCTCACACGCACCCCTCACGCGCTCACTCCGCGGAGGGGAACGGAGGCCGTAGGAAGCGGGGAAGCAGACGCCGGAACGCGGGACGCGGACGCCACCCTGGCCAGCCGCCGCCGCGCCGCTCACCTTCATGTCCCGGAGACCGGACTGACCTCCTTCTAACGTTGCCGGAAGACGCTCGCGAACGCCGTCGGAAGTCTCGCCTCAGGAAGCCCACACGCCGCCGCCGCCGCGCCACGCCAGCTTCCGGGCCGCCGCCACGCAAGGCACGCTGGGGGCGGGGCCGAGCGGGAGGGTGGGGGCGAGCCGAGGGGAGGAGCCTGGACGGGGAGGGCGGGGCCGGGGCAGAGGGGCGGGAGTGGGGGCGGAGCGAGGTCGAGGGGCGGAACCGGGGCGGGGCGGAGCCTGGTGAACAGGGCAGGGCTGATGATGTGGGCGGAGGAGGCTAAGGGGTGGGGTGGGGTGGGCCGGGCCGGGGAAGCGGGCGGAGAGGAGGAGACGCGCCCGGGGCGGGTGGGGTCCAGACTTGGGCGATGGGGGGACCGAGAGGTGGTTGCGCGCGCCGACCCCGGCCTTCCGCGGGCCCCGGACTCTCCCAGGAACCTAACGCCCTCGCTCGACAGCTGGCGCGGGGGTCTGGGTTCCAGGGAGCGCGCGGTCCCCACGCCCCGCCAGCGCACGCTCAGTGGAGGGCTGGGCTCCCGGTGCGACGTCCGCGTTGCGACCACGTGGGTGACCACCAGGGAGCGCCGTGGGTTCCAGGGCCGCAGGTGGCCCGGAGGGCCGCGCAGGTTCGACATCTGGAATTCCACGTTCTCTCTTGAACGCGGGAATCGCCTCTCCAGGCTTTCCTCCTACCGCCTGGTGGCCGCCCCCCAGCCTAGCCCTCCTCCGTCAGCCCGCACGTCTCCCTGGGTGAGCTCTTCTCACTCTTTGGTTTTGGTCACCATCCAGGGGCCGGTGGTGCCCACAACGCTGTCTGGAGCAGGGACAGGTGCTCCAGGCCCTCTGGATGGCCCCTGAACATCGTAAATCCCACATATTCTAGAGTCAGTGCTCTCTCTGTCCTCGCCTCCAGGAACTGTGGCACTTCTCACATGCAGATCCCACAAAGCTGGAACCCTCCAGAGGCTAACAGTACCTCCCCCCCCCCCCCCCCCGCCAACACCTCAGCCCCAGCAAGGGGAGTCAGTGCGCCTCTGGGACGGATTGAGGACACAGTGGCCAGCAGTTTTAATCACAAGGCATTTTACACCTGATACATGCTGACAGATCCTCCACCCATCCCTAGCTGTTCCCAGCAGTTTCCTGCAGAAAACCGCATAGCCCGTCCCTGCTCGGCCAGCCCTGGGACCTGCTGCATGGCTGTTTCCCCATTTCTGCTGCTCAAGAGGCTACTCCCTAAACTGAACTTCGTTCTCTTTCTTCCTTCTCAGGTTTCCTTCTTTCTCTTCCTCCTATTTCTGCCAGACGACCCCCACGGTCTTCCCAGGGAGGGGCTGGGGGCTGGTGGGTGTGATGAAGCATGTCATGTACCAACCGTCAAATGTCACTGGGCGTCTCTGCGTTCCTGGCACCCAGCTCAGCCCTGAGGCCTGACCTGTGGGTAGTGACCCCAGGTCAGGCAGAGCTCTGGAGAGGGCCCCAGGAGGCAATGCTGGATGCAGCCCTAGGAACGCCAAGGAGATCCCAGCAAGGGCAAAGTTCTCTTAGTGAGGAAGACATTTAGTCGCCTTAGGATCCCTTGAGAGCAGAGATATTTGGAGCTAAAGAACTGCAAAGTTGGCCTTCCCTGGTGGTCCAGTGGTTAAGAATCCACCTGCCAATGCAGGGGACACGGGTTCGAGCCCTGGTCCGGGAAGATCCCACATGCCACGGAGCAACTAAGCCCATGCGCCACAACTACTCAAGCTCGCGCGCCCAGAGCCTGTGCTCCGCAACAAGAGAAGCCACCGCAATGAGAAGCCCGTGTACCTCAGCGAACAGTAGCCTCCACTCGCCACAACTGGAGAAAGCCCAAGCGCAGCTACGAAGACTCAGGGCAGCCAAAAATAAATAAATAAAAATTTAAAAAAATTAAAAAATTGCAGAATCCACTCAGGGTTCATTCTGGTCCAGCACGGCAGACCCCAAGAGCAGGCAGGAAGGAGTGACAGGGAACCTGGCGCCAGCCCCCCTCTCCAGAGCCCCCACTGGGCAGGGTTTGGGGGTCTTCGGAGTTGTGAGCACAAAGCTGTCCGCCTCCCACCTGGCAGAGCTGGTGCCAAGGGGCCCCAGCACCTGGATTCAAAGGTGACTTCTTTAAATGGGTCCAGCCACAGGAAGATTTAGAATGAAGCATAGGAAGGTTTAAGAGAATCTGAACCAAAGTGTTAGCATTTACAGATGAAGTGAAACTTGAACACATTTGGTAGTGCATGTTTCTGGAACATCTGAGACAACTTGGGGTTCACCATTTTAAATATTTAATCTATTGAGTGTATGCGTTCTTGAAGCACCCGAGATTTTGTTGTCAGTTCAGACAAGCTAGAGTACATAAATGAAAGTGAAAGATACTTAATTTATAAATTCAGTTTGAAATGCTGAGAATGCTTGAGTTTGTCGATGGGACCAAATATTATTCAGAGGCCCCTTAAAAACAACTATAAAATCTGCTAGGCTTATGAAGGGAATATGGACTTGTAAAACTGAACTTAGCAGGTTAAAAAATTAGGTTTTGAAATTATAACTTTAATAAATTGAATCCTAATTATTTAAATTTAATGTAAATCTGAGTATAAACTCCTCGCTCAGGCTCGAAACCCTAACCCTCAGACCCCATCCCTGGCCCTCTTGCCTGAGGAGCAGCCTGCGCTGCCAGGTCCAGGCTCTGAGCTGCGAGCCCAGGTCTGGCCCACCCTTGCTCCATCCTCCTCCTTATCCCCCGCCTGTTGCAATGGGCACCAGAGGACACGCAAGGGCAGATACAGGCCCCGTGGAGCAAGAGGGCCTTCAGAGGCAAGCTCTCCTGCTGCCACTGGGCCCCTCCCCCATGTTCTGGGGACACCTGCAGGGCCAGAGCACCCCACCTCGGGGGCATCTGGCCAGCCGAGGATCCCCAGTCTGAGGCTGCCTCTCCAGGAGGGCCTGGAGGGCATCCCTGTCTTACTGTGGGGAGCCCAGTACCTGGTCGACACCCCAAGAGCACTCATACCTTGTTGCTGGAGGTGCCCGGTGGCCGTGGGGCTTCTGGGGTCGGGCTTGTGTCTTCCCTGGGGTGGCCAGTGCTCCCGGGTAGGGCAAGGGTGGGGTCCCTGGCCCCGTGGGCAGCCCTGAGCCTCTCTTGATTTGCCAAGTCAGCACAAGGTAAGTTGTTTTCCTGGCAGGGGCCACCCGTGACTTGTCCTATTTTAATGGGGAAGGCTTGGCTGGGGGTCACGCCAAGGGCAGGGCCCAAGCCACTATCACTGTCCTATCACTCCTGGGCCGCAAAACATTCAGCTTTGAGGCCAGAGGGCCAGGAAGAGGGACGCATGCAAGGATTTCCTGCTGCCGAGCCCTCCTCCAGCTCGTGGATGGAGACACCCTCCCTGGGTGCTGGGATAAGCAAAGTCCAGAGCAAGAAGGGAGAGGGAACAGGGCGTGTCATGTGCAGCGGAAGCTTCCAGATATGGCTCCAGAGCCAGCACAGCAGATCTGCTGTGTCGCACCCCCACCAGCCCATCTGGCCGGGACTGGGGTGACTGCCGTGACTTGGGCATCGTGTGCTGTCTGGCATGTAGGTGTCCAGTCAGTGGCTGGGCAGGTGCTAAGCCCTGAGGTAGGCTTCTGCGATGGGCAAGTGGCCGTGCACGGGGTTGCGTGCTCTGTGGTGTCAGTCATGGGTTTTAATGCTTCTCGCCATCCCACAACCCATGTGAAAATACCCCATAACGAAGGGGAGGGGTGGTACGTGTGTCGACGAAGCCAAATGGGCAGCGTTTCCTGGTGGCTGTCACGGGGCACGTGGAGTGGTGGACCCTGGAAGGTTGTCCACGTCCCTACCCACAGCACCTGTGACGGTGACCTTCTTTGGAAACAGAGTCACTGCAGATGTGACTTAGGATCTCGGGAGGAGTCCATCTTGGATTTAGGGTGAGACCTCAGTCCAATGACTGAGATCCTTGTAAGAGGAGAGAGAGGAAGGTCCAAGATGCAGACGCAGGGGAGAAGGCCACGGGCTGAGGGGTCCCGCAGCCACCAGAAGCTAGAGGAGGCGGGAAATGGAGTCCCCCTCAGAGCCTCTAGGGGAACCAACCCTGCACACATCTTGATCTTGGACTTCCGGCCTCTAGAACCGTGAGAGAATCCATTTCTGCTGTTCCTAAACCATCAGCTTGTGGTTATCTGTTATAGCAGCTGCAGGAAACTACTATAGTGGTGCTGAAAGGCCTGAACTGATATTTTTAGGTATGTTTTCTTTCCTAAAGCTGTTTTTCTCAGGCTAATCTTAAAATTGGCTTATATTCCATCAGCCCACCCTGGCTGGGCCCTTAGAGGAAGGAGCTGCAGTGGGTGAATGTCGGCCTGAGATGCCACAAAACACCCCACAATATGAGGCCCATTCAGTGATGGACGGCTGGCTGGCTACCAGCATGGCTGATCCAGCCTTTAAGGTCAAGGGGTGTATTTTTCAACAGGTACCTTACGGAGACTGGAGGTCATGATTCCCTGCTCTGGGGGTGAACAGGATGCCTGAACTGGCAGCGTCCTGGGGGGATGCTCCCCCCCTCCCCTGGTTGGCGTCATCAGCTGCGTTGCTCCTGAGGCTGATGATTGACAGTGCTTGTAAGGCCCCTTCAAGCCCAAGGGGAATGGACGTGAAGTGGTCTTGATGACAGGCCACAGGACAGGATGGTGGGGGGCATCCCGACATGTCCTAGGCCCCTAGAGCACCAGAAACCCCAATGACACAGCACCCTCGGGCATGGGAATAGGTGTTAATTAGTATCTAGGTTTGGCCGGTGTAGCAGAGCCCCCAGCCACAGTGGCACAAACACGGGCAGCTCGCGGGCTAGCGCAGTGCAGGGTGTGGTCCAAAGTGGAGCTTCAGCCATCAGAACCGTGCTCCAAGTAGGTAGGATGGAAAAGGAGGGGCAAGGATTCAAAATCATGTCGCCAAACATCTGTTTTGGGTTGAATTGTGTCCCCTGAAAGTTCACATGTTGAAGTCCTCAGAATGGGACCTTATTTGGGGTCCTTGCAGATGTAATTAATTCAGATGAGTTCGTGCTGGGGTAAGATGGGCCCCGGGTCCAACATGACTGGTGTCTTTGTTAAAAGGGGAAATTTGGACACAGAGAGAGACATGCATCGAGGGAAGATGGTGTGAAGAGACACAGGGCAAAGATGGCCGTCTACAAGCCGAGGACAGAGGTCTGGGTCAGATCCTCAGTCACAGCCTCAGAAGGAACCAGCCCTGCCGACACCTTGATCAACAACTTCCAGCTTCCAGAACTGGGAGATAATACATCTCTGAATTCCTTTCTCTACATCATATGCCGGAATTTCTGGCATCTCAACCTTGTTTTAACACAGGGCCACCGAGTCCAGCTTCCAGGCAGTCGGCTGCCCAGGCAGACTCAGCTGACCCAGATCGCTGGGTGCCCTGTGGGACTGGTCCACTCTCTCAGAATCCATCCTACACACATTCTGCAGAGTTTGGTCAACAGAAACTCAACTTCCTGCAGTTCTCCTGGCAGCTAAGCCTTTCCAATCCGGGTGTGACTTTTTTTTTTTTTTAAATAAATTTATTTATTTATTTATTTATTTTTGGTTGCGTTGGGTCTTCGTTGCCGTGCGTGGCCTTTCTCTAGTTGCGGTGAGTGGGTGCTACTCTTTGTTGCAGTGTGTGGGCTTCTCATTGCAGTGGCTTCTCTTGTTGTGGAGCACAGGCTCTAGGCACGCAGGCTTCAGTAGTTGTGGCACGCAGGTTCAGTAGTTGTGGCACATGGGCTTAGTTGCTCTGTGGCATGTGGGATCTTCCCGGACCAGGGCTTGAACCCATGTCCCCTGCACTGGCAGGCGGATTCTTAACCATGGCGCCACCAGGGAAGTCCCCGAGTCTGACTTTGTGTTGGGACTTGACTCTCTCAGGTCGTAAGGGATGGAGCCGGGCCAGGGAGCTTTGGGGGGGAACTGACTTTTCTCTTACAAAGTAACCTCTTCAAGGGATGTCATGACAGGGTCTTCAAGTATGGGGACAACTTTGCCCAGAGAGGGGAAAGGGGCCGTGAAGCGTGATGGGGACTCCTGGAAAGTAGGGGTTGGGGTCCCCTGGTCTGCCATATTCCCCCTACCCCCCTTCTCTGGGCCCCACCAGTGCACCAGCTTTTCCTGAGTGCAGCCGGGGAGGCCACAGATTCACCTTCTGTGTCTCTTTTTTTTTTTTTTTAATAAATTTATTTATTTATTTATTTATTTTTGGCTGTGTTGGGTCTTCGTTGTGGTGTGCGGGCTTCTCATTGCGATGGCTTCTCTTGTTGCGGAGCACGGGCTCTAGGCGCATGGACTTCAGTAGTTGCAGCACACGGGCTCAGTAGTTGTGGCTCACGGGCTTAGTTGCTCCGCAGCATGTGGGATCTTCCCGGACCAGGCCTCGAACCCGTGTCCCCTGAATTGGCAGGCGGATTCTTAACCATTGCGCCACCAGGGAAGCCCATCTGTGTCTCTTTTGTAACAATCTGAATCTGCCGTGTGTGGCTCTGGGCTCAGTTTTATGGCTGCGAGAGATGAGACCCGCTGTCATAGGCAGGTTCCCACCTCCCTAAGGTGAGCGGTCAGGGGCTTGAGCCCGTCCCTGTCCGCTAGGTGGTTGGGCTTCCTTCGAAGTCCCCACCCACCACAGAGTTCATATCATTGGCATATCATTCCTGGTCAGCACAGGTAGCCACTGGGGGCCCAGGACGCCACATCCTGTCCCTGAACACGCATGGCTGCTCAGGGCCTCTAGCCACGCCTGGACCAGGCTGCCAACCCCAATTTTCTGGAAGGTTATTGTCTGCAACGCACTCCAGAGATTATGGAAAGGAAACTGGGTCACTCATAAAACTGACAGGCCCAGGTACAAGTGGAGACACAGCCAGCTAACGCCACAGGAGCCCCCTGGACACCACGGCTCCGGGCTCTGGGCTCCCTGGCTTTCATTTCTTCTCCTTTACGATGCAAGTGTTGGGGCCCTCCCCTCCTGCTAGACACAGAAGGAGAGCCGGGGAACCAGCAATGGCTAGAATGGGACACATGTCCAGTTCAAACAACCCAAGAAACGAAGCACTGCATGCTGCTGAAAGTGACCTGTCCCTCGCTGAGGAGTGACCGTGCTCAGGGAGGGCCGCATCGACTCAGGCCCGAAGCCTGACGACTAAGTGATCTGCAGGGCAGTGAAGGCGGGGCAGGAGGCAGGAGGTTGGGGGCTTTCGCACAGCCAGCTGTGTGTCTCATCAGGCTCTGGGACCACCCCACACATACACACACACTGGTGGGAAGGAATCCCAGGAGGCTTGGGAAGCCCAGGGTCAGCAGTGAGAGGAGGTGGGATGCCTGCCCATCTCCAAGCCCCTCCTCCCAGAAGCCCCTCCACCGTGGGCTGAGCTTGCCCTCTGTCCATGCCCTGCATGAGCCCCTGCAGCCTCTCTGCATTGCCCCACCCTGTGAGTGGCTGCCAGTGGTGGGTCACAGTCTCCTCCTTTGAGTCCCCTGGCCTGGCTGTGGTAGGATAATCTTCCGGCCTGGGGATGCAGGCCCTAGGGGTCTCTCCCTCAGGAAGCTCTCTGCTGGCCAGCCCTTTGGAAGGTCTTGGAAGGTGGTGAAATTGCTGCCTTATAAGGATTCACGTCTCCATGGCTTCCGGCTCCCCCCAGGGGTCTCAAAGGACCAGAGCCTGGGTGCTTTGTCCTCCTGGCCAGGGTCCACCCGGGCCTGGCCTCTCAGTGGGAACTGAGGAAGTGAGCCAGGGTGGGTCTGGGCTGGTTCCAGGTACAGGGCCTGGGTGATCCCAGATGAGGAAGGATCCTCTTCAAATCCATTCTACTTCATGAAGGAGAGCTCAGCAGGGCCTCTTGCTCTCCAAACTCCCTGGATTCTGTGCCTGCCTAGGGCCCTAGGTGGGCCGCAGTGGCCGTCCTCACCTCCACCTCTCCAGGCTGCAGAGGTGCATGGTGCCAACAGTGGCAAAGGGTGTGGTTGGTCAGTGAGGAATCGGATTCAAGACTGGGCCCTGGTCACCTGGTGCTGTCAAGGGATGGGGGTGGAGAGTTTTCTCGGCTCGCCCTCTGTAAAGGAAGGGGCTGGCTCTGGACAGCCCAGGTGATGTGCAGCAGGCCCCCAGAGCTCTGATGGAGACTGGTCCCCCAAGGCCGGCAGCAAGCTGCCCCAGGACTTCCGCTGGGCAGGGCGGTGAGAGGTCTGGGGTAAGGGTCGGGGCGGTGGGGTCAGGATGGCGGCGCGTCCCAGGCAGGGGTCGGGCGCTGGGGTCTCTGGTGGGAAACAGGGTACTGGGGATCCGGCTCGGTGGAGACTGGTGGGCGGGGTCGTGGCGGAGGTGGCCCAGAGCAAGAGAACCCGCAACTCCCAGCGCAGCCCCGCCCGCGGCGTCGGTCTTCGGGGCCGCCCCGTGCCTGCCTTTACGGGCCCGCCACCGACGTGCTCGCCCCCGCGCCCCGGCCGCCATCTGTGGCCGCGCGAGCGAGCGTGCGCGTGCGTGCGGCTGCGAGCGTGCGTGCGTGCGCGCGCGCGCGGCGGCGGCCCCGAAAGCGGCGCTGCAGCCTGGGGCGGCTCGGCTCGGCTGAGGCGGCTCCTCCCCGCTCTCGCTCCCGCTCCCGCGGCCCGCGGCCCGCTCCTGCTCCGGGCCCGCCAGCCCAGGCCGCTCCCCGGGCCCGAAGATGCCGGCCGTGTCGAAGGGGGACGGGATGCGGGGCCTGGCGGTCTTCATCTCGGACATCCGCAACTGTGAGTGACCGGGAGCCGGACCCGGCCTGCGTGGGGTGGGGGCGCAGGCCGGGGTGAAGGGCTGGCCGGCGGGGGCCTTCGGGGGCTGGGGTCCGGGGCGCGGACCTGGCTGGCGGGGGTCCTGCGGCTGGGGGCTGGGGTCCGGGGCGCGGACCTGGCGGGCGGGGGTCCGGGGGTTGGGGGCTGGGGTCCGGGGCGCGGGCCTGGCGGGCGGGGGTCCGGGGCTTGGGGGCTGGGGTCCGGGGCGCGGACCTGGCGGGCGGGGGGCGGGTGGGGAGCGAGGTGAGGACCTGGCGCGGGGGCGGGGTCAGGGGTGCGGGGGTGAGGGCGGCGTTCCGCAGCCGCGCCGGGTCTGTGGCACCGCGGAGGGGCTTCTGGCGAAGGCGCCCCTCCCCAGCATGATGTCATCTCGAGCAGTCGGCCCGTCTTTCTAGCAATGGAGCATTTAACCCAGCGTTTTCCAAAACAGCGTGGCTTTTCCCTGGGAATGGGACTAGCGAAACCCGCGTCTTGCCGAGGAAGCAGCTAGCTCCTTGACCCGGGTTCTGGCGGCTTATTAGGCCCTGATTAAAATGACTCGTTCCCGAGGGAATCTGGACACCGGGCGGTGGGGGGTTGGGATGGCTTAGGGGAACTGCTCCTCTGCCCGCCGTCTTCCATCAGGGCCAGGGTTCTTAGCGATATGTGTCCCCTCGGAGTGGAAAAATCCACCCCAAAAAGTGCAACGGCCGGGAGGCCGGTGGGTGCACTGTTGGTCCACCGATACATTTGACTTTGGTGCGCAGAAACTCCTGTTGCTTTTCAGGTAGCTGTCCCCTTTATGTAGTTAAAAAGATAGACACAAAGCCAGTTTCCTGTCTGGTTTTATTTCTTGTTTGTTATCCACCAGACGTTTGCGGATTTCAACACCTGAGGTTTCGGTATGTTTTAAAGAATGCTTGTGACTTCATCTACTGGTAAATGCTGTTGTCCTGAACCCTCCCTTGATCCCGTCACCTCCTTAGACTGGGATGGAGGACCCAGACTGTGGAAGGTTAAATTTTCTGTCCCTTCCCTTTCTCTGCAAGAAATCAGTGTGGAAACACACCCTGAGGTCTGTGGTTTTACAAGTCGGGCAGTATCCTTTTTCTCTTTCTTTGCTGTGTAATGTGATTTCATAGACAATAATATTCGTAATCGTAATGCGTCTTGGAAAGCTAATTGTGGGTGTGCTACTGCTTCAGGAGACCCCTTGGGCCAAAGCTTAGCCGCCGTAAATTAGCCATCACATCTGTCCTTCCATTTTGGAAGAAAACTGCATTGGGCAGGTCACTGAGATTGAAACCCATTTTCTTGGACAAGTGATCATCTACGAACTAGATGTGTTCTGTGCTGGGTCTGCCACATAGCGGAGACTTGGCTGTGGACTGAGTGTAGACAGACTGTCCCCACCCCGCACGGTGGCATTTGGGGCTGGTCACTTGCTGTGCGGTGCTGTCCTGTGCTTTGCAGCACCCCTGGCCTCTGCCGCCTAAATGCTTCAGTTGTGACAACCAAAAGTGTTTCCCGCTGTTACCCTGCAGGGCACAACCCCTGCCCCCCCCCCACGCCCACCCTGAGTCCCTGGCGTAGACCCGTGAATAAGACAGTGTCTTCCTTGACGGAGCATCTGTAAGAAGAAGATGCGCCTAATCCTTCGAAGGGCGCGGGTGGGCGGCAGGGTTCTGTTCAGTACGGCCCCCTCCTCAGAGCCAGCTTTCCTCGCCGTCCTGTTACCCCCTTGTCGGCCGCGGCGCTGTCCTCTCCCCTCAGAGCAGCGTCAGCAGTTTGTGGCCCCGTGGCCCGCAGTGGAAGCCCCACGGGGTGGGGGCCACGTCTGTCCGGCCCACCACGGTGCTCCCCCCAGCTGGCAGTGTCTGGAGTGAGACGGCACCCGGTGGATGAGGAGACAGCGCCCATCTGGGGCCTGCACTGGCTGAAGGGCATCGCGGGCCGAGGCCGGGCGGCGGGCACACAGCGGGGAGGAGGAGCAGGTCTGACTGGGAGATGGGATCGGACGGCGAGCCCTGGCTGGAGCTGCCCCGAGCCGAGCCCTTAGTAGCAGGGAGAGGGGTCCCTGCTGCCCCCTGCCCGGCTGGCTCTGCTTTCTTGTGTGAGGGTGAGCCAGGTGGCCGGGCTCTGTGGGGAGAGGGCAGCCGGGGCCACGGCCACGGAGCTCGGTCTCCTCCACTGACACGGACGGGTGGATTTGGAGCTGAAGTATCACTGAAGCGTTTCAGCCCTAAAATCGCAGCTCCCTTTTCCCTTTCTGCACAGCGTAGTCTCTTGAATGTCCGCCTTAGGAGCGAGCTCTGCCTCGGGTTGTGCCTCACTTTGGGATCCGCTTCAGTGGACGGGCTTGTGTGCTGCGCCTCTTTGCGCTGGTGGCCGTGATTGTGCTCCAGGATTTGAGGGGTGCCCGTGTCCTCGTGTTCCGTGGAGCTTTGTGGCTCAGGTAGCGAACCAATTCCGTGCCCCAAAAATTAACTTGGGGACTTCCCTGGTGGCACAGTGGTTGAGAGTCTGCCTGCCAATGCAGGGGACACGGGTTCGAGCCCTGGTCCGGGAAGATCCCACATGCCGCAGAGCAACTAAGCCTGTGAGCCACAACTACTGAGCCCGTGTGCTGCAACTACTGAAGCCTGCGCGCCTAGAGCCTGTGCTCCACAGCAAGAGCAGCCACCACAGTGAGAAGCCCGCGCACCGCAACGGAGGAGTAGCCTCCGCTTACTGCAACTAGAGAAAGCCCGTGCACAGCAACGAAGACCCAACGCAGCCAAAAAAAAAAAAAAAAAAATTAAGGTTCATTTTACTCTTGTCTGTACATTTAAAAAATGCTGACTTTTTGAAAAAATTGCTCTTCTTGCATGTTTTCTTTTGCACTCTTCTGCATAATTTACATTCCTTAGAAACCGATTTAGGAAGTAAGTGGCGAGGCTCCTGGGAGGGACGGACCACCAGGCTGGGGGAGGAAGGAAGGCTTTGGTCTGGTTGAACGTTTCTGCTAAGGCTGGTGGTTGCTGCTTCTAGGAAATACCTGTGTATTCTTCCCTGTGTTTCCCTTCTGGCTCTTCTGAAGGGGTGGGGGGGGGGTCACTCTGCTTCTCTTACGAGACGTTGAAATGTCCTGGTGATAAGTGTTCTCATGCCACATACTCAGCATTACTTTTCTTTCCTCTTAAAATGATTTTCGCTCTGTTTTTTTTGGCACCGACACGTGTCAGGATTTTGTAGTTGCGGAATTATTGGAAAGGCTGTCTTTGTGGGATTAAAAGGCATTTCTGGGCTTTAAAAAAATCGAATAGAGTCAGACCCGAGGGTAAGATTCAGGAGTGCCGTGGGGAAAGGCGTTTTGCATTATTGTGACCAGAGAGAGGGGCTCTGGCGGGAGCTCTGAGCAGGAGGGGCTCTGTGTTCCTTGAATGTCACTTGCAGGTTCTTGGGCGCAAGGCCGGCCTCCCAGAGCTCAGATTTCAAAACTTCTAAGCCGCCAAGGGTGGAAAGTCTTTTTGTGAGTCTGTGGCAGACTTGTCTGGCGCTGTGCTGCCATGAAGCTGTGGGGTCCCTTCCCTGTGAGCTGGCCTCCGGGACACCCTGGGGGCCCACGGTCACATGCTGTGCTTCCTCCGAAAGGCTGAGTGGTTCTGAGTTCTGGGACAAGGTGGGCCTCAGGTTTTGGATAATGGGTGGCATCTGGGCTTGTTGTGGAAATGCTGCTGGGGTTCCGAGAAATGGAGCACGCAGCCCTGGTCTCCTGAGGTGCTTGCAGACAGATGGACAGACAGGGTGGGAGGTGAGTTCCCGCCAGCACGTCCGTGTGTATCGAGCACCTCCTGTGCTCAGGACTCCCGCGACAGGCACGCGCCCCTCCCGTCCTGCCCCTCCCTCTGGTCAGCGCTGGCGTTGGACACGGACGCCGCATGGGGAGCTAGAACGTCAGTGGCTTCTGTCAGCCTCTGGCGGCTGCAGCGCGGAGTAAGTTAAATGACTTCGCTGCCAGCTCAGCACGGTGAACGGGATGGTACTCACTGGGAAACAGAAATGAGCAATTTCCGCTAGGCCACGTGACGCCTACAACGTCGGATTACAAAACTGTATTTACTGATTTTGGCGTTTTTCCTCTTCAGAATCATCCTGACTTTGGTATGAAGGTTGGCACAGTTGAAACGTGTCATTTTATTAGGAGGAGAATTGAGGGATAGGTTCCAGTGGGCATTCCCTCGTGGAGGTGGGAGCTGAGGCTGTGTGAAGAGATCAGCTCTCGCCCTCTGTGCTGGAGAGAGGGTCGTAAGGGTTCAGCCAAGGTGCGTCAAATAAAGACCACGTAAGGAGGAAGTGGCCCTGTTTTAAAACGGTGCCTTGGAGACCGACTTGGGAAGAGGACCTAGAAGGGTATGGGGATGGCGCTGTGGGGTGCCAGCAAGGGAGAGGCGAGGCCCAGCCTTGCCCCAGGCGCCGTCACTGCCCATGGGGCACCCCCTCTACGCAGCACCTAGATGCGGCGAGGGAAGCGGGGCCACCGAGGCTTCTGCGGGAGCCGCCAGCGGGGACGGCGGGAGACACACAGCTGTGGGGTGGGCCCGTGGTCTGGCCCTTGCAGTTTGTGTGAGTCCGGGTGCTACGGATTTAAGGAGGGCAGTGACGCGCCTGCAGCTGCCCTGTGCCCAAGAAGGAGAGGAGCCCCTTTGCAGGGAGGCTGACACCCTCTTCCCTGGCGCGGTTCTGGCCCCGTGTAGCTCCCTTCGCCTCCTGGCACCTCAGGAAACAGGGAGTGGCTGGCTGACTGCTGGATGTGTTCATTAAGGCGGAAACTTCTGGCCAGTGGTTTGGGTCAGATCCTGATGCTGTCCCTTTTTCTTTCTCACTTTTGCAAATTGTGGCCCTAGACAGCCTGGAGTCTTCATTTTGCCCGACATTTAAACCCAGTGAGGGAACTCCCTGGCGGTCCAGTGCTTTCACTGCCGAGGGCCCAGGTTTGATCCCTGGTCGGGGAACTAAGATCCTGCAAGCCATGCAGCGCGGCCAGAACAAACAAACAGACAAACAAAAAAACCCCAGTGAGACTTGCAGTGGTTTTGCGTTCAGCCCTCTCCTTGTATTCGGGATGTTTCCCGTGTGCGGTTCTTTCCACCTACCCCCATCTGCAGGATTGCTTAAAAGTGTGGAGACCAGAATCCAAATTGGGTTGCTTGGCTTGTATTTTGCATTGCAAGGTCTTTTTTTTTTTTTTCCCTTTAAAATCCTTTCTGATGGCAACAGAAGGGTGTCGTGAGGTTTAGTTATTCAGTGTACTTACAGCACCTTGAGCTCCTTAGGGCGGGCAGTGCTGTGTGGGGATTTGTGTTTTGCTTTTTCTGTGGCCGGCCTTCCTTTGTGTGATGGGGTTCAGAGGGCAATTATGTGTTTCTATTGCAGTTTAAACAGCATTGAAAAAGGGCACTATGTTGATGTTGAATAGTTTTTTTAAAGCACAGTAGGAAAAATAGAGCAAGAAAATGAGTATTTTGGAATACTTTTAGATTGCATTTATTGCTATTGAAAAATACAGTTCAGTAGCTTTTTTGGGGGGGAGGGAGTCTTGTACAGTACAACCAGATCAGAACCTTCTTTTGAACCTCACTGTGCCTGTGAGAGCGAGCGTCTCTGGGGATGGAGCGCGTGCTGACTTGGGCCAAGTAGTCTGCATAAGCCCTCCTTCCCTGGAGCACATTTCTCACAGTCTCAGGGACTTCTGTCAGTTAGCTGGCAGCTTCTGTTCAGTTCATTCCTGGGTTCAAACTTGCGTCGCCTCATTACTTTACTACAGTTTGAGTCGTCCTTGCCTGGAGTTGCACAGCCAGCTTTCCCAGCACTGAGAACGTGGAGGAAGAGGGAGGTGGGAGGGTGATTGTCTGAGGGTCCGTTGGTGCTGAGTCGTTCAGTTCCCGAGGCTTGGCTTTTCTGAGGTTGTCGTCCATGGGGTGGGGCCGTAGGTCCCTTGCGTCTGTGGCTTCCTGAACTGTCTTACGGGAAAGCTGGTCACAGAGGGAGGAGATGCTCTTTTGTAGGAGCTGACGTCTGTCTGATGTGCGTTCTCTGATGTAGCATTTGCTGTAGATCTAATATAAATCTGCTTTATAACTAGCCAAGGAAACATTGTTTTTCATATTATGTTCTTGTTGTTTTGCTATAATTTGATACAACCCCAAGAGTGAAGGGTGTTTTGAAGGTGTGTATTTCAAAATTTATCTCTTTATTTTTCTGGATTCTATTTTTTGACATAATTGTTTAATTCATTCATTCATTTGAGAAATCTTTTGGGTGCCCATTGTGTGCGGGCATTATTCTAGGCACCGGGGATTCAGTGCTTAACCAAATGGACAAAATCTCTGTACTTTAAGAAACTTAAATTCTTGTGAGAGTAGACAGACAGAATAAATGACAAGATGGGTTTTTCTCATCTATTTTGTCTGTCTGCTCTCACAAGAATGTGCATTCTAGCCTCCTGTGCCCGTCTCCTCACTTCAGTGACACCTCTGGGCTCCATTTGGGTCCCCTGTCCCCAGGCAGTGAGCCGGGCAGTCGTAGGCTCCTCTTGTTTGTTTCCTGACTCTCAGTGACCGCTGTTTTCCATAGTCTGTTGTCCAGTGTCTGAAAGCTACTGTTTCATATAATTTTGTTCAGGTTTTTAGTTGCCTAAGGTGGGAGGGTAAATCCTATCCCTGTTTCTGGCCAGTAGGTTTTGGGGAGTTAGACAGCCAAGACTGGAATTCAGAGGCAAGGTCTGGGCTAGAGGTAAGACCACGGCTGCATTGTTTATAGGTGGCTTTTGATACCAGGAGACTGGGAAGCTGACCTGGGAAGCTGACCGAGGGGGTGGAAATCATCACAAGCGCTTTACCTTTGTTTACACATCTGATCTTCATGATGATACTGTACAGCAGGCACTGAGTTCCTTCCTGTTTTACGGAGGAGGGAGCCGAGGCCCGGGAGCCCAGGGCCCTGTCTCTGGAGTGGTTGCGCGAGGACCCAGACCCAAGCTGCTGGGCTCCAGGTCTTTCCCCTGAACCACAGTGCTGGGCCAGCTCTCCAGGCGGACGGCCAGAGCTCCCGACGTGCCAGCCCTAAGCAGCTGGGCAGCCTGGGCCAGTGAGGAGGGCTGGTCAGGCGGGTCACAGGAGAGAACTGAGCAGGGCTGAGCCCGACGGGGTGGTTTACAGGAGAAGAATTGGGAAACTAGAGTCTCAGGTCTCTCGGAGCTTTGCTGTAAAGAGGTGGTGACGCAGAGGGTAGAGGGCAGGTTGGCCCCTGTTGCAGCCCTGACACAGGAGCACGCTTTTAGCAGCGTCCAGCAGCACTCCTGTAACATCTCGTGTTCTGTGGATCAGAAGTGGGCACGGCCTGGCAGCACGGTGCTCTGCCTGTCTCCCAGGCTGAAACCAGGGCCCCTTCTGGAGACTCTGTGGGTGACGCTGCTTGCACTCGGGCCCCACATGCCTTCTCTCGCGGCCCCTCCCCGGGCCCCTTGGGGGAGTCCCTCTCCAGATTTGGCTCTCCGTGACCTCTCCCTCCAGGCGGGGGGAGCCTCTGCTCGGAGGGCTCTTGCGATTAGACTGGGCTGCTTGCGTGGGCTGGCTCATTCCCCAGCCTTAGTGACATCTGCGGAGTTCCTTTTGCCCTGCAAGGTAACTCACGGGATCCTAGTACTGTGTGGGTGTCTTTGGGGGGGCATTCTTCCCATCACAGTGGGGTCAGGAACGCTTTTTTAAGATTAATTCATTTGCTCAGCAAATTACTGGGTTCCTATTTTACACAGGGAGCAAAAAAACAGATAAGAGTGCTCCCATGTGGCTTACGTTCTAGTGAGGTAGACATAAGGTAAATAAGTGTAACGTACAGTGCATCACATACTATATTAAAGGGAAAATAAAGGGAAAAATAAAGGGGGGTTGCAATTCAGATAGAGAAGCTGAGGGTCAGGTGTCCCTGGGGTGCTGGTGGGCAGGTGGGGAGGCCACAGGGGCTGGACTTCAGAGCCGGGGGATGGGGAGAGGCGCGTGGTGCGGATCTCGGAGCCGGTTAGGAGAACTCTGGCTTTCACCCTGTGTGCCAGGCCGAGCCAGTGCAGGGTGAGCAGAGGCGGGACTTACCTCTGGGGAGAACTCCTGACTGCTGGGTTGAGAAGAGCAGGGGAGACCGGTTAGGAGGCTCTGAACCAGGTGAGAAAGGTGAGGACCTGCTAGGAGGTGGGAGGTAGACCGTGTTTGTTGGCTGATGGGAATGACAGGGGCCAGGGGGAAAGTGGAGAGGCAGAGAGCGGCAGAGGTGCAGGGGGCGGTGGTGCTGGTGAGGGACCAGGTGCCCCAGCCACCAGTGATGGGGGAGGGAGGAGGTGTCGGAGGAGAAGCTGTGAGGGGGCCCCTGGGAAGAGCTGGCAGGGCCTCCCTGGGCTTCACATGTGAGGCCAGCCCAGCAGAGCTGGGGGTGTGTCACCAGGCACGCTCACATCTCCAGGCTCACCTGCCAGTTGACCATGCATTGGATTCAGCAGGGAGGGGTTTGGCCAGCAAGTGCTTAGATGGAGAAGGAGGGTTGGGACTTGGTTTATGTGATGGGATTGAGGCTGGTAAGAGGGGTTGAGGACGGGGAGAGGGACAGAGAGAGAGTGGGTCGTAAGTCCTGGGGGCGGGGCAGTGGGGTTCAGAGTTTGCTTACCTGATGTAGTGAGCTGAAAGGATGGGCCCGTGGGGTCCCTGCAGTGGAGCGTGGGGAGGGTGACTGTTGGAGCGGTGGCTCTGGCGGGACCAGATCTTCTGAGGAGCCAAGATCAGGGCTGGCGGGTTTGGGGGGGGTCATTCATCTTGGTATGGCAGGGAGAGGGGTAGGGTTATAGTAAGTACTTGGGCAGGTCTTCCGAATTATATTCATTTTTGCTGTTTTCTTGTCCTCAATTAAATGTTTAAAAAAATGAAAAAAATTAAAATCAAGAATGTAGTTTAAGAAGTTAATTATAAAACACTTGACCCTCACCTCATTCCCCCATTCCTAACCTCTGAGTCAATTATTTTCATTTTTATCCATCTCTTCTAATATTTACTTTAAAAAATGTGATTATTCTAAATTACATACCATTCATGGGTGTTTTTCCCCATTTAGTCATTATTTATTAACCTCTTACTGTGGAAGATGAGGATTTAACTTACCTAAGCTTTCCTTTTCCCATTCTCTAGTAGGTCACAATATTTTATCTAATTAATCTGTAACATTTAATTAATGTCTGAAAATATTCTTCTTAGCTGAGAATAATGGTTTGACTTTTTTTAATTGAACTATATTTGATTTACAGTGTTGTGTTAATTTCTGCTATACAGCAAAGTGACTCCGTTATACATATGTATTCTTTTTCATATTCTTTTCCATTATGGTTTATTACAGGATATTGAATATAGTTCCCTGGGCTATACAGTAGGCCCTTGGTGTTTATTCATTCTATATATAATAGTTTGCATCTGCTAATCCCAAACTCCCAATCCATCCCTCCCCAACCCCCTGCCTCTTGGCAACCGCAAGTCTGTTCTTTTTGTGACTCTGTTTCGTAAATAAGTTCATTTGCGTCGTATTTTAGGTTCCAAATATAAGTGATATCATACGGTATTTGTCTTTCTCTTTTTATTTCACTTAGTATGATAATCTCTAGTTGCATCCATGTTGCTGCAAGTGGCATTATTTCATTCTTTTTTATAGCTGAGTAGTATTCCATTGTGTATATGTATACACACCATCGTCTTTATCTAATGGGTCAACTCTTAATTTGTTTGGCGTTAGCTCTTGCCCTTTTTTTTTTTTTTCCTGGCTGGGCCACGCGGCTTATGGGATCTTAGTTTCCCAACCAGGGATTGAACCCAGGCCCTCCGCAGTAAGAACACAGAGTCCTAACCGCTGGACCACCAGGGAAGTCCCTGACTTTGCTTACCTTTTAACGCACCCATTGCTCTTCAGCCCCAAGCTTTCGGACACGACTGTAAGATCCCCCTTAATGTGATTGGACACAGCAGGTGGCCTCTCAGCCCCTCCTTCCCCTGGCGGGAACGCCCTTCCTGAGTGGTCAGTTCTCTTGTCTTCTGGACAGGTCGTTGTTGCTCACACTGTCCTCTGGGGCCTTCCCTTCACATAGTCCTGAGGGTTTTGTCTCTGGCTGAACTCCTGTTTTTTTGGAGTCTGCCTGTCTGTCCTCTGGGCTTGTGCTGGTTTGCACTCGATTTGGTGGTGCACATCTTTTGTGCACGTGAGAAAGAGTGCATAGGAGGTAAAATGGTTTTGAGGTTTTGCGTTTTTGAAAAAACAAAAGCATTTTTTACCTTCATACTTAATTGAGAATTTGGCTTGGGTAGAATTCTAGACTGGAAATAACTTTTCCTCAGTTTTGAAGGCATAGCTCTACTCTTAGTTCTTAGTGGTTTGGAATGTTAACATGCTGTGCCCAGGTATGGCGTTCAGTGGCTTTACTCATTCTGGAAATTCATGTCCTTCGGGTTTGGGGAAATGTTTTTGTTTTATTTCTTTGATAATTTCTTTTCACTTTCTCCTTTTTCAGTAATCCTCTAATAATAGTTGAAATGTGGACCTCTTGGCTTACATTTTCTTACTCTTTTATCTCTCGTCTTCCATTTCTTTGTCTTTGTGGTATTCTTTTTTCTGTGACTCTAGCCCTTTTGAATTTTTCTTTCTCCTATCACTTTTACAATTTGAGGGCTTTCTTTTTTTTTTTATTGAACTATAGTTGATTTACAATGTTGTGTTAGTTTCTGGTGTACAGCAAAGTGATTCAGTTATACGTATATATTCTTTTTCATATTCTTCTCCATCATAGGTTATTACAAGATATTGAATATAGTTCCCTGTGCTATACAGTAGGACCTTGTTGTTTATCTATTTTTGTATACAGTAGTTTGTATCTGCTAATCCCAGACTCCTAATTTATCCCCCCTCTTCCTGCCCTTCCCCTTTGGTAATTGTAAGTCTGTTCTCTATGTCTGTGAGTCTTTTTTTTTTGTAAATAAGTTCATTTGTATCATATTTTAGATTCCACATATAAGTGATGCCATGTGATATTTGTCTTTGTCTGACTTACTTCACTTAGTATGATCATCTCTTAGTCTGTCCATGTTGTTGCAAATGGCATTATTTCACTCTTTTTCATGGCTGAGTAGTATTCCATTGTATATATGTACCATATGTATACCCATTCCTCTGTCGATGGACACTTAGGTTATTTCCATGTCTTGGCTGTTGTAAACAGAGCTGCTATGAACATTGGGGTGCATGTGTCTTTTTTTTTTTTTTTAAATATAAATTTATTTATTTATTTATTTTTGACTGTGTTGGGTCTTCTTTGCTGCGCGCGGGCTTTCTCTAGTTGCGGCGAGCAGGGGCTACTCTTCATTGCAGTGCGCGGGCTTCTCACTGCGGTGGCTTCTCGTTGCAGAGCACGGGCTCTAGGCGCACGGGCTTCAGTAGTTGTGGCACATGTGCTTAGTAGTTGTGGCTCGTGGGCTCTAGGGCACAGGCTCAGTAGTTGTGGTGCATGCACTTAGTTGCTCCACAGCATGTGGGATCTTCCCCGACCAGGGCTCGAACCCATGTCCCCTGCATTGGCAGGCGGATTCTTAACCACTGTGCCACTGGGGAAGCCCTGCATGTGTCTTTTTGAATTAGAGTTTTCTCTGGGTGTATGCCCAGGAGTGCGATTGCTGGGTCATGTGATAGCTGTTCTCCATAGTGGCTGCACCAATTTACGTTCCCATCAGCAGTGGAAGAGGGTTCCCTTTGCTCCACGTTTTTTTTTTTTGGCCCCACGTGCGGCACGTGGGATCTTAATTCCTCGACCGGGGGACCAGGGATTGAACCTGTGCTCCCTGCATTGGAAGTGTGGAGTCTTAACCACCGGACCGCCAGGGAAGTCCCCCTTTTCTCCACATTTTGAGGGCTTTCTCTCTCTCTCTCTTTTTTTTTTAATTGAAGTATAGTTGATTTACAATGTTGTGTTAGTTTCAGGTGTACAGTAAAGTGATTTAGTTATACATACACATATATCTATTTTTTAAAAGATTCTTTTTCCTTATAGGTTATTACAAAATATTGGGTATAGTTCCCTGTGCTATACAGTAGGTCCTTGTTGGTTATCCATTTTATGTATAGTAGTGTGTATATGTTAATCCCAAACGCCTCATTTATCCCTCCCTGCCCCCCTGAGGGCTTTATTATTGTCTGAGTGCTCCTCTTTTGGTGGTATCTGGTTCTTAAAGCTGTGTTTTCTTTTATTTATGTAAGAGTATTGATTGTTTTGGAGTTTCCGTCTCTCCGTAGCCTCTTTACTCTGCATTCTTTTCCTGTAGGTTTGTTTTGGTCTCTGGCTCGTGCTGTGAGACCGTCCTGGACGCCTGGTGGTCAGTGTCTGTCCACTCACGTGGACCAGTGTCAGCCAGCACGGGTGGGGCTTTGGTGGAGGCCTCACTGTGTGGTGATGGGTGAGGGCTGCCAGTTTCCCGGAGGGAAGCTGCGTGGCAGCCGTGTTCTCCAGAAGAAGGTCCGGGCTCCGCTCCGGCTCGATGGGCTGAGTGAGTGTGGGGAGTCCGGCGGCCGTCGTTCCGGGTGTGGGCGTCTCGCCATTCAGGGAGTCCGTCGCTCACTCGTGTTTTCCGAGTGTGGAGCTTCACCCCAGCACGCGGTGGCGCCACCAGGCCTAGAGCTCCCGTGTTCCTGCTTTTCCAGAGGGCGGGCCTGTTGTCTTCTGCTGGGATTAGGGGTAGAGGTGGCCTGGCTCTGGGGTCCGCTGGAGGGGCCTGCGGCTCCTTACGTAGACTTCCAGGCCGCTTCCTGATAGCCGCCTCCTGAGGCACCTGGCGTCAGGTTCTGTGACGGACAAGGTTTGCTGTTTACTGGTTCCCCCTCTTGCGGGCGGCTGGGTCCCAGTCTGCTCTGTCAGGCTGAGTCAGTGAAGCACTTGGCCATCTTTCCAGTGTCCAGAGCTGTTGTGGCGACTGCTCTCGCGCTCTTGTCATACAGTTTTCTCCTTTTAAATAAGGTTTTGACTAATTTTATATGTTACACACACACACACACACACACACACACACACACACACACACACACACACACACACACACACACACACACACACACACACACACACACACACACACACACACACACACACACACCCCCCCCCAACCATGCAGACCTTCATAACCTTTGGATTTATACTTTGGATTAACCGCTCCTTGAGGGAAGGTCTTGGGAGAGAATAATTTGACTTTCTGCACTTTTACCTTCTACTTCCTAAGTGGAGCAATAATACCTTTTATTATTAAATTAATTTGGGTGGGTGGTTCTCACTATGCAGCTCGTTTGGCACAAGTTTCTAAGCAGAACTTTAAAGAGAACATGTGACTCTGTGGCACTTACTTCTTACTTGAGGAAGGCAAGCAGGGTGGGCCTTGTTCTCCGCTAACAGAACACTGCAGCCTGTACTTCTGCACACCTACTTCTTATGGTTCAGTTTATAGGACTCTGAGACCCAGAAATCAAAGCAGGGGAGATAGGCATCTCATAGGATTTTGTTTCATAGACATGGTCTGTGTTAATGAGGCAGTTTCTTGCCGGTGGTGGAATATAGTAAATGGAAATTTGTTTTTGTGGTGAAGTCAGTGGATTCTATTATGGGTAATGATGAGTCAATCCAGGAGAGTTTGGATACTTAACTTTTCCAAAGAGTTACTTTAAACCCTGAAGTGAAACTTTTAAAAATAGAAATATTTTTAGAATATACTTCATCATGGTGGAGGATGGAAGGGAGACTCCCTTAGGTAGGGTGTTCATAAAGGGCCTCTCTGAGGACGCAGCATGTGAGCTGGGTCCTGAGGGGAGAAGGGCCTGGGGTAGTCTAGGGCTAGTTCTGCTTCAGGACCTGAAAGCCAAGTGCAGCTGGAACATCCTGAGTGAGAGGGAGAGGAGCAGAAAGGAGCCAGATTGCTGGGCCTTGGAGGCCCTTCCCTGACGGGAAATCTGAGTTCCTCTTAGGTGTCCTGTAGGAGGCGGCTGAAGAGAATCAGGTGAGTGACAGGTCTACCTGTATGTGAAGATCACCCTGGCTTCTGTGAGGAAATAGATTGGAGGAGGCCGGAGTGGAAGGTGGAGGTTGTTACAGTCCACACAAGAGACGTTGGTGGCAGTGGAGGTGGTGAGAATAGAGTCTTTTTCTGGAGGAAAAATGGACAAGACTCCCTGATAGGATGGATGTGAGGGAGAGGGAGGGCCTCAAGAGAGAGTTTTCTGTTGGAGATGAAAACGTCACCCGCATTGGTGGCAATTCTGGTGCTCAGTAAATATTAGTTGTTTCCTAGCTCAACTGCTTAAAAGCTCTTGGGGCAGTTTTTAGCACAAGTACTCAGATGTCTGCTGCTGTCATTGGGCACACGCTCTACACTGGGTGTGCATTCCTCACCAGATATCTGTTGAGCACCTATTAAATGCCAGGGGCTCTAGTGGTGAATAAAACACACAGAACTGCCTACTCCTATGGAGCTTACATTCTGGTGGATGGAGATAGAAAATAAAAAGAAAATCGTATCGTATGTTAGAAGACAATAAGTACAAGAGAGAAAAATTAAGGCGAGAAGGTGATGGGGAACATGGGGCTGTGGGTTTTCAACTTCAAATAGGCTGACCAGGATTGGTCTTGCTTTAAAGGTAACAGCTGAGCAAAAGACTTGAAGGCACTGGGTCATGTAGAAATTGGGGGGGGGTACATCTTAGACAGAGGGAACAGCAGGTACAAAGGCCTTCACTGGGGGGGAGAGATAACCAGTGTATGGAGGAAATAGTAGGAGGCCGTGTGTCTGCAATAGGGAGCCAAGAAGGAGGTTAGGTGGAAGGTTAGGTCGGGGGTATTGGAGGTGGGGAGACAGGGGTCATAGGGCCTGTGTAGAGCATTGTAAAGGTCGTGGCTGCTTTCTTCTCACATGCTAAACACTGAAGATAATGAGACACGATCTCTCTCCTCAGAGTAGCTCAAGCCCTTGTATCGCAGAGTGGTACGTGTGGGAGATGAATAGTGAAAGTGAGGGATGGTCAGCTCAGCAGGATGGGCTGCAGATGGTCAGGAGAGGGTGGTCAGGCATCGCGACATGGGGTGATGCCTGGCCTTGGTCAGATCTTGCTGAGCTGACAAGGTGTAGGGGGTTGATCCATGAAAGGGGGGAGCACCATGCGTCACACTGCAGAGCGGCGCGAGTGGCAGCGGGACACGCTCAAGGAGTTGTGGGTGCTTCCTGGAATGAGTAGTGCCTGGTGGGTCGGGGGATGTGGCAGGAGAACAAGGTGGGAGGAGCAGGCCATAGCCAGGTCATGGGGAACTTCCTCTGTGGGACGTGGACCATTGACATATCTTAAACAGGAGAGTGACACTATACAATTTATTTTTTATTAGCAGAATAATAATTTTGAACGTGAAGGATGGATTTTAGACTAGGTTTAAAGGCAGGAAAGCCAGTTAGGAGAAGATTGATTGCTCTGCTCTAGAGGAGATGGCAAGGGTCTGAATCAAGGCAGTAGGAGTGGAAAGGTAGGGGTGGATTTTGGAGATACAGAAATCAGAATTGACAGGGGGGCGAGTGGTGAAGTACTCTTTACTCATAGTGGCTTTGACTGCATAGCAGAAACGCCATTTAGTAAGAATGGTGGAGTGAGGACCTCTGTAAATCTACTCCTCCAGAAAAGCAGTGAAAACACTGGTAAAAATGGTCAAAATGAACTTTGTTGGAACTCTGGAAATGAACCAAAGGTTGACATAATCTCAGGAAGATTTATTCAAGAAAAACTGCTGAACCTCCAACTTGACCTACTGTCATTCTCCTCTCCCATGATCTGTGGTAGCATTGAAAGCCGTCAGCCTTACAGCCATGGTAACTGTGAAAACCAGCAGCCTTGCAGCCATTGGAAGGGACAGATGAGATTTGGAGCCCCGCAAAAGTCCTCTTCTCAGAGTGTTGTTACTCTGACTGGCCTTGCAGCTTTCTGGAAAAGCCCCATTTGCAGAGCTGTCATTATTTGATCTCACTCACTGGGAAGAGCCCTACCCTTAGTGTCTTTGTGGCAAACGATCAGTGGCGGTTAATATCGCAGTTGGGGGCAAACAAGAGCCTGGCCAAAATCTTAGAAGAAAGATACGAAGGATGACATGCTATTAGGGGGCTTTGAAAAGCTCTGATAGATTCCTGTGGATCTCGAAGGCTGCACAGAGGCAGGACTGTGTATATGCCTAGGAAAGACTTGAGAGGGCCATAGTCTCTCACCTCTCTCTAATCTTGAGTCCCTCCACAAATAAGAAGTGAAGGCAAAGGCAGAGTTATAGCTGCCTGAGTATCGAAGGTGTGCCTCAGTACTCGCACAGTTTCTTGGCAGTGTCTGGGACACTTATTAGTTCAACACATTTAAAGAAATTCCTGACCAATCATTAACTGACCGCTAAGCTAACTGAGCAAAGACTTATAGTAACTGTAAACTATAGGGAATTGTAGACTTTACAGAACTAGTTGAGGAAAGTCACTAAACAAATAACTATAGCAACAACAGTCCCTGGGAAAGAGGAGAGTCTGAATTCCAGGGTTGCCACAGTGTATTACCTGAAATACTAGTTTTCAATAAGAACTTATGAGATGCACAAAGAAACAGGAAAATATGGTCTATACACAGGAAAAAAGTAGTCAATAGAAACTATCCTTGAAAGGGTCCAGATGTTGGACTTAGTAATACTAGGCAAGGACTTTAAATTGGCTACTATAAATATGTTCTAAGAACTAAAAGATAAAAGAAACTATGTCTAAATAATTAATGTGTGAGAATATCTTACCAAGTAGAAGCTATCAATAAAAAGGTAGAAATTATTTAAAAAAAACCACCACATAGAAATTCTGGAGTTGAAAATACAATAACTATGAAAAATAAAATAACTATGAAAAAATGAAAAATTCACTAGAGGGGCTCAACAGTAGATTTGAACTGATAGAAGAAAGAAATCAGTGAATTTGGGAATAGGTTTGTTAATATAATTAAATTAAGATCTCTATTAAGGTAAGTTCAGATCCAATCTGAGGAACAGAAAGTAAAAAGAATGAAGAAAGATGAACAGAGCCTCGGAGACCTGTGGAACACCATCAAGTGTACTGATACACCCATAACTGGAGTCCCATAAAGAAAGAAGTAGGAGAAAGACGCAGAAAGAATATTTGAAGACATAAACTCCCCAAATTTGGTGACAAACATTAATCTACATATCCAAGATGACCTCCAAATAGGATACACTCAAGGAGATCAATACTTAGACACATCATAGTCAAACTGTTGAAAGAAAGAGGAAAAAAAATTTTTTTTTTTGGGCACGCCGCGCAGCTTGCAGGATCTTAGTTCCCTGACCAGGGATTGAACCCAGGCCACGGCAGTGAAGGCACCAAGTCCTAACCACTGGACTGCCAGGGAATTCCCTAAAATTAAGTTTGTATCAAGCTAGATTGTTTTAAGTTAAGTGTTGATTATAATCCCCAGGCAATTACTAGGAAAGTAACTAAAAAAAAAAAAAGTAAAAGAAACAAATGAATTGAAATGGTGCACTGAAAAATTCTTCTTAATGCAAAAGAAGACAATGATGGAAGAATGCAGGAACATGACAGAAGACATATAGAAAACAGCAAAATGGCAGATGTAAGCCCTACCTTATCAGAAACTATCTTAAATGTAAACGGATTAAACCCTCAAATTAAAAGGCAGGATTGGCAGAATGGGTTAAAAAAAACATGATCCGACTAAATGCTTTCTTCGAAAAGACACTATAGATTAAAAGATACAAACAAAAGATACTAGTGAAAGGAAGAAAAATGATGTGCCTTGCAAATAGTAACCAGAAGAGAGGTGGCGTGACTATACTAATATCAGACAAAATAGACTTTAAGACAAAAATTGTTATTAGAGTCATAGAACAACATTTTACTGTGGTAAAGCGTCAGCCCCTCAAGAAGATATATCAATTCTTTTTTTTTCTTTTTTTTTTTTGGCCGAGCCTCAAGGCTTGCAGGATCTTAGTTTCCTGACCAGGGATTGAATCCGGGCCCATGACAGTGAAAGCGCCGAGTCCTAACCACTGGACCACCAGGGAATTCCCAATTCTAAACATATTCATACCTAATAACAGAGCTCAAAATGCATGAAGCAAAATACATGAAGAGGGACTTCCCTGGTGGTGCAGTGGTTAAGAATCCACCTGCCAATGCAGGGGACTCAGGTTCGAACCCTGGTCCAGGAAGATCCCACATGCTGCGGAGCAACTAAGCCTGTGCGTCACTACTGAGCCTGCACTCTAGAGCCCACGAGCTGCGACTGCTGAGCCCGCGTGCCGCAACTACTGAAGCCCGCGTGCCTAGAGCCCATGCTCCACAAGAAGAGTAGCCACCACACCGAAATGAAGAGTAGGCCCCGCTCTCTGCAACTAGAGAAAGCCCATGCTCAGCAACGAAGACCCAACGCAGCCAAAAATAAATAAATAAATAAAATAAATTTTAAAAAATACATGAAGAATTGAAGGGAGAAATAGACACTTCAACAATAATAATTGGAGACTTCAATACCCTGCTTTCAGTAAGAGATACAAGTAGACAAAATCAGCAATGAATAGAAGACTTGAACAACACTAAGTCAGCTAGACCTAACAGACATCTATAGACTGCTCCACCCAACAAGTGCAGAATATACATGTTTTTCTCAAGTGCATATGGAACATTCTTCAGAATAGACTGTATGTTAAGCCATAAAAAAAAAGCCTCAGTAAATTTAAAAAGATTGAAATCATATGAAGTGTGTTTGCCAACCACAATGGAATGAAATTAGAAATCAGTAACAGGAGGAAATTTGGGAAATTCACAAATATGTGGAAATCAAACACCCTCCTAAATAACCAGTGGGTCAAAGAAAAAAACGCAAGGGAGATTACAAAAATAAGTGAAAATAAAATCACAACACACCAGGGGCTTCCCTGGCGGTCCAGTGGTTAGGACTCCGCGCTTTCACTGCTAAGGGCCCGGGTTCGATCCCTGGTCAGGGAACTAAGATCCCTGCAAGCTGTGTGGTGCAGCCAAAAAAAAAAAAACCAAACAACCCACAATGACATACCACTTCACACACACTAACTAGGATGGCTAGAATAAAAGTGATGGACAATAGCAAGTGGAGAAATTGGAACCCTTGCTCTTTTATAGTGGTGATGTAAAATGGTGCTGCCTTTTGGGAAAACATCTTGTCAGTTCCTCACAGTGTTAAACACAGAATTGTCATATGACCCAGCAATTCTGCTCCTAGGTGTCCACTCGAGAGAAATGAAAATGTACGTTCACACAGAAACTTGTACACGAATGTTCATAGCAACATTATTCCTAATAGCCAAAAAGTGGTAACAAGCCCCAAATTCATCAAGTGATGAACAGATAACAAAATATGGTATATCCATATAATGTGGTATTAATCAACAGAGAAAAGGGATGAGGTACTGATTCATGCTACCTTGAAAACGCTATACTTGAAAACAATCATTGGGATTTCCCTGGTGGTCCAGTGGTTAAGACTCCGAGCTCCCAATGCAGGGGCCCGGGCTTGATCCCTGGTCAGGGAACTAGATCCCACATGCTGCAACTGAAGATCCTGCATGCCACAACTAAAGATCCCACACACGGCAATGAAGATCCCGAATGCCGCAACTAAGACCCCGCGCGGCCAAATAAATAAATAAATATTAAAAAAAAAAAACAACAATCACGCTATCTTTTGTAAGTGGTGAAAGAAGCCAATCACAAAAGAACATATAAAGATTGTATTTATATGAAATGTTTAGAGGAGGTAAGTCTATGGAGATGGAAAGGAGATTAGGGGCTGAGGAGGGAGGGGTTGGTGAATGACTGCTGTTGGGTGTGGTGTTTCTTTTGGGGGAGATGAAAATTTTCCAGAATTAGATAGTGGTGATGGATGCAGAACTCTGAATATACTCAAAGTCATTGAGTTACGTGATTTAAATGAGTGAATTGTTTGATACGTGAATTGTATCACACTAAAGCTGTTAAAATAAGATATACCTGTTAACATTTGTCAGGGTCAAACGTGGTTTTATCTTCTGTGGCATAGCAGCTTTTAATCTTCTTTGCAGTCTTTTGTTCCAGTCTGCTGTTGTTGAGGCTTTCTGTTCGGAGGCCCATCCTTCCTGTGCACAAGTAAAGAGAAAACAGAGAGAATAGTCCCGATGATGTGCATGACAGCCTCCCGTGCAGGCTGCTCTGTGTGTGCTTTTTGATGGTCGTCTGTGTGGCCCTCATCACAGCACTCTGTGGTGCTCATGCGAAGAAGGAGAACTGAGGCTCAGCGAGGTTAGGTTGCTGGCCTGGGGACACGGAGGGGCATTCCAGGGCAGGCTTGCTTCCAGAGTTTGCTCTGCTTCCTGCTGCGCTGACCGCCTTCAGTATCATTTTAACAGTGATACCGTCCTTCAGAAATAGGCTTTTGTTTGCTCAGTTTGGGGCTTTGGGCTTACTCAGTGAAATCATTTTATATAGAGACTAAACTTTATTTCGACCAAATTTTACTGTAAATTTCAGACTTCCTGCCGCGCGATTTTGGCGGTTTGGTGTGTTAGTTATAATAAGCTGTGATAGGCCCCTGTGCCCTTTGTCTGGAATCAGGCTGTTCCCAGAACACTAGCCCTGTCAGTTGATGAGCTCAGCTTGCCGGCCAGAAGAAATCGTCAACCAGCATGTTATTCCGGAAGAATGACCAGGGGCGGTCATTCTAGAAATCCAAGGGCTTTATTCAAAGCTTGTCCCCCTAGAGTGCGTTCTTTGCTATTTACTGGACCAAATTGTAGCTTGTTTTCGGTCAGTGGTTGTGGGACAGTCTAGGTTACTCATTAGCTACCAGAGCGCCGACATCCATCGTGGGAATTGCCTGTTAGAAGCTTGGTATTTTCTGTGGCCGACAGACCTGCCGCGTTTTAGGTGGAGACAGCACGGGGTGGCAGAGACCAGAGCCTCTTCAGTGTGGAACAGAGATCAAGCTACAGGCATGGCGAGGCTTGTCACCGTGTCCCAGCTACTCTGGCTGATGCCTTTACCCTGTTAGAATGGGCTTCAGAAGTCAGGGTAGGGCAGTGACCTCTCCCGTTCTCCCAGAGCTGATTCTTCATCTAGAAAGATCGGATTTATTGCTAGATCTGCTGCCAGCAGTGTGGGGTGGCTGGGCTTCTGTCGGGAGGGAAGTGCAGCTTGAGTGAGCACGAACTGGGGGTGGGGAAAGACCCCCAGGGCCCCAGCGCTTGCGTTTCTCCCAGGTGTCCTCACCACCTGGAGGAGGATGGCAGTTCGGTAAATTTCGGGCATAAGTCTGATTTGAACGCGTTGATCTGTGTGCGGTGTCAGCCCCCCATGGCCATACTCGACTTTCTTTAAAGCCTCACCTTGGACGGGAGTGTGGCAACCGGAGCAATTCCCAAGGGTGTTCCCAGGGCTGCCGCTCAGGCACAGCCTCGCCCCGTCGGGCGGAAGCAGCCCCACCAGCCAGCAAGGGCCAGCGTTTGTGGGCTTGTGTCCTTGGCCCCCGAGGTCTTGTCTCCCCTGCGTGATGAGGGCACTCAGGCATAGTCCAGTCAGTGGACCAGGTGTCTAGCCCACACCTGAGCCCGCACCAGTCTGAGGTCTGAGGAAATCTGATTTTCTTCCTTGTGTATCAGCTGCTTTTTTCCCCAGATGTTCAAAAGATTCTTTTTTTCTTCTTCTTTTTTTTCTTTTTTTTTTTTGGCCGTGCCGTGTGGCTTGTGGGATCTTAGATCCCCGTCCAGGGATTGAACCTGGACCTTGGCAGTGAGAGTGCAGAGTCCTAACCACTGGACTGCCAGGGAATTCCCAGGATTTTTTTTTTTTTTTCTTTAAAGTCCAATAGTTTTATTAAAATATGTTTCGGTGTGTGTTATTTGGGGTCGGTATTCCCAGGTATGTGGTGTGGTTTTTTATGTGGTTTTAAATCTTTTATTTACTTTGTTTAGTTTCAGGAAAGCTTTTTCAAATGACGCGCTTTAGGCCGTTGCACTGCTCAGTTGGCTGTCTTCCTCAGGGACTCCTACTGTCCACGTGCTGCATCTTTGTCCATTTTCAGTATTTGCTACTTTCTCCTGTATCCTTTATCTCTTTATTCATTTCTTTTTGCTTTAAATAGTTTTGTTTCTTTTCATTCTTTTCACCTTCTGTTTCTCTCCAGACCTCTGTTGTGTTTTATTTCTTCTTCTGTTCCTTCTGTTTCTTAATTTATTTATTTTTAAAATTTATTTATTTTTGGCTGCATTGGGTCTTTGTTGCTGCGCGCAGGCTTTTTCTCTAGTTGCGGCGAGCGGGGGCTACTCTTGTGTGCGGGCTTCTCATTGCGGTGGCTTCTCTTGTTGCGGAGCACAGGCTCTGGGCACGTGGGCTTCAGTAGTTGTGGCTCACGGGCTCAGTAGTTGTGGCACGCGGGCTGAGTAGTTGTGGCTCGCGGGCTCTAGAGCACAGGCTCAGTAGTTGTGGCGCATGGGCTTAGTTGCTCCGCGGCACGTGGGATCTTCCCGGACCAGGGCTCGAACCCGTGTCCCCTGCATTGGCAGGCAGATGCTTAACCACTGAGCCACCAGGGAAGCCCTCCTTCTGTTTCTTATTCCTCTTTTTTTTTTTTTGGATGCACCACGCAACCTGTGGGATCTTAGTTCTCCGACCAGGGATTGAACCTGGGCCCTTAGTAGTGAGAGCGCAGGGTCCTAACCACTGGACCACCAGGGAAGTCCCTCTTATTCTGCATTTTTGAAATGATTTTTTTAAATTTCTAATTTACCTGATTTCTCTTACCTAACATCTGAGTTTTTCTATGGAGTTTTAAGTGTCTTCCCTGTTTTTCTTACTGTTCTCCAGCTTGTTTGGAGATGGAGGCCCCAGTGTTGCTCTGGTCTGTGCGCTGTCTGCTGGGTGTTGCTTTGCTCTTCCGCCTCTTGCTTGTCGTCTCTGTGTGGAGTGTAGCTTGCTTGTTTCACGTGGAGTTCGTCCTCTGGGCTGTGGCAGGGTTGGGGGGCAAGGTCCAAGGTGGCTTTCCTGCCGCACAGACTCCCTCCTCCACCGTCTTCACCAGGCGGTGCTTCCGGGCTTTCCTGGGCCCTGTCCACCGGCCTCTGTGGCCCTCCCTGTCCCTTGTCACCGTGCCAGCCCCCGGTGCTCACGCTTCGCCCCGTGTAGTCCCCCGGATCTGTCTGGGGCTCTCCCTTCTACCTCCCCTTGCCCAGATGTATTGCTGTGAGGTCTTGTGGCTTTTAGTGGTTTCCCTTTTGAGGGAACTGTGCTCAGAGATGTGGAGTCATTTCCCCTTGGTTGCAGAGTGAATCAGAGTCTGCTTTTGTCCTCGGACCCCTGTGCCTCTCCTCTGGGGGAGCCTGACCTCCCCTGATTGAAACAGATGTGTGTGTGTTTGCTGTAAATGGGCTGATTTTAAAAAAGCTTTGGTTGGAAAGCCCTAGCTTCTTGCCCAGCCCTGGTCTTGTTGCACAGAGGGAGTGCAGCTTATGCATTGGCTTCTGTTTCTCCTGCTGGTTACCCCTAAACTCCAAACTACATGCTTTTGGTTTTATTTTGTGATTTACCAGTCTCGGGTAATAGCTATAGATCCCTGTAGTTTGTTTAGCATGATGCCCCCTATCCACTACCTCCTAATCTTTTTATGATTTCTGCTCTGGATGTGACCCGTCTTGACGCTGCACAACACAAGTTCCTGCCACGCAGGGGTCTCTGTTTCCCTTGGGCTTGGGCAGAGTGCGAGTACCGGAGAGCAGCACAGACACACAGGTTCCTGCACCCTTCTGAGAAGCACACGCGCACACAAATGTGCACACGCAGGCACGCACACTTGCACACACACGTGGGCCCTCCTGTGCGCCGTGCTCCGTCCACACTCAAGCCAGGCTGTGGGCAGGAGGCGCCCATGACCTTGCTTTCGTGGCCCTTTCAGTCAGGTCAGAAAAGCCTACTTCAGCAAAGGTGTTACTTTTTCAGGAAAACTTAAGAAAAAATTTGCCCTTAACCCGCCGCCCCAGGGCATCAGGCCCGCTGCTGTACACGGTGCCCCCTTGGGTTCTCGGGGCGCCTCTTCCAGATGAGGAAGTGGGCACAGCTGGGAGCTGTCTCCCCGCAGGGCACTCAGGGCTGAGAAGGAGGGTCAGGGTCCCCTCCTGGCTGCCCCCCTGGTTCCCCAGAGCCGCCTGCCGGGCTTGTTTTGTTAAAGATCTGCAGCCCCCCCCCCCACTTGGAACGGCAGCTCCCGAGGGCAGGATGTGTTGTTTTAACCTAAGTCCTGGCACCTTGAACAGCACCTGGGGGGTAGCCTGCCTCTGTGCCCTGTCTGGGCCAGGGGCTTTCTAGGGTAGGAGTGGCTCAAAGGAGGGTTCCGTTACACTTGGGCAGATGTTAAACCCTGTTTATTAGCGAGTTAGTCGTGAAAGATAATGTGTTGTGGGAGTGCCCTGGGGAGTGGGAGGTTGCCTCACTGCGAGGTGAGATAAGCTCCAAGAGCGGCAGTGATGGAGGCTGGGCGGGTGGGCGGCGAGTCTGCAGGACGGCCTGGCGAGCCCAGCGTGTGGGCGCCTGTGAGGCCCCAGCCTGGCAGTGCTCCAGTGCGGGCGGTTGCTGTGGCAGCCTTTCCTTCCCCTGGGAATAGAGTCACCGAGCCAGGGGCTAGCCTGGGGAGGGCCTTTAATAGTGAACTTCATTCCTGCTTTCCAGAAGCGATGGAAATTTACACAAGTGTGAACTTACAACTCACCTGCCCTGTGTGATGAACAGCTTCTTACATTTTTACAGTACTTGTTAAGATGTGTGGCCCTGGAAAAATGGTCTCTGCTCTCTAGGCCTGTTTCCACACCTAGTCAAGGTGGGCTGAAGCGGAACACACGTGCCGACACTTGTTGAAGGAAGGCCGAGTTAGCACTGGATGCAGGGCGTAGGGGAAGTGTGACTGTCCTGTATTTGTTTAATGTACCTTCCATCCTTTTTTAATGTATTGGATGATTCCCAAACTTCATTGAATATTAAAAAAGTGAACCTATCAGATTTTGTAGATTGGTGAATTTCATAAAGAAAAAATTCGAAGCCTACAGTAGTTAAACCTTTATACTTTTAAAAATTATCTGTGGCAGTAAAAGTCAATTTTAGGAGTAAACTAGTAGCTGATGACGATAGCTAGCACTGCTTTGAGAGTCTCCAGGTCCAGGACTGTGGCGAAAAGGCAGAGCTAAACGTGTGCTGTGGGGTGGCAACTCCCCTCTCCCCTGGGGGCTTCGTGGACTTGCCGGTCCTGGAGGGGAGGGGCCGCACCAGACTGGGTCAGAGCCCGGCTTCTGCCTCACCCACCTCCTGCCTGGCTTCAGGTGGAGGCCGGTTGCTTCTTTCCTTGGGCTCCTAAGAGCCGTGATTCTGCATTTAATTCTGATGTGTCCATTTTGTCAGGGAGTGGGTGTTTGTTTAGAAATCAGTTAAAGCAAGATGCATTTGTGTTCTCTTTTTTTAGGCAAAAGTAAAGAAGCAGAAATAAAGAGAATAAACAAAGAGCTGGCAAACATTAGATCAAAGTTTAAAGGTAAGTGTTGAACCTTTGTCATGAAATGTTCTTTTGTCAAGTTTATAAAGTAGGGACTTCATCTCATCTTTATTTCTTTTTCGCTTCAAACCAAAGTGAAGGTGGCAGCACCGTTACTGCCCTGGCTTTGTTGGCGTTTCAAGTCAAGCCAGTGGTTAGTCTGGAGTCGTTCGATGGTTTGTGTAGAATTGATCAGACGGCGGGTCCCCTCCTGGGACCTGCCTTTTCCTGGAGCTGGAAGGACGCTCGTGTAGAGCGTCTGTCTCCCCCCCGGCCCCGGACTCGGCTCCACAGGGTGCCGGAGCGCGTGAGCCAGTGGACCCGATGCGGGGTGTGCGTCTCGGGGTGGGGAACTGCTCTGCGTAGGAGTCCTGCACGGTCACCTAAGCTCTTCCAACGTGGACGTGTCTTCCTCTGCGGCAGTGGGTAACGCACCATGTTGTCGAATCCGCTCAGGGAGACATCCGCTCTGCGAGCCAGGATTTGGGGCGGGCGCCTCCCCTGAGCACCCTCACTTTGAGGAATTGTCAAGTGTAGATTTTCAGTCTTGGGACATGTTTATGAAAGACCGGTTAATCCCTTAAGCCTTAATTTTTCAGTTGAGTTTTACAGATTTGAGACCTCGTTCAAGTCTCTGAGCAGACGTTAGCCACGGGAGTGGCTGAAATTGCCCAGAAAGAATGAGTAGAGGAGGGGGCCAGGACCGAGCCCCAGGGAACGGGGGGCAGCAGAAGACAGGGTTTCTTGGGGTGGGAGCTTTTTCAGGGTTTGAGAATGGACGTCCTGTGTGATCAGATGATGCGAACACTCGTGGAATTTGAGTTGTTACTAACATATATCCCCTGCTGAGCCCTCGGAAGGTATTATGCTTTACTGTTAACCAGGCCCAAGGATCCGCTAAGAAGGTCTGTGAAACTCTGAAATTGTATGTGAAATGGTTTGGTTTTGTGTGTGTGTGTGTGTGTGTGTGTGTGTGTATGTGGGGGGTGGTCTATAACTTTCATTGCTTAAAAAATTTTTTTAAATTTGGACTTAATTTTTTGTAGAGCAGTTTTAGGTTCCCAGCAAAATTGAGAGGAAGGTACAGAGATTTCTTGTACCCACCCCGTCCCCACACATGCACAGCCTCCCCATTATCTGCTTCCCTACCAGAGCGGTTCATTGGTCACAGTGAACCTACATGGGCACGTCATCGTCACCCCAAATCGATACTTCACGTTAGGGTCCCTTCGTGTTGTACGTTCTGTGGGTGTGCACAGATGTACGCCGGCAGTGCCCAGCATTATAGTGTCACACAGAGCACTTTCACTGCCCTAGGATCCTCTTGGCTCTCCTTATTCATCTCTCCCTCCCTCGACCCCTGGTGACCACTAACCTCTTTACTGTCTTGGTAGTTTTGCCTTTTCCAGAATGTCATAGGGTTAGAAGCATATGGTGTATGGCCTTTTCCCGTTGCCTTCTTTCACTTAGTTATACACATTTAAGGTTCCTTCATGTCTTTTAGTGGCCGGACAGCTCATTTCTTTTTAGCTGGATAATATTCCACTGTCCAGTGTACCACAGTTTCTTTATCCATCCACCTGTTGAAGGACGTCTTGGTTGTTTTCAAGTTTTGGCAATTATGAATAAAATTGCTAAAAACATCAGTGTGCAGGTTTTAGTGTGGACGTAAGTTTTCAGCTCCTTTGGGTAAATACCAAGGAGCATGATTGCTGATCACATGGTGAGGGTATGTGTAGTTTTGTAAGAAACCGCCCAGCTGTCCCCCACAGTGGCTGCACCATTCGCGTCCCCACCAGCGCTGGACGAGAGTTCCTGTTGCTCCACGTCCTCGCTGCATTTGGTGTCGTCAGTGTCTGGATTTGAGCTGCTGCGATAGTGTGTAGAGGTATCTCTACGCACTATTTTATAATATGCATTTTATAATATTTTATAATATGCATTTTATCATGTGCATTTTATAATATTTTATCATATGCATTTTATCATATGCATTTTATCATATTTTATCACATGCATTTTATCATATGCATTTTATCATATTTTATCATATGCATTTTATATTTTATCATATGCATTTT
Source organism: Eschrichtius robustus (assembly GCF_028021215.1). Taxonomy (NCBI): domain Eukaryota; kingdom Metazoa; phylum Chordata; class Mammalia; order Artiodactyla; family Eschrichtiidae; genus Eschrichtius; species Eschrichtius robustus. Next base: position 113,878,752 of record NC_090834.1, on the reverse strand, counting down.
ATCACATGCATTTTATCATATGCATTTTATCATATTATATCATATGCATTTTATCACATGCATTTTATCATATTATATCATATGCATTTTATCATATTATATCATATGCATTTTATAATATTTTATCATATTTTATCATATGCATTTTATCATATTATATCATATGCATTTTATCATATTATATCATATGCATTTTATAATATTTTATCATATTTTATCATATGCATTTTATCACATTATATCATATGCATTTTATATTATACCATATGCATTTTATCATATTATATCATATGCATTTTATCATATGCATTTTATATTTTATCATATGCATTTTATCATATGCATTTTATCATATTTTATCATATGCATTTTATCATATTTTATCATATGCATTTTATCATATGCATTTTATCATATTATATCATATGCATTTTATCATATATCATATGCATTTTATAATATTTTATCATATGCATTTTATCATATTATATCATATGCATTTTATCATATATCATATGCATTTTATAATATTTTATCATATGCATTTTATCATATTATATCATATGCATTTTATCATATGCATTTTATCATATTATATCATATGCATTTTATCATATATCATATGCATTTTATAATATTTTATCATATGCATTTTATCATATTATATCATATGCATTTTATCATATATCATATGCATTTTATAATATTTTATCATATGCATTTTATCATATTATATCATATGCATTTTATCATATATCATATGCATTTTATAATATTTTATCATATGCATTTTATCATATGCATTTTATCATATTTTATCATATGCATTTTATCATATTATATCATATGCATTTTCCCCTGATGACCTGTGACGTGGAGCATCCTCTCACGTGTTCATCTGCCATCTGTGTATCTTCTCTGGTGAGGGGTCTGGAACGTCCACTGCTTCCTAAAAGGGAGCGTATAATGTGGTGAGAGCTAGGCTGCCCTGACTACCCCCAGCTCGCACCTGCTCTGATAGCCAGTTACTAGCTGGGTTACCCGGTTGAGTGACTTAACCCCTCTGCGCCTCTTTTCCCAGCCGTTAAATGGTGTGCTGATGGCCTCAGGCTGGGTTCTCTGTGAAGCAGGCCCTGCGATGGGGTTGGAGGACGGAAGATTGACTAGAGAGTGACACCGCGGATTAGAAACAGAGGAAGCAGGTTGGCTGGAGGCGGGGGACGCCGCAGATAGAGGTGTTGGTCTGTCAGCGTTGTCACTAGCCCTCGAGGGAGCTTCGGAGTGCAGACTGCCTGGTAGAGGGTCTGGCATGGGCTGGGGACGTTGCTTGGCCGTGGCTCGTAAGCCGAGGAAGGCAGATCCTGACCCCGACAGAGCTGACCCACTCCTGGCACCTCCAGGCCTCCGCTGAAGGGGCGGGTGGTGTCCGCTGCTGCAACTGTGTGTGTGTGTGTGGAAACACGGGCGCATTCCTGGGGAGGAACACAGCGCCTAAGAGATGTTCACCATGTGGTTAGAAGAGGGTGAATCTTCAAACTGTCTTTAAATGTTTGGGGACAAACAAGACTTCTGTAGTTTCTTCTGCCCCCGAGCCTGTCTCAGCTGAGCCCTTCTGGGTAGGGAAGGAGGCTCGCTCTTCCCTGTTAACCAGTTGGCATTTATGGAGCGTGTGTGCCCTGAGTGGCAGCAGACAAGGGAAAACCTACTCCTTGTTCTCAGAAGTATGCGCTCTGGGGGCTGCACTTGCACTTCTCCGTCCGTGCTGTCCACCGGAAACGCAGGCACACACTGAATTCTCAGTTTGCTGTTAGCCACGTTAAAACAGAGTAAGAAGCAGCAGATGAAACTAAATTTAATATATTTTATTTAATCTAGTGTACCTAAAATATTATCATTGCAGCATGTAATGCGTAGAAAAGGCTATTGAGATATTTTACATGTTTTTCATGCCCGGTCTTTGGAACGTCCCGCATGGAACACATGCAGTTCAGACCAGTGCAGGCCAAGTACTCAGTAGCCCCACGCGGCTGAAGCTGCCACGTCGGCTAGCGCACACCTCAAGCAACTCTTCCACTGGAAGCGGCTTAAAAAGAGACACGGTATTAAAAAAATCTTGAAAGCATCATAGAGCAAGAAGAGAAGAGAACTCGTGGCCCACGAAAGCAAGCAGAGCACTCGTCTCTCTGTGCCGGGAGGGAGTTTGCTAACCCCAGGGGAGCAGCCCTGAAACAGAGCCTGGTTTGGGTGACCTTCAGTGTCTAGAGGGGCGGTTGTCCATCAGGGTGACTTTGCCCCCAGGGGACAAAGGCCGTCGGGACTGGGGATGGGCGTGCTGCTGCCATCTAGTGGCTGGAGGCCGCCGGACACCCCACTGCACACGGGACAGCCCCCCAGAACCAGCTGGCCTGAGGAGGCCCAGCGCTGAGGTTGAGCTGCTGGGGTCTAGGAGGGGAGTCATCCCAGAGCCCACAGTGTGAGACCTTCTTCCATTTTAAACTGAGGCCCTAAAGGCGGTGCCCTTAGGGCAGGAGAGACCCGGGAGCGAGCCCGTCCTGCCCCAGACCTGCAGCGGGACTTCGCACTCAGTCCTCTGGAGGAAGAGGTTACCATCACAGGCTGAGTGATTCCTACAGGTAGCTTCTCAAGGATGTTGTCCAGCACCTAGTCACGGACAGTCAGGCACGCAAAGAGTCAAGACTGCACAGCAAGAACCAGCAGAGAAAGCAGAAACAGAATCACAGAGGCCTCCGAGACCAGGTTCAGATTACAGTGAAGAACTAGGTTTACTGTTTTTAAAGAAATAAAAGACGAACTTGAAAATTTCAGTGGGAAGCTTGGGAAGTATAAAAAGTGACATAGCACATTTTGAAATAAGACCAAATGGAAATTCTAGAACTGAAAGATGCAGAACTAAAATGAAGAACTCGGGTGGCTATAACCACAGGCGTGTTCTGAAAGATGGGTAAGGAAACAGCCCGTCCTGAATGCAAAGCAGCAGAGCGGGTGAGAGACACAGGCGTGTGGTCCAAAGGCCTGCAGGGTTAAGTGACCTCCTGGGAGGAAAGGGGGGCTGGTGTGACAGAACTTTCCAGAATTCATGAAATGCACTAAACCTCAGATTCAATAAACACAGTTACAATAAATAAATAAGATGAAATCTACACCTAGACACGCTATTGTGAAAATGCAGAAACCCAAGACGGGAAATCTTTGAAGTTGCCAGAGGGGGAAGAGATGGGCCGTCTTCACAGGGGCCTCGTGGAAGCCGACTTGTCACAGGGACGAGGGGCAGCGGAGCGGAGGATGGTCCCAAAGTGCTGGACAGTAGCAGCTGGCTAACAATGTCCTTTAAGAATGAGGCTAAAAAAGACCTTTGCCAGACAGAAAAGGAGAGTTTGCCATCAGAAGGCCTGTGCTGAAGGAGAGTCTAAAGGATGTGCTTCGGACCAGAGACAAATGGTCCCGGACGCAGACGGAGGAAAGGTGAAGTGGGCGTGCAGGTGAGTGCACAGGCTGCAGGTGGCCGTGGCATCTGGTGGAGTCCTTGACGGCAGACACACAAAGGTGGTGACGCTGGGGCAGGGCCCGGGGCCTCAGGGCAGCGCCGGTGTGAAAGCCTTGCCCTTGACAGAGCCGGGCCATGCCCTCACGTGCGCTGTCGACCGCTGAGGGAGGACGTGGCGTCACCTTCTAGCCTAAGCTCGTCTCCCCGGGCAGGCCCAGAGCCCCTTGTGGGTGGGGCGCCCACCCTGCCCTGCCTTGCACACCCGCCAGCCCGGCCGGCCTGCTTGTGGAAGCCGCCGAGTGGGAGGTCATTAGGGCTGTAGTGGGCCTGCCCTCAACCTTGGAACCTCTAGAAAACAGCTGTTGTGTTGTCCTGCCCAGAGGTGGGAGAATGTCTTCTGGCTGGTGGCCTTCGGAGGTTTACCAGGTAACAGACGCTCACTTGCTCATTCACTGCTGGGCGCTCACTCAGTCCCAGGTGCCAGGGGTAGAAAGATGAATAAAAAGCGTTTCCGTAAAGAATGTATGTTTTTACAGGTATAGAAAGACTTGGAAAAGCCACCCCATTTTATCGAGGGAACGCGAACGTATACGTATGGGGGGGCGCTGTTCCCTTCCCCGCCTGGCGGCCGTCACCTGGCTTCACCGCTTGCCGTCATTTTGCCCATGTTCTTTTTTTTTTTTTTAATAAATTTATTTATTTTATTTATTTATTTTTGGCTGTGTTGGGTCTTTGTTGCTGTGCACAGGCTTTCTCTAGTTGTGGCGAGTGGGGGCCACTCTTTGCCGCAGTGCGCGGGCTTCTCGTTGCCGTGGCTTCTCTTGTTGCTGAGCACGGGCTCTAGGTGTGTGGGCTTCAGTAGTTGTGGCGCGTGGGCTCAGTAGTTGTGGTTCGCGGGCTCTAGAGCTCAGGCTTGGTAGTTGTGGCGCGCGGGCCCAGCTGCTTTGCGGCATGTGGGATCCTCCTGGACCAGGGCTCGAACCCATGTCTCCTGCATTGGCAGGTGGATTCTTAACCACTGTGCCACCAGGGAAGCCCCTTGCCCGTGTTCTTTCATCTTTTGCTCTTCTTTTTTTCCTGGGATATTTTGACAGAGTAATTTTTTAAAAATTGCTTTTCTGATATACAATTTGCTCACAATAAAGTTCACTTGTTTTAAGCGTGCGCTTTGAATTTTGGCAAAAATGCATGTGTTCGTGCACCCACCCCCACAGACAAAAAAGAGAACATTCCCACCCCCAAAATGTTCCCTCGTGTCCCTTTGCACCTAACCCCCTCCCTAGCCCCCAGCAGCCCCTGATCTGCTTTCTGTCACCGCACTTCTGCTCTTCCTAGAAATTTCACATGAAAGGAATCGGGCAGCGGGAGGCCTCTGGTGTCTGCTTGCTGTGACTTGCATTTGCGTTTGGGGTTTGCCCACGTCGTGGTGGGTTGCCCCACGGTGTGCTGGCTCGCCAGCGTGGGCGTCTGGGTTTGTTCCTGTGCTGACGGCTAGGCGTGGAGCTGCCGTGAGTGCTGGTGTGCGGGACTTGTGTGGACGCCTGGTGTCGTTCCCATTGGGAAGGTACCTGGGGATGGAGTGGCCGGGCCACGTGGAAGGTGGATGTTTAACCTTTTAAGAACCTGCCACACGTTTTCCAGAGTGGCTGCATCATTTTGTGCCCCCGCCAGCCGTGTGTGAGTTCCCAGTCCCTCCACATTCTTACCAGCACGTGGTATGGTTAATCTTTTAAATCTTGGTGTTTCTAGTGGGTGTGCAGTGACACCTTACTGTGGTTTTAATTTGCATTTCCCTTTTTTAACGACTGAATTCAGTTAAGCGCTATGGAGAATGAAGAAGACACCCAGGTCTGTGGGGATGCCGGGGAGGGAAGGGTTAATACCCTGGTGCCAGCAGTTCTGAAGCATCTCACAGCCCACGAGGTGCTTCACCTGAGATCCAGAAAACGACAGGGGCGCCCTCCTTGTCCATCCTCGGCATCTTAGTCTTTTTACTTCTTTGAACATAAGAAGATACTCGTTGAGGGTTAGGGTCAGGGTTGAACGCCAGTCTCAGTGAGAGAAGGGGTGAAAAAGGATCACAGTTAAAAGTCCTCCAGAAGGATTTGGTCACCAGGGCTCAGATGTGTTTCCCTAGAGACACTGGCTCTTATCCCGTGTCACGGCAGCACGGGGGCCGAGACCCTTGACTGTTCTTGCCTGCGCTGTGGCCCTCACCTTCCTGTGCGCTTGGCCTTCAAGTGCGTGCGTCTGTAAGTCTCCCAGCGTTGGGCAGGGCTGTGGGAGGGACCCTGGGTCCAGGTCCTGAAGCAGCAGAGAAAGAGCCCCTTGGGCCTCCAGGCCGCATCCAGCACACAGTCTGGCCGGCCGTTCCCTGGGCTCTGAGTGGCAGGGACCACTCTCCAGGGGGTGAGAGCAGGGGGCGGCACTTTTGGCTTGCTTGTCAAAGGAGGCTTCCAGAGGTGATGGAATTCAGGCTGGTTCTTGAGGGGTGGCCGGGTGGGTAGGAGATGGGGGGCTGCTGCTTGCCGTGGGCTGCGTGTCCTGCGTCTGCAGATGCTCTCCCATGGAGACGGGGACGGGTCCCAGCCAGGAAGTGACACAGCTGGGCTCCTCGAGTGCAGCGGGCAGATGAGCGAGTGGGGGTGGGGGTGGGAGCCAGACCTGGTCTGACGTTATGTTGTTTGGTCATTAAACCATATGCCAGTTTGCTGCTGGGAAGGAGGGAGGGCTTCTCAGAGCAGCTCCCCAGTGTAAGGTGTCCAGCTGGCTGGCTGACTCGTGATCCACTGTCACCGTGGGAAATCTTGGTGGGGGGTCTTTCTTCTAGGCAGCGCTTTGAGGTCGGCCAGCGCTTGTCCCTGGAGCACGAGCGACCTGACCCCTTACCATGAGGAGCTTTGCTGTCCTTGTCGTCCTGGTTCCCGTGTCCGGCCCTTGACGGCGTGGTGGTGGCGTCACTGTGATGCCTAGCTCGGAAGGCGGCCAGACTCTCTGGTTGTCATCTTTGTAGTCTGCTAAGGAACGTCTTACACTTCTCGGGGGAATAAGAACCTCTGGTATTTAAAATGGCAGTGTTTAGTGGTCCTTTTTAAAATGGCATCTTATATTCTGCCAGCGACACGTCATGAAGCCGCCTTGCTGTGGTCTCCTGTGAGAGGCGTAGTCGTGCTGTGATTAGGGTGAAGACACAGAAGCCCTTCTGGTCCTTTTGTGTGCGACTTTTAGGGTGGGTGATTTGTTCTGAAACTGGGTGTAATGAAAGATTATTTAGAATGTGTTCACCTGCCTGCCTAAATTAGTAAACGTGTTTAAAAGATTAAGCTGCTGGTTAAGACGGGGTGGCCCTGGCAAGGTTGTAGCGGGTGGGAGTGAGGCCCCGGGGCCGTCCTGGGAAGGCCGCGCTCCGGCTGCCAGGCAGGGGTTCTGGCTTCTGTTTTGTCAGGGAAGCCAGACATTAGGATTCCGACGTGCAGCACCTGGCTTAGCAACACCATGCACGCACGACGCTGGCCTCCTGGAGGCCGGCCCCGCACGTCCCGCTGTCTTGTTTCTGCCCTGCCCCCGCCTCCTTTCCACAGGCGACAAGGCCCTGGACGGCTACAGCAAGAAGAAGTATGTGTGCAAGCTGCTCTTCATCTTCCTCCTGGGCCACGACATTGACTTTGGGCACATGGAGGCCGTGAACCTTCTCAGCTCCAACAGATACACCGAGAAGCAGATCGTGAGTGCGCGGGGGCGGGGGGGGGTTTCTTCTCATCAGGTGGCTGTTCAGTGTCTTGCTCTTTCTCTGCACCTTCCGTCTAGTCTGGGGATTTCCCGTGGGTTTAGGCGGGAGCTGCACCAAACCCCCGTTTGACGCGAGGGGTGCCGTTTCCCATGGGTCCGCCTTAGAGGGCAGAGAAGAGCGTTTCCTTCCCCTCAGCGCCTTGCTGATGCGTGTCCCAGATGAGTTCACCCAGTGGCCCCTCCGGCCACTGCCTGTTTCTGAACCAGGCCCCACACCCACATGGTTTGAGAGCCAAGGGCAGGTGGGGGTCCTCGCCTTGCTCCCAGCTGGCCGGGTGCCTGGGCCCTGCCCACCCCAGGCTTTGTAATTGTAGCCCTGCATTCTCTTGGAGTAACGTTATTTGTATGTCTTCTTGAGTGTTACAAAGTAACATTTTCCTCTTGTCCAAAAATTTAACTTACAGAAAGTGAAAAAATACCCTAAATGCCCCAGGAGTTCTGTTAAGTATTGGTATTTACTCAACAGGAATTTATCGACTGTCTTCCAGGACCCAGCAGTGTGCTGAGGGTCCCTGGGGACATATGCCCATAAGCAGGTGTGGACCCTGCTCTGTTCCAGGGGGGAGACGGCATCAGACAGCCCCGTACACAGAGAACAGAGATGTGGGCAGCGCCCAGTGAAAGAGGCGTGTAGAACCCTCCGGACCCTGAGAGGCGGGTGGCTAATAGGGAGGGCTTCCGGGGGGGCGTCCTGAGCTGAGACTGAGGCCAAGGGGTGCACCGGGGGCCAGGGCAGACAGAGCAGCAGCACCCAGTCAAGGCGCGTACGCGGAAGGGTGGAGCGGCTGGAACCCAGAGAAGCAGGCGAGCTCCTCCTGAGACCGACGGGGGCTGAGAGGTCAGCGTGCCCCTGCGTGGGGAGGGCGTGGACAGTGGGGGTGACAAGGGGCTGGAATTTGGCCTGGTGGTAAGCGGAAGCTGGGGCCCAGAGACGGAGTGGAGAGAGGGGAGAACGGCAGTCAGCCGGGTTGCTGGAAATCACCATAGTGTCCCCGTTCCAGCTGAGGCAGACCTTTCCGTCCTGGTCAGGCCGAGGTGAGCACAGGTCCCCGTGGATGAGTGAGTGGGATGGGGGGCACCAAGGTGTCTGATGCCGGTGGGGACAGTGCCTCTTAGGTTCGTCCCACAGAATCGTTCGCAGCGGAATCCGGGGGCAGAGCTGGCACGTTCAGCGGAAGGCAGCTGGGTCCTCCGTGGCCTGCCGGCGGCAGACTGAGACGGTGCTGGGGCTCGCCGAGGGCCGAGCACGTCTGCCTGGAGTGTGGGGCGCGCAGGCCGTCGCGAGCGCTGTGCTCTCTCGCCCCTCTGGAACCCAGGGCTACCTGTTCATCTCGGTGCTGGTGAACTCCAACTCGGAGCTGATCCGCCTGATCAACAACGCCGTCAAGAACGACCTGGGCAGCCGTAACCCCACCTTCACGGGCCTGGCCCTGCACTGCATCGCCAACGTGGGCAGCCGGGAGATGGCCGAGGCGTTCGCGGGGGAGATCCCTAAAATCCTCGTAGCCGGGTATGTGTCCGGTGCCCTGTTGAGAGTGTGGCCACCTCTCATGTTAAGTAGATCAACTGCGTGACTGCTGAAGGATTTACGGAGTGCGCTAACCTCCCCGTCTCACGTCTTACGTGGTGGGGAGATGGGGAGGCCAGGTGGACCTTCCGTCCAGGCAGAGGGAGCGCGGCCGTCCTGCGGGCACGGGGCCCGTTCTCGCCCTTTCCCAGAAGCGTTCGCGCACCCCAATCCTGAGACTTCCCAGCACCCCGCACCCCCATCCTCTCCAGTCTGGAGGGAAGCTGAGTGGGGCTGAGCAGGCAGGTCTGGAAGAGTTTCCAACAGTGCTGTGCTGGGCTGGGCTCTGCCGTGCCCCCCGTCCTGTTCCAGGACGCTCTGCGCCTTGGGAGGGTGAGCCAGAGCCCACACCCGGGTGGCACGCCTGGCTGGATAGGGGTCCCAGCCCAGGGGGCGCGTCAGGACTCAGGGGACTGGCTTCTCTGGGACGACCCGCGAGCACATGGAGTGGGGCTCGGCACCTCCCAGCGCCTCTGGCCACGGGGACGCGGGAACGACCCGCGGGCAGCACCGTGGAGAGGCCGGGGGGTGTCGGGAAGCGCGCCCACACCTCGCCAGAGCACGTGGTGTAGACGCGGGGTTCTCAGTGAGTGCTGTTGCCCCAGCACGTTTGGTTGTCACCACAACGGGTGTCTTCCTGGCATCTCACGGGTGGAGGCCAGGCATGCAGCTACACCCCCTACGGTGCACAGAGAATGGTCAGCCCGAGGTGGCAGCTGTGCCAGGCTGAGCACCTTGGCCGTGAGCAAGAAGCAGTGCGGTGGCAGGGTGGCCACAGGCCCGAGGAGTGTCGGGTGTGTGGCTGCAGGCCTGGAGGAGTGCCACCGGGGTGTCGCACCAGAGGCAGACGGAGGAGCCAGGCTGGAAGAGAGGCCGCGGGACTGCCTGATGGAAAAAGCGTTCCCGAACGTGAGAGCTCAGAGGTGGTGGACCCCCAGTAGCACGAGCACAGGAGAGGCGTGGCAGAGCTGAGCAAGCACGTGGAGAACCAAGGTGACACCGTTACATGCCTGTGAACTGCAAGACGCAGAGAACACAGCGGGTGCCCCGAGAATCAAGTCACCGAGGTGGGAGAAAGACGCGGTGTGATCAGAGTGGGCCTGAGGGGCAGGCGGGGCTGGAGGTTGGAGCCAGTCAGGAGGCGGCTGTGTCTGGACCCCCTCCTCCAGCCCCGCGCCCACCCGAGCCCCGCCCCCGCCCCCGCCCGGGGCACAGTTAACCTGGCTGCGGGTTGCTGGTCTCTGCTTTCAGAAGCAAGCTCCCTGGGCTCGGTAAATACATACGTGTTGGATGAGTGAAATGTAAAATAGAGGTAATCTCTGCAAGTGTTCAGATAATTCCAGAACACTTCCCTGAAGTAAAGGGTGGATTGCACTGCGGGTTGAACGGACACAGAAGGGTGCGTGCTGAGACACAGCCTGGAGGGGCCGAACCCAAGGTGGAGAAGAGAGCCTGCAGCAGGAAGATCGCCGACGGGTGTGCGGGGAGCCGGCCTCGTTCTCTCAGTGTCAGCATCACAGGCAGCCGCTCTCCCCCCAGAAGCTCAGGTTGTGTGGACCTGCAAGCCCTCCTTGAAAAAAATGACCAGCGCTTGAAATCCAGCGACCTAATAGACTCAAAGTGGAGTTGTGGGGACGGAGGTGCCCGGGCGTGGAGCTGCAAGGCTGAGGGCGGCCGGGGCAGAGCCGGGAGGTCGGGGAGGGAGGGACGATGGGGCGCCCTCCAGGCCGGGACTGAGCTCTGGGCCCCGACTGGAGACAGAGTTGAAGCTCAGGGGGCAGCGGTCTCCTTGCCTCGCACCGTCCTCCGGTGTTCCCACCAGGAGAGGCTGTACGGGCAGGGTGGGCCGCCAGCTGGTAGGCCCCGCGGTAGAAACCGGCCGGCTTCTTTCAGCCGCAGTGTGTGGGCGCAGACGGCAGACGCCCAGGAGGCCGCGAGGCCTGGAGGTTGCCACTGCCCGCTGCTCCTGGTGCACGCGGCGCGGGGCCAGAGAGAGGGACAGGCGTCTCCCCCTGCTCCCCAGAGGGTTTACATCCAAGAGAGAGGTTTTTACTGAAGTAATTTTTCTTTGGCATGGAATGGGGGGCAGTTTAGGGGTTTGTCATATCCGTTGGGAGTTATTTAGGAATAAAAAAGCTGAAAGGAGGTAAATGGTAATGACAGCCCCCAGACCCTGCTCTTCCCTCCACGGAACAGGAACCCCACTGCTTCTGTCAGCACTTAGGGGGCGTGGACAGGTTCTTCTCAGGCGTATTTTGATGGCCGCCTCTGGAACGCTCCTCGGTGGGCCTGCTGCTTGCCTGGCTGCATGGCAGCGTTTGGCTGGGGTTCGGGAGGAGGAGGGGTAAACAGCGTTGGGACCATCTCTGTCCTCGGTCAGCACTAAAACCAGGACAGGAAACCTTCCAGACACCCCTTGCCCAGCGTAGCTGCAGTTGTTCCCGGGCCTTCCCGTGTGCTCCCGCGCCCGCCCGGTGTGTAGCGGAGGAGATCTCTAGGTGGACACGCAGCTCCATGGCCGTGCAAGGCTCTCTGATCCTCTCCCCTTTGGACTATGTGTTATTAAGTGAGCTTAAAAAATACTGTAATTCAGTTCATCAGTCCTTGGAACGTTAGCTGTCAGCCTGCGTAGCTGAGGTCGTGCACGGCACTTGGGGATCGCTGCTTCGGCGAGGGGCAGGTTAACGGTGGCAGGACCCCTTCCCGTCCACCGTGTTCGGGGCGACGTCCGTGGAGGCGGCCCCTCGAGCGGACGGCTGTCTGTCACTGTGCAGGCGTGGTCCCCACCGAGACCCAGCGCGGGAGGTGGGCCTGAGCTTGTTGCGTGGAGGGCTTGAAGCAGCCTTGCCCTGAGTGTCCCTGCAGCCCCCGCAGGGGTGCGCCTCTGCTCCCGTGGTGACTCGGGGGGTTGTCCGTGGGCTCTGGGCCAGGCCGCCGGCTGGGCGCAGGAGTGACGGCTGTCTGCCTTGCAGAGACGCCATGGACAGCGTGAAGCAGAGCGCCGCCCTGTGCCTGCTGCGCTTGTACAGGACGTCCCCGGACCTCGTCCCCATGGGCGACTGGACGTCCCGCGTGGTGCACCTCCTCAACGACCAGCATTTGGTAGGTGCCCCTGGGCCAGGCTGCCGCCCCTCCCGTGGAGTAGCCTCTTTCGGGCCAGCGCCGCGCGAGCAGCTGCGTGTGACTTCCGGATGCTTGGGGCGACGTCCACGACCCGTCCATCGGGCCCGGGAGCCCCTGCCCTGGGGACAGACAGGGTGGGCTAGACAGGGCCTCTGGCTCACCCGGTCCCCAGGCGTTGGGGGGTCTCCAGCTTGACGGCTGCAGGGACGAACAAGGCATAGCCCAGCATCTTCTGGAAACACCGCGTCCACTGAGGGCTTCACAAGGCGTGCCTGTCTGCACCCTGCTTAAGGCTGTCAGAGGGCCGTCCTGTGGCCCCCCCGGGCTCTGGCTGCAGGCTGCCTGGTGCACATAGCTGGTGCCCGAGCCAGGCCCGAGCCCTCCCCACGTCACAGGCCAGGGCAGGGAGACGTGGAGCGATTCGGTGGCTGTGGGTGGCCGTGAGTCACGGGCCCTTGTCCATGCTGACACCGGGAGGCGGGGCCGAGTAGGAAATGACGCTGGACAGAGTGGCCTTGTCCTGCCGGAATCCCGTTGTACAAACGAGAGAATCGAGGTTCCACACAGAATTTCCTGCTGAGCTGATAGATGTTAGCACGTTAGCTGGTTACTCCATTGTTTCCCAGAAAGAGAAATCTCCCTTAAAGATTAAATGAAAAGTAACCCATCGGCATATGTAGACTCAGAGACGAGAGCTGGTGGTTGGGCGGCTTGCCTGTTGGGCTGCCCGGCGAGCTGCCCCTCCGTCGTTTCCGACGCTTACCAGGAACGTTCGAGTCTGCACAGGGCAGCCCTTCCTCGGAGGGGAGGGGGCGTCTGCAGGCCGTGCTGCGGGGCCGGGGGCCTCGGGCCGCAGCGTTCACATGCGGGCCGCGCGGGCCGGGCCATGCTCCATCTCTTCGGGTTCAGGCCCTGCCGTGGAGCCGGGAGGCCAGGCTGGAGGCCGTGGGGCGTTTTCCAGTTTTGCAGACGAGGAAACTGAGGCTCAGGTTGGACGGCTTCGCACAGGTCCCGGCTTGAACCCGGAGCCGACGGCAAGGCAGGGCCGTCCAGAGCCCAGGTGTGGCGGGGACGCGGCCCAGTGCTCTGAGCAGGCGTTCTTGGGTACGGTTCGTGGCATTTTACCAGGAGTTGTCATCACTCCTGCCTTGTCGGGGGAGCTTTCTGCAGCCACACGCCGACAGGTGCCGAGGCCCAAGGCCAGCGACGTCCACACCGAGCGCTTTCCAGGGTGGCGGAGCCGTGTCTCGCCGGCCAGGAGGCTCTCCTCCTTTGACGCTTCTGTGCCCGGCTGTTTGGTTCGCTTTTGTATTTTCACGTACCCGGCTCTGTGGCCGGGTGCACCGCTTGGCGCCTTTGTGGTTCTAGGCCACAGGAGCCCAGCTTGCGTTGGGCGAGGTGGAGGGGCGTCTCAGCCAGCCCAGGGTGAGGCCGCGCCCGGCCGGCCAGCTGTCCCTTCACCTCTGCTGCTCTCTGCACCTGCGCTCTGTCCTCCACGGGGCCGTGGCTTCTGTGTCACACACCTCCTGACTTTGCCACCAAAGGCGGGAGATTTGGCTTCTTTGGTCTCAAGGTCAGGAAACCCCAGGAAGAGTGTCACTCGCCCACCCAGAGGGAGCAAGCCCTTCCGAGAGCAGCGGAGGAGGCGGGAGGGCTGTGACGCGCGGAGCCCTGTGCCAGGCCTGGCCCGCCCTGAGTCCTGCGCGGCCCGAGCCGTGTCCTGAGCGGGGAGAGGAGGCGGCCCGGGTCGGGGCTGGGGGCCGGCAGAGCCACGGCTGCGTGGGCCCCCAGCCCTCTCCTCACACCGCCTTCCTGCAGAGACCCTCCGGGCGCGCAGGGAACGTGAGGAACTGCGCCTCGGGAGCCAACCAGCCCCAACTGACTTCTGTCAGAATGTTGCCTGATTCATCCCGCAGGTGAATCTTCCTGGGGAAGCAGGCTGTGTCCCAAACACTCAGAAGCCACGGTGAAAGAGACTCTGCCCTGCGGAAGCCGCGTGTTGCAAATGCCTGTTTGTTAAAGCTCTGTGTTTGGCCCTTATTGCCCACTGAGAAGCGGACAGTGAGGCCAGTTAGGTCCGTTTCTGTAGCGTGGCTTTCGCGCTTCCATCAGAACGACGGGAGAATAGCACGGCGGCGGCCTCTGGTGAGGCCTGACCCCGCCTCGCTGCAGAAACTCTGCCGCCTTCTCCCACCTGCTCAGGAGTGGGGGAGGGGGAGGGACTGGGGGGATTATGTGATGATTCGAGGGAGCTTTGTTGGCATCTTTACACTCGTTTTTGTCAATGGGTGTCATTCGTTTTGTCTTTTCTTTCTTATATTTGCAAGAGACCTTCTCTACTTAGCCAGTGTCTCCCTCCAGGAGACGCGAGTTACTGGGAGTAAATACTAGTGCCCCAGGACGTCGGTAGAGACTCCCCTGGGCTGCGTGGAAGGTCCCCGTGTGCTGAGGCCAGGGGCCGCGGGGCTCCGTGGGGAGGGTCGGGTCTCATCCGGGCCCGGTGGTGCTTCCAGGACAGAGGGCAGAGACACGGCTTGGATCACTCTTCAAAATGGGGAAGAATGGGCTTTTCAGTTGCCGTTTTACACGATCTCAGTTTTGGGTTGTAAAGATTCATGTGAGTCTGAACACGGTGTGCCCACCCGGAATGATCTAGATCGGGGCAGCGAGTGCAGAGGCAGGCGATGGGCGGGTGGAGACTGGGGCCTGGAGCCGCTGCCCCGCACTGGCCTTCACTGAGGCAGGGTCTGGGCTAGAGGGGTGCTGGGTTTCCCAGTTTTCAGAGAGAAACTAGAACAAGAAAACAACCTATGTGTGCACCTCGCTTTCTAAGCACATTGAGAGCTGATCAGAGTGGGCCTGAGGCGGCCCTGGGCTGCCTCTGCCTTTGTTCCTCTGAGTTTAAAGTTCTGTTTAGAAAATGAGTTTAAAATGAGAGGGTGTCGTCAGGAGCTTTGGCGTCTGAATGTGTGTGTGTGTCTCCTCTCAGGGCGTGGTGACCGCCGCCGCCAGCCTCATCACCACCTTAGCACAGAAGAACCCGGAAGAGTTTAAAACCTCTGTCTCTCTGGCCGTCTCCAGGTTAAGCAGAGTAAGTCCGTCGAGGGGAACGGAACTCGGTGGGTTTTGGTCTTAGTTATTTTCTTTAATTAATATATGTACTTTTTGGAATGCAAGATGTTTGGGTCAGTTTGTAAGTTCAGGGGTGGACGTGTCTTGGTTAATAGCTGATCGGCTTTTCTTTCGACCTTTTTGTCAGAAGTGCCCTGTTCGCGCGGCAGAGTGCACAGAGCAGGGCGGCTCAGCCCCTGGCCCCGCTACGGGGAGGAAGCGTCCTCAAAGTGCATTCAGCTCTGCGCTTTAAGTTTTGTGTGGCAAGATCACACAGCATATGTTGTTTTGTGATTGGCTTGCTTTGCCCGACACGTGAAGTTGGCGAATTGTTTCGCGTGCCGACGGCTGGTCCCTGCTGCCGTGCAGCGTCTGTGCCCCGCCCGCCTGTGCCTTGTCTTGTCCAGCACTTAGCCCTCCCCCAGAGGTGACTCAGGAGCCTGGCCCCGCCCAGCGCTGGGCGCCCTCTCGCGTTGTGATCTGGTCTGCGTTTTCCTGATTACCTACGAGCTGGGCAGCTTTGCACGTTTACTAGCTCTTGGAATACCTTCTTTTGTGAAGAGCCTGTCCAGTCTTTCACCCACTTTCCCATGGCGTTGTCTTTTTCGTTGTTTTATAGAAGTTCTTGTTTTATTTTGTTAATTTACCTTAATTTTGTATTTCTTTTTACATTTATATTTACTTATTTTTTTGGCCGCGCCACGTGGCGTGTGGGATCCTAGTTCCCGACCAGGGATCGACCCCGGGCCCCCTGCAGTGGGAGCGCTGGAAGTGAGGAGTCCTAGCCACTGGGCCGCCAGGGAAGTCCCCTTTATATATTTTAGATATGAGCACTTTGTTGGTTAGATGGGGTTGAACCAAACAGAATTGCCAACTTTTAACCATTATTGATCTACAAAAATGCCAGCTTCGTACGGTTCAGCCTACTCTGTGTTTAAAAATCTTGTCCTGCTCTGTAACTTGCCATTTCAGTCTCTTATGAAGTCTTCTATGATCAGAAATTCCACATTTTAGTATAGTCAGACTTACTAATCCTTTCCTGTATGGTTAATGCCTTCGTGTCCTTAAATGTCTGAAGTTGTTCCCTGTTCTGAGGGCTCGCGTGCAGGTCGATGATCCCACCTGGGACAGGTGTCTCTGTGTGGTGCTGCTTTCTCCCCGCAGACTCTGCGCTGCCCCTTGGTCCCACACCAGCAGCTGAGTCTGTGCTGCACTGCCTTGGTTTCTCTGTACATCTTTGCACCAGTGGTGTGACTTTGGGTTAATTTGATGCCTCGTGGGGCCAGTGTTCCCCCACTCAACAGAATCCTACTGGGGCTGCCTTTAACCTGTAGGTCAGTTTTGGGAGAATTCAAATCTATGTAGTATTGAGATTTTCAATCTATGACCATGGTATTTCTCTCCATTTACTTAATCTTTAATTTCTCTCAAAAATGTTTCAACTTCTCGAGTAGAGGTTCTTTTATTTTTTATTCGTCTTGTCTTTATATACTTTATTTAAAAAATGCTGTTCTCAATGACACCCTATAAATGTTATTATACAATAGCGTATGCTGGTTTGCACAGTTGGTTTTTGTTTATTGCTCTTGATGTTGGCAATTTTGCTAAACTCACCTATTAATTTTGGTAATTGATACGTGGATTGCTTTGGGTCTTCCTCGTATTCCATCATGTGGTCTGTGGAGCATGACAGTTTTTTTCCTTTCCCAGTCCATATTTGTTTATACTTTCTGCTTTATGGCTCCAATCGGGACCTCCACTGCAGTGTTGAACATGAGAGGTAATTGGTGTCTTGTTTCTACTCTCGAAGGGGGAAGGTCTACGATGTTTCACTGTTAAGTACGACGTAGGCTGGTTTTGTCAGTGTTCCTTCTCTTTGCCACATTAAGGAAATTCCTTTCTGTATCTTTGCTAACATTTTTATCATTGATTAACTGGTGAAGCCATTTGAATTTAGGGTTTTCTTTGTGAGACAACTTCTAATTATGCATTCAATTCAAATTCAATTCTTGACATTTGCTAACTTGTGTAAATATTCAGACATATTGGCAGGAAGTGATTCTGTGTGTCGGCTTCATATTGAGGTCTCTCTTCTCCATTTTGACGCTGGATATTTGCCCTTTTCATTTTTTGCTTGATTAATCTCATCAAGTGTGTAAGAATTTCTTTTGACTTTGTTGGTCCTATTTTGATTTTTCTACCTTATTACTTTCTGCTTATATCTTTATTGTTTTCTCTACTTTCTTTGGGTTAATTTGCTAGTCGCTTTCCAAACCCTTGAGATGAATTTTTCAATGCTTTTGTTTTTGTATTTGTTTCATTGTGTGCATTTAAAGCTGTAAGTTTGTCTCTAAGTGTGGCGTTAGCTGCATGAGACGTATTCGAAAGGCAGCCTTTGTTGGCCGGCTGTGTCCACGCGGTGGCGCGGTCCTTCTTCCACTCGGTGCGCCCGCACCCGCTTCTGCTGGTCCTGTCAGTGCTTTACACGGCTTGGAGCTCACCCACTGCAGGAGTGGCCGTGTCTCAGGTCACTCATGACCTGGTGTCTCCACTGCGAGCTTTGTGACAGGAGCCGCTCCGAGCTCCCAGACGCAGGACGTGGGGAGGCGCCGGGCTGCGTGTTGGTGGGCGTGTGCTGCCTTAGGGACAGTCCCGTGTTCAGGAGGCTGAGGGGGTGTCTGTCCTGCCCAGACTGTGTGGGACAGGCGGGTGGCAGCGTGATGGGAGGCCGCTTGCTCTCGGGCCTGGGCAGCTCGCGGCGGGGCCTGTGCTCGGGGCGGTGTGGGTGCAGGGCCGGGACCGAAGGCCTCCCTTCTGCGTTTAATGCACTTTCCCAGTCCAGGCTCCGAGAACGCTGTACCGAGGGCGGGGTCGCTGTGGCGCTCTCGAGGGTCCGGTGCCCAGGGTTTGTGTCCCGCGGGGGAGGGGCGTCATCGCTCAGTGGCTCCTCCTGGGGCCTGGGCGGCTGTGCTCCTGCCCCTCAGACACAGACAAGTGCGCCGCACGCTCTCAGCACACCTGCCCACGGTGTCTCATCCCCCGTGCTGTTTTGCAGATCGTGACGTCGGCCTCCACAGACCTCCAGGATTACACGTACTATTTCGTCCCGGCTCCCTGGCTGTCAGTCAAACTTCTGAGGCTGCTGCAGTGCTACCCACCCCCAGGTGACAGCGTGCAGCAGAGGCCTCTCCGCAGGGGTTTACTGCAGCGTGTTAGGGTTAGGTCTCTTGTTTGCTATCTTTAAAGTCCTCTCCGGTGCTGGCTCTTGTTCTCTGGATCTTTCTGTGATGCTGCCATGGCTCTTGGCTTTCCCCAGCAGCTGGTAGAGAAATCACAATTTTGGTACGGCTCGGGGTGATCTCTGTTTTTATGAGTAATTCTGGAAACTGTTTGAAACCTTACATCCTAAGTTGTTAACAATCTGTGTAACCTTAAAGTACACATCACTGATATTGTTAATGTTCGTGTTTTATTCTAAAACGTTACGTTTGACTAGTATGATAGGTATCTAGAAATAGAATTTCCTGGTTGAAGAATGCACAAGAGAATTTGTGTTCAATACTTCCAAATTGCCTCTACAAAGATGGTTTTATTGTTGTAACCTTTACATTTTAATCTTCATTTGTGTTTGTACAAGGTATGTCTTTGTTAAATTCCAGTAACTTTCCATTCTGAGTCTGTTTTATGCTAAAGCGTGAGCCGCACACCCTGCGGCAGAGCCCTCACGTGGGAGCGGGAGCGGGACCCCACCGTTGCCTCCCCCTCCCGCCCGCCGGCCGCCCCCGTCTCCCCTGCGGCAGTAGTTCTCTCCGTGGAACTGACCTCTGCCTCCTTTATTCCGAGACCTGGGGCGACTCCGACCCCCGATGGGGGTGAATCTCATCACCCTCCTCCTCCTTTCAGGCCCCTGCCCCCCATCCCGGGGCGGCTTTGGGGGCCCTGCCCTCCGTCCGCTCAGGTGTGCAGGGCCTGCCCTCCCTGAGCAGCTGGTGGTTGGGTAGGTGCCATAGATGTGCTGCAACAGTTTCTGGAGTTTTGGTATTTTTATTGCTTTCTTAGTCTTTTTTTGGTCCGTTATTTCTTTTCTTCTGGTTTGACTAGAACTTTAAAATTTTCTTTCTCATTTTATTGCTCTTCATAGTGTTTTCTCTGTTTCTATTGGTAATAGCAGGTAGAGGAAAAAACCTTTTGCTCCCCCTTCCCTCAGACTTTCATATCATGTGTTTTGTCCACGTCTCTGAGATTTTATTTTCCTTGACTTACATAATCTATATTTCAGCAAAAACTTGTGTATGTTATTTGTGTTAAAATGTACGTGTAGTTACCCTGGCTGTCAAATCCTCTTATTTTAAGCAGCTACACGGTTTGAGTAGGGGTCCTCGCCCTTCCTTTTGGGGTTGTGAGATGAGGGGTACCAGTACGCAGGTGGGGCGGCCGTGCGGGCCGAGGGGAGCCGGGCCAACGTCTGTCTGTCTCGCCCAGAAGACCCTGCAGTGCGAGGCCGCCTCACCGAGTGCCTGGAGACGATTCTGAACAAGGCCCAGGAGCCGCCCAAGTCCAAGAAGGTGCAGCACTCCAACGCCAAGAACGCCGTGCTCTTCGAGGCCATCAGCCTCATCATCCACCACGACAGGTGGGCCCCGCGCCTGCCCCCCGCGCCGCCCTCCCCGGCGGCCTGAGGGCGCCGCGCTCTGAGCCGCCCCGTGCGCGCTCTGGCCTCAGAGCCTCCACGCCGTGAGCTTGACTGCCGTGCTCTCACTTCCCCCAGAGGGCTCCCCTGCTTCTCTTGGGCGTCCTGCCCGACCCGCTGCTCCCAGGGCCACCTGGGAATGCGGCGTGAGCACGTGCGCCCTGTAGGCTTTGTTGGTCTGAGGCTGTGGTGGGAAAGCGTGTGGAGGTGGCACGGGGAGGGGAGGGGGAGGGGGAGGGAGGGAAGAGGGTGGGGGGGTGCTCCTGCGGCCCCGCCTTCCTGCAGCGCTTCCGCCAGGTGCAGCTGCCTGAGCTCTGCGGTCCACGGGGCTGGGCACCGGTAACAAGACTGTCCCTCTCGGAGGGGCCTCCTTGTCCTTGTTAACTGTGTTCAGAGGGCAGAGTAAAGAGCGAGCAGAGACTTAACGCCAAGTTTCATGTAGTCGGTACTTAAATAGCCAGTAACCTCTTTTATATCATCTCCGTCTGTGCGTCTGTCTCTTGGCGTCGCGGCTTTTGTCCGGCTGTCGGCCAAGCGGGTTCTCTGGCTGAGAGCCCACCCCTGGGTGAGGCTTGGTGAAAGCCGGGTCCCCCTGCCGCCCCCGCCCCGCCAGCTTGGCGTGGAGGCTCAGGGTCTCAGCTGCCCTCGACCCTCTGGAGTCAGGGGTTCTGCAGATGCACTCAGAAATGCTCTGGGGGACGCAAGGCGCGCGGGTCCTCGTGTGGTGCCAACCAGAGTGAGCGTCAGGCCTTGCGTCCCGGGAGGCCGTGGTGGCCGTGAACGTGGCACGGCCTAGGCTGATGGGGGACCCCTGCCCACCCACTCTCCCGTCCGCACAGCGAGCCAAACCTGCTGGTCCGCGCCTGTAACCAGCTGGGCCAGTTCCTGCAGCACCGGGAGACCAACCTGCGCTACCTGGCCCTGGAGAGCATGTGTGCGCTGGCCAGCTCCGAGTTCTCCCACGAGGCCGTGAAGACGCACATCGAGACGGTCATCAGCGCCCTGAAGGCAAGTGTGCCCTTCCGGGGGCTGCCTGGCCACGGGGGCGCCTTGTCCCTGTGTCACTCGTGCTGTCACTCACGAGCTACCGGTGGGGGGGTCCCGCGGTCACTTGGGGCCGTGCTCTCAGGCCCCGGGCGATCTGCCCGGCTGTGTGCGTCCCCGGGCGGTTCTGGGTTCTGCCCGCAAGAGACCATGACCACACAGGGCATCTCCCGCTGGGCCAGGCACGCGAGCAGAGTCGCAATAAAAATTGGGATCAATAGAAACTGTTCTTTTTGGTAGAAGGATGAAATATTTTGTCCATGTCTCTGAGAAAACTCACTCCTTGCGGAAGAATATTTGCTTTTTCCAGGGAATTGAAATTCCAGAGCTGGAAGAACCAAGCTGAGGTCTTCTGCTCTAATGAGGGTTGGTTCCTCAGGGTCAGACACAGCCACATCCACTGCGTTCCTATGTGTTAGAAAACTGAAGGCAGGTGGGGAAGCTATAGAACCCACTGTCTTGGTCCTGGGCTTACTGCTGAGAACACGTCTGACCCTGTTCCTTTGGGTTTGCACGTATTTAATAGACATTTTTGGTGTGTGTTTTGAACAAGAGGCCGTACAAAGGTTTGGAATTTCGCTTTCTGGTGTTTCGAATTCCTCCTGGGTGGTTGTGGCGTCTCTTTCCGTCACTGCCTGGATGAGAAAGACTTGCTCTTGCCGTGCCTGTGGCTGGGCCCACGGCAGCGCCTCTCATACTGTCCTGTGCTGGGGAGCAGCCGTGCTCTTGCTTCTGAGGGTCTGCGGTGGGGCTGGGAGCCAGCACGGGGACAGGCTCTCAGGCGACGCGGAAGGGGCCGGTCTGTGACCACACGGCGGGCGGCCTCTGACCCACCCCCCTGGGGATGGAGCGGGGTTGTGATCTTGGCCGGTCCAGAGCCGCCTGGCCCGAGTGCCGGAGTGAGGGGGGCAGTGGGGTGGCAAGTGAGGGGCTCTCGGGGCCCTGGATTTGGGAGGTGAGTGGGGAGAGCTCCGAGTGAGCATTGGGACGGGGTCGGCCGGGCGGCTCAGGACCATGGGAGGGTATGTGTCACAGCGGACTGCCACCGTCCCCTGCCCAGGCTCCTTTCATGTGGCTGTTGGCTCTGTGCTCGTTCCCCAGACGGAGCGGGACGTGAGCGTGCGGCAGCGGGCCGTGGACCTGCTCTACGCCATGTGCGACCGCAGCAACGCCCAGCAGATCGTGGCCGAGATGCTGAGCTACTTGGAGACGGCCGACTACTCTATCCGAGAAGAGATTGTGAGTTCTGGCGGCCTCTGTGTCGTCACCGGCACCGATGCTTGTGTGTCTCAGCTGAGGTACCTTCTTACAGCCTTTGTTGGGAGTCTCCTGTGTACTGGATGGAAGAGTCCTTTGCTTTAGTTTTTTATCAGCGTTTTCAGTGGAGCCTTCCGGTCTTTCAGAATCACTTTGCAGAGGCCCTCCCCCTCCCCCACCTCCGCCTCCCCCTCCTCCCTCTCCCCCCTCCTCCCCCTCCCCCTCCCCCACCTCCCCCTCCGCCTCCCCCTCCCCCTCCTGTGCGGAGGTCCCGGGAGGCAGGTGCTCAGCACAGAGGGAGCAGGGCGTGCGTGGGGAGCGGGCACAGCGGGGACACAGGCCGGCGTGGCAGTGAGGGGCCCCCAGCGCCCAGCTTTGGGGCCAGCTCTGGGCTCGAAGGACTCCAAGCCGAGGGCGGTGACAAGGCGGGTGTCCTGGAACGACACTCTGGGGTCGTTACGGAGGGTCGACTTGGAGGCCAGAGGGTGTGCAGAGCAGGTGGACGGGGCCTCTGGGGCGCGGTCAGGAGGTCATGCTGGGGAAGGTGGGCGTGAGGGCGGCAGCGCGGGGGGCCGGGCTCCAGGTCGGCGGCAGTGCTGCTCAGGGCAGGCTCAGTGCAGGAGGAGGCTGTACCCTGGGGAGGTGAGGGGTCTCCTTTCCGCAGCCCGGAGCAGGGGCCCTGGGGAGCCGGTGAGAAGGGGTGTTGGAGCAGGAGGCCCAGCGAGTGCGGCCTGCGCTTTGCCAGCGGGGCTGCCTGGGCTGCGGGCCGGGTGGGTGGGGCGGGCGGGGCTCGCCATGCCTCCTGCAGCTGTGCCCTTCTCGCCTGTTCTCCCTCGACACGTCCTTCCACGTCTGCTCCTGGAACCTTAGACTTACGGGCGCCTTTGAGAAGTGGGGGTCGCTTTGGCATGGGTTCAGGCCCTTCTGAGGCCCTCCCTGAGTGGCCGTGCCCTGCAGGTGCTGAAGGTCGCCATCCTGGCGGAGAAGTACGCCGTGGACTACACGTGGTACGTGGACACCATCCTGAACCTGATCCGCATCGCGGGCGACTACGTGAGCGAGGAGGTGTGGTACCGCGTCATCCAGATTGTCATCAACCGGGACGACGTGCAGGGCTACGCCGCCAAGACGGTGTTTGAGGTGTGGCCCCGCCCCGCCCCCGCCAGCCTTCCCGCAGGCCGGGCTCCGGCACTGCTCCTGCCTCCGCTGGAGTCTCAGTGCCCTCTCTCCCTGATTGCAGCACCGCGGCCCTGGGTGGGAGGCTCTCGGTCAGCAAGCGGCCTCCTGAGCAAGCTGCCCGGGCCGGGGCCTCGGGCTGGCCTCTGTGTGTCCGAGAGCAAGCGTGGGGCCGCCGTGGGGGGTTCGCGGTCTCCGTCGGCGAGGGCTGTGTGCCCCCACCCCTGCCCAGGGCCCAAGCGTCAGTTTTTGGGAGCAGCTCTCATTCCAGGGGTGGGGTCGGCCGCGGCCCTGCCCGTGGGGCTCCCCTGCTACTGATTCCTCTGCCGAAGTGGCCAGGAGGGAGGATGGGGCGGGGAGTGCATTCGGGAGGGGCTCAGCAGGCTCCCCGGGAAGGCAGCCTGAGCCCGCTCTCCTGGCTCGTCACGCGGCTCAGTGGCTTTCTCCGGTGGCCGAGCGCTACCGGTGCCTCCTCTGCCTGGGCACCAGGCTCACCGCGCGTGCTCTTCCGTAGGCGCTGCAGGCCCCAGCGTGCCACGAGAACCTGGTCAAAGTCGGTGGCTACATCCTAGGGGAGTTTGGGAACTTGATAGCAGGAGACCCGAGATCCAGGTGAGTCACCCGGGGGCCGGGAGTCCCGCATCCAGTGCCGGGCCTGTGCCCACTGGTTCTCACCCGATGGCCTAGTAGAGGCCAGCTGATGTCCCGAGCTCCCCAGGACAGCCCGGAGCGAGGGCACGTCCACTCTGGTTGACTGTACGGAACACGGGGATTCTGGGGGGAAAAGGAGACGTGGCCGATGGCCAGCGCTGTTCAGAGGGAAGCCGGGGCTCGGCCTGGAGCTGGAACGCGCAGATTCTGGCGGAGCGTGGGCTCACCTCCCCGTGTCACTCTGCGCTCACTCCCCGTCCGGCGGGGACGCACGGGGGTCAGGCTCTGGCGGGGTGGGCCAGGCGGGGCGTGAGGCGTGGCGGTGACGCCGTGCCCTGTGTGCCCCCCCAGCCCCCTGACCCAGTTCCACCTGCTGCACTCCAAGTTCCACCTGTGCAGCGTCCCCACCAGGGCGCTCCTCCTGTCCACCTACATCAAGTTCGTGAACCTCTTCCCGGAGGTGAAGGGCACCATCCAGGATGTGCTGCGCAGTGACAGCCAGCTGAAGAACGCTGACGTGGAGCTGCAGCAGCGCGCCGTCGAGTACCTGCGGCTCAGCACCGTCGCCAGCACCGACATCCTGGTGCGCCACGCTGCTCTCTTCCCCCCCGCCTCGCCTTGGCCGCCCTGTTTGGGGGCCGGGGGCCATGGGGCTTTGTGCTGCGCTCACCCAGGGCTCCTTTCCCCCCAGGCGACTGTCCTGGAGGAGATGCCTCCGTTTCCAGAACGTGAGTCTTCTATCCTGGCCAAGCTCAAGAAGAAGAAGGGCCCCAGCACGGTGACTGACCTGGAGGAGGCCAAGCGGGAGAGGAGCGCCGACGTCAACGGGGGCCCCGAGCCCGCCCCGTCCAGCACCAGCGCCGCGGTGGGTCGCCTCCTGAGGGCCGTACCCTGCGTGAGCTCCTGGGGCACCTGGTCCCCGAGATCCGTGACCCTGGACTGTTGTCGTTGGGGGGGCGGGCTGACCCAGACACCTGTGTCTGTCGGCCAGACTGTGTCTGTCGGATGGTTGTCTGGGGTCCGCGGTCAGCTCCCACGTCTCCCCTCGGCTTTGGATTTAGAAGACGTGGTCACCCGTCTCTTGCACGACTGCCGTATAGTCCCGCGCCGCTTGCTGGTGTCCATGGACCCGCCTCCTGCTGTCCTCAGAGGGTTTTCACTAGTGAGCACATCAGCGCGCGCGTCCTGTTCGCGCACGATGCCCTGAGAACGTGTCCTTCGGCGTTCGTCGGGGAACATGCCGTTTGGAGAGTTGGGTTTCCTCTCTCGGCTCGCTGGAGGGAGCCCAGGGAGCAGGTGCGTCAGCCCGGCTGGGCAGCAGCCCCCGCGGCCCTGCGCGCGGCTCCCGAGGACCTTGGGCTTTACGCTTGGCCCGTCGGGAGGCAGCCTGGAGAGCTGTGTCTCCCCTCCAGGACGCCGGTCCAGTGCCATGGACGGTGCTGCTTACACTGTCCGGCGGCCTCTGTGAGGGCGGCGCGTGCCCGCGTGCGGACGGCCCGGGGCCCGGGTGGTTTGCTCATCCAGCACGTGCTCGTGTCTGAGTCCTGGTGCTCCGCGGGGGGCCGCTCGCCTGGCTCCACATCTCCCTGTGTGCCCCGGGGCCTCGGGCCCGCCGTGGGGCCTGTGCTCAGACCTGGCCTGGCCCTTGACTTGGGGCCCCGTCACAGTCAGGACCTCTCACCTGAGCCCTGATACCTTCTCTCCAGGGGCGCCCTTCGTGGCCCTGTGGATGTGAGTTCCCGTTTGTCCTCGCGGCTCGGGGAGCTGGGGCAGGGGGAAGGCCTTGACGGGGCTGGGGAGTTGAGGCAGAAGCAGCAGGACAGAAGAGGCTGGGGTCCCTCCTGGCTGGGATTCTCCTCCTGGTGTCTTCTTTCTCCTGTCTTCAAACTCAGAAGGGAGGCCCCGCCTCAAAGTGGCATTGAGATGTCTGGATTTTACAAGAAAACCTGTGATGCCTTTTGCTTTGTGTAATATTGGCCAGAATGCCTTTTATTTAGGCTCACAGGTCACGCCAGGAAGTGATTTTCTTTGTGGCCTTCCTGGGAGCTCAGCTCAGCTGTGGCTTCGGGGTGCTTGTCTGTGCG
Organism: Eschrichtius robustus; assembly: GCF_028021215.1. Classification (NCBI taxonomy): domain Eukaryota; kingdom Metazoa; phylum Chordata; class Mammalia; order Artiodactyla; family Eschrichtiidae; genus Eschrichtius; species Eschrichtius robustus. Next base: position 113,852,755 of record NC_090834.1, on the reverse strand, counting down.
CCTTGAGGGTGGGTGTCTGGAGGCCGCCAGTCCTCCTGGGGCTTTGGGCTGGTGGAGGAGCCCGGAGCCGCCCTGCGCCCTGTGGTGTGCGGCGCTTCGAGCGGGTGTGACCTGTGCAGAGTGGGTGCCAGGCCGGCTCCTTGGGGAGGGTCTCCCCGAGTCCTGAGAAGAGGCGGGGGGTCCCAGTGCTGCAGGGTGGAGCCTGCACGTGGGGTCTGGGGAGGGAGCAGGCGTCCTAGCGGGGCCTCCCGAAGGAGCAGCCTTGCTTTTGTCTGTCTGTGTTTGACTTAACGGGACAGAAGGGTTTTCCTACTTTAAAAAGCATTTGCGCTGTTCTTCGGGAACCAGTGGAGGCATTGTGCAGTAGGTGGCAGAGGTGCAGTGACCCCGTCAGGCTGCGGGTTCTGTGGCCCAGGCAGAGGCCTTTCTCGCGTCACTCACAGGAGGCTCGGGGCCCCCCGGGAGCAGCTCCTAACCTTGGGTGGCCAGGCTCCCGAAGATGGCCTCGCTGGCGGGAGGCTGTTGTGAGGGGCTGTGTGTGCGGGAGTGTCGTCCCAGGTGCAGGGCTGAGAGCCCCCGTGGCCGTTTCATCCAGACTCCCCGACGGCGCAGAAGCTTCTGATGAAGCTCGACAGCTCCTCTGGGGCCCCCTCCCCTTCTCCTGGGGAGCCCGGCCTGGCCTGTCCGCTCTACCCAGGAGCCCCTTGCACCCGGAGCCGCCCGCTTCCGGCCGCAGCGTGGGCCTGGCGCGCTGCCTGCCCTGGAGCCCCGGGAAGGAGGGCCCGGCACGCGGAGCGGAGCTCTCAGCCGGCTCAGGCCCACGTCCTCTCTGCGCGACGGGACACGTGTTCTGTGACGCCTCTTTTGTCTCAACGTGGAATCCGTACAGAAGATCATCTGCCTACATGTGTGATTTTGCTAGAAATTCAGTGCAGTGCTCTAAATATAAAAGGGAAATAAGTAGTTATTTATGCTAACGTAATGATTCCCGCGTGTACGTCCTCAGCATGGCCTGAGGGCGGACTGGCCAGTGCCCAGGGTGGGTGCATCCACACTCCTGAGAAAGAAAGGGCGTTGGCCTCCTTTGGCTCTCAGCGTGGCTGCCAGCGTGGCTGCGTTCCTGGAAAGATGAGGGAGTGTGTCTTAAAACCGAGCAAGATGTTCACTGCAGTGACGAAGAGCAGCTCTCGGATGTAGCCTCAGGTGAACTGTAAGTGGATATTTGCCCTCAGGACGGTCCAGTGGGACATTTAAGCGTCATTCCAGATGAGTTCTCACAGGCCTGGTTCTTGCTGCGACACGATCCTCGTGGTCATCAGGACCCTGCACGTTTCTGGAACGTGTCCGCCCTGGCAGGGGCGGCGCCAGCTCTCTGTGCAGCCGGTGGGGGGACGTCTGGGGAGTGAGCGTATGGTGACTGCACTGTGGTGTCTCCTGTGAGTCTGGAGAGTGATTTGGGAAGGGCTTTGGCTTTGTTCTTTGTCTTTTGCCTAGGATCAAAAACCAGCTATTTAGGCACAACATTGTAAATCAACTATACTTCAATAAAAAAAAAAAGACAAAACAACGAAAAAAGCAATTATTTAAAAAAAAAACCCTGTTCTGCAGGCATTTTATCTGCTTTTTCTCTGTAACGAAATGGAACATAGAAATGATTAAGGATGCACCCTAATAAGCTGCTTGCTTTTACTCCTTTCATGTTTTCAGACTGTTTTAGATGGTTGACAGTGACGTGCGTGGGCTTCTCTCTGCAGCCAGACACCTCTTTTCAGGGTGCGGGGGGCGCAGGCCCTGCGCCTGCCCGGCGTGCTGCCCAGAAGGCTCCGCGCTGACCCTCCCCGCCCTCTCTTCCAGTCCACGCCGTCTCCGTCAGCAGACCTCCTGGGGCTGGGCGCTGCGCCCCCCGTGCCCACCGGACCGCCACCCTCCGCCGGCGGGCTGCTCGTGGACGTTTTCTCAGACTCACCCTCCGCGGTCGCTCCCCTGGCTCCCGGCTCCGAGGACAACTTCGCCAGGTAGTCTGCCGCCTGCGTCCCGAGGACAGGGGCTCCCCCCGCCCCCGCCAGGCCTGTGCCCTGGGTGCCCTGCCCTCAGGGAGGAAGGAGGCTCAGGCTCTGGGCGGGTGAGGGAGCGGCGGGCGCCCCGCGTGCTCTCTGCTGCTGTGGGCTGCGCCTGCCCTGCAGGACGCTTGTACTCTGCTCTCCGTGCTGTGCCCCTGGGCTCTCTGATCACGCCCCGTGTCTGCCCTCCAGGCACCTAGCTTTTTTTTTTGAAGAAACGCTCTTCAGTTCACAGTCACTGCTTTGTCCTGTGGGGTCTGCTTCCAAGGCCCACTTCCTGCTCCTCCGCTGACCCGTTCCATCCTTGTCACCTCTGTCTGACCGGTGTCCCGACGTTCACACCCCTGCTGTGGGCCAGCAGAGTCCTGCGTGCGGTCGACTTGGCCCCGTTCCCCCACTTTGAAGGCGAAATCCCAGGCTGCTCTTGGCCGCGCTTTGCTGCGCGGGTCCTGTCGCTTTTCCCTGCTTGCTCTGTGTCCCCCTGTCTCTGCGGATCTAAATCCAGCCAGGAGGTGGGGGCCGCCCTCCGAGAGGAGCGCGGGTGTGAGTTCTGTTGTCTCCGAGGAGCGGCTGCTTGTCCTCGGTCTTTGTGACCACGGAAGAGTTCTTGGGTTGTCTAGTTTCTCCAGTCTCTCTCCGTTCACCCCGCATGCTAATTCGTCTTTCCTGTTGCTTGTTGGAAATGACTGGGGAAGGGCAGGTTTGCAGTGCCGCTGGTTGTCCGTCTCTGGCTGAAAACAGACTCTCTTTTTTTAAACTGAGGTATAGTTAGTTGGTTTACAACATCATATTAGTGTCAGGTGTACAACGTAGGGACTCAACTGTTTTAGGTTATATTCCGTTTAAAGTTATTACAAAATAGTGGCTGTATTTCCCTGTGCTGTACAATATATCCTTGTAGCTTATCTATCTTATGCATAGCAGGTTGTACCTCTTATTCCCGTACGCTGTCTTCCCTCTTTCCTCTTCCTTCTCCCTGCTGGTAACCACTAGTTTGTTCTCTATATCGGTGAGTCTGTTTCTGCTTTGTTATATTCATTTATTTTTCAGATTCCACACGTGAATGGCAGCATGCAGTATTTGTCTTTCTCTGTCTGACTTATTGCACTTAGCATGACGCCCTCCAAGTCCATCCATGTTGCAAATGACAGAATTTCATTTTTGTTATGGCTGAGTGAGTGAGTGTGTGTATGTGTGTGTGTGTGTGTGTATTCCATTGTATATTATACCACATCTTTATCCACTCATCCGCTGACGGACACTTAGGTTGCTTCCATATCTTCACTTCTGTAAATAATGCTGCTGTGAATATTGGGGTGTGTGTATCTTTTCAAATTAGTGTTTTCATTCTCCTTGAATATACCCAGGACTGGAATTGCCGGATCATGTGGTAGCTGTATTTTTAGTTTTTGGAGGAACCTCCATACTGTTCTCCAGTGTTTGCACCAGTTTACATCCCCACCAACAGTGTGCCAGGGCTCCCTTTTCTCCACGTCCTCGTCAGCATTTGTTACTTGTGGGCTTCTTGCTGATGCCATTCTGACAGGTGTGACGTGTTGTCTCTTTGTGGGTCTGATCCCCGTTTCCCTGATGATCAGTGATGTTGAGCATCTTTTCATGTGCCTGTTGGCATCTGTATGTCTCCTTTGGAAAAATGTCTATTCAGGTCTTCTGCCTGTTTTTTAATTGGGTTGTTTGGTTTTTCGGTATTGGGTTGTATGAGCTGCTTATATGTTTTGGAAATTAGCCTCTTATTGGTCTTACCATTTGCAAATATTTTCTCCCATTCAGTAGGTTGTCTTTTTGTTTTGTTGATGATTTCCTTTGCTGTGCAAAAGCTTTTAAGTTTAATTAGGTCTCGTTTATCTTCGCATTTGTTTCCTTTGCCTTAGGAGCAGATCCAAGAAAATATTTGCTGCGGTTTATGTCAAAGTGTGCTCTGCCTGTGTTCTCTTCTAGGAGTTTTATGGTTTCAGGCTTACATGTCAGTCTTTAATCCATTCTGAGTTTATTTTTGTATGTAGCGTGAGATGTTCTAGGCTCATGCTTTTCCACGTAGCTGTCCAGCTTTCCCAGCACCAGGGGAAGGGGGAGCGGGGGAGAGGGGAGGGGAGGACGGGAGGCGCGGGGAGGGCCGCCTGGGTGTGGGCGTGGGTGTGCGTGGCCTGCGCACAGCCCCGGTGGCCGAGCCTGTGGGCCGACTTGAACAGACGTGTGTGCTTTTGCCGTGGCGCCCGTGTCCTGAGTCAGTGGAAGCTGTTCACGGTTGAGCAGCACCTTCATGGAAGGCAGACGACCTGCTCCTGCGGTCATTCCTTGGTTGCGCCGTGTCACCCTCTCAGCTTACCTCCCATCTCTAGCGGGCACTTTTAATGGTGTTTGTTGGAATATTTGCTGCTTTTCCCTTCCCTCACGTCCCAGAGAGGTTATTCTGGTCTTCGTGTTCTTTAAACCCTTTTTCAAAACTGATCTTGGTATTTTCGGTGGGTGGGTGGCTTTGAGTGACTCACATGCTGTCCCTTGTCCCCCAGGTTTGTCTGTAAAAATAATGGTGTGTTGTTTGAAAACCAGCTTCTTCAGATTGGACTGAAGTCTGAGTTTCGGCAGAATTTAGGTACGTGTTTTACTTTACTTAATGAAAACTTCTCTTAGAAGTTATGAGGAGAAAGTATTTCCAAATCACATATCTCAAAAGGGTCTAGTTTCTAGAATATATAGAGGACTCCAAATCAACAACAGAAAAACAACCCAGTTAAAAAATGGGCAAAAGTCTTAGACATTTCTCTAAGGAAGACATTCAGATGTCCAAAAGAGCATGAAAAGGTGCCCAGCATCACTAATAGTCTGAGAAATGCAATCAGACCCGTCGAGGTACCACCTCACACGCATCAGCACGGCTGCTATAAAAAACAAAACAAGTGTTGGCGAGGACGTAGAGAAATTGGAAGCTTGTGCGCTGGGGGGATGTATTTGCTGCTGTGGCAAACAGTCTGGAGGTTTCTTAAAAAACTAAAAATAGAACTCCCATATATATGACCTAGCAATCCCACTTCTGGGTATTTACCCAAAAGAATTGAAAGGAAAGCAGCGACTGGAACAGGTACTCGCACACCCATGTTCACAGTCACCAAAGGGTGGAGGCAACCCGAGTGTCCGTCCATTTGAGTGGATGCACAAAATGTGGTTTAAACACACAACGGAACACTACTCAGCCTTAAAAAGGAAGGAAACTGTGACACAGGCTACACAGGGTGAACCTTGAGGACACTACACTCAGTGAAATAATCCAGTCACAGGAGGACAAATGCTGTCTGATTCCACTCCCAGGAGGTCCCTGGAGGAGTCAGATCCATAGAGACAGGAAGTAGACGGTGGGGCCCGGGGTGGGGGAGGGGAGGGGAGTGAGTGTTCATGGGGACAGAGCGTCCGTTTGGGAAGACGGAACGTTCCGGGGATGATGGTGGGGAAGGTAACACGACCATGTGCATGTGCTTCGTGCCCTGCCTTGTGCACCTAGAAGTGGCTGAGATGGTAAATTGCAGGCTGTATACTGTATGTTTTACCCCATTTTTAAAAAAAGCCTTCTGTTTCCCCCAGCCCCCCAAAATTATGCCCACTGACTACTGGGGCTGCTGCCGAGGGGCCCTGTGGGCTGCTGGCCCCGCCTCCCTCTTGGCACCATCGTGGAGCCTTGTCTGTGGAAACGAGTGGAGGGTGGGAAGGCAGCGCGTCTGCCCCGCAGGGCCCCTCAGACTCCTTCTCACTGAGGACGGACGGAGGTGTTGGTTTCTCATTTGATGAAGGGGTTAGACTCCGGGCCACGGTGGCGTCACCCAGGAGCCGTGGTGTTTCTTAGGCTGTGGGAGAGGCATGCCCACCTGTGCGTCCTTTTCAGGAGATTGGAAGTTCACGTTCCATTCTGAATTCTGAGGGCGTAAAGGCGTTCACAGAGGTCTGTGTGGCGGTTTCTGCTGTGCTGGCTCCGAGCCCCCCAAGTGCCGAGGCTGAGGGCTCGGGGCGTCACTTGTGTGGGGCGGGGGCTCTGGGTTCCTCCGTGCAGCTCAGGAGCCTGTGGCGTGGCGTGGGAACAAGCTCCTCTGCTTCCTTCTAGGCCGGATGTTCATATTTTACGGTAATAAGACCTCCACGCAGTTCCTGAGCTTTACTCCTACGCTCATCTGTTCGGACGACCTCCAGGCCAATATCCTTGGTTCCGTTGCCCCTCGGCCCCTGGCAGAAGCGGGTGGAGGGTAGACCAGGAGGACGTTTCCAGGTGCTGTTACTGCAGCCTCAGGGGACCTTCCCACACTCACGTTGCTTGTTTATAACGCTGGTGAAGTTCATGCAGGCCTGTCCCGGCCTCCACATCCGCCGGGGCTCTGGTCTCCTTGGGGAGTCTCCCAGGGAGCTGCTGCCCAGGCAGAGCGAGTGATGGGCCACCTGGGACGAGCTGCGACTGGAGACAGTCCCGTATAAACGGCAGAACTGGGACGTGAGCTTCTCCAGCCCATCAGCCCTGCCATCCAGGTGTCTTGTTCCTGTGAGGACGGGCCGCCCGGGTAAAGTGAGGGAGAAGGAGGCCCAGCTTGACCACCAAGGATGCCGCCTTCCCTGGAAAAGCCGTGTGAAGCAGGAACCTCCTTACTACAGGCCAGATCTATTTTTATTTTAAGATAAGCACGTTTTAAACGTGGACCGTTAAAGCTAAGTGTTTCGGGATAGTCATTAAAAACACACGTACGGCAGGTTTCGTCCGAGGTCAGGATGTGAGCGCCGACTCCTGCCGGGCCCCTTCTGGAGCCTCTCTGACCTCGGGGCTCACGGGGCTCAGCCCGTGTTCCCAGCGTCGCCACAGCTTCCTTGACACACGCACATCTGAGCCTGCAGACCAAGCCCGTGGACCCCACCGTGGACGGGGGCGCGCAGGTGCAGCAGGCCGTCAACATAGAGTGCGTGTCCGACTTCACCGAGGCGCCCGTCCTCAACATCCAGTTCAGGTGGGAGCCCCGGCCGAGGCACCAGCCGCTCTTGCTGGACGCGGGGGTGTCAGGCTGGGCCAGCGCGTGGCTGTGACGCGGGACCTCTGCATCCTTCCTTCAGAGGGTGTGGTGAGGACCGAGGGGTGACCTGCCGTGCACACTCCGGCGTCTGCTACAGGGGGTGTGGGAAGTGGGGGAGGGAAAGCGTGCCCCGGGGTCTGGGACGCCGGGTGGGCGGGGCCTTCTTCCCAAGGCCCGGCGCTTTCAGGCCAGAGACCGAGGGCTTGTCGCGCCGCGGCGCTGCCCGGCCTGCTGCCCCAGAGGTCAGCTGCAGGGTGGTGGGCCCTCCAGGTCCTTGTCGGGTGTGTGAGCCCCTGCGTGTTGTACTCTGAGCACACAGGCCGGTTTGATGATTTTTTGTGACGTGTCTGTGTTGCTTCTCGGCTCGTTCCTGCCATCTTTCAGTGACTGCGGTAGAGTGTGCACACCAGCCTTCCCTGCTGGCTATTTGTAAGGTTAAATTTTGAAAAAGCACCTTTCCAAATACGAAGTATACAGAGACCTGCAGATGGCGTACTTTGTAAAATGTAGGGAAATAGACGTGCAGAATTTTTGTTTCATTCCGTAGGCGCACTGTTTTCTTTTAGTCTTTTCATGGAAAAAAGAAAAAACCCACATGATTTAAACTTGGAGTTGTAGGACATGGACTGCTCGGGAACGGGAAGAGGTGGCGCCTGTCCCCGGTGGTGCGACCAGCCCGGCAGCCTTGGCCGGGGGTGGCAGGGGCACGTTCCCCGACGTCCTCGGCCATCGATGACGGTGCGCCGGAGACGGACCAGCCTCCCTGGAGCCCCGGGCTGCCCTTCCAGATCTCTCCGCCCCGCCTTTTGCACGCGGCCCCTCTGTGCTCTGGAGGTGGCACGCTCGGGACCTGGACTCTTCCCAGCGTGCCTCTGTGTTGCTCACAGGTATGGGGGGACCTTTCAGAATGTGTCTGTGAAGCTGCCTATCACACTCAACAAGTTTTTCCAGCCCACGGAAATGGCTTCTCAGGATTTCTTCCAGCGCTGGAAGCAGCTCAGCAAGTGAGTGGCGCCCTGTGCCCCCGGATGGGCGGGGGGCCTCGGCTCTGGCTCAGCTGACGGCACCCGCGCTGGCCTCTGTTTCCCACAGTCCCCAGCAGGAAGTGCAGAATATCTTCAAGGCGAAGCATCCAATGGACACAGAGATCACCAAAGCCAAGGTAAAGGTCTTGCTGTGGACGTTCCCAGGGTCGGGACACGACCGGAGCCCTCGGAGGAGGCTGGCGGGTTCTCCCCTTGGAGAACCCTCCACCTCTGTTGGCGCCGGTGCAAGGGGCTCCTGTTTCTCCCGGTTCTTCCCACAGATTATTGGCTTTGGTTCTGCACTCCTAGAGGAAGTTGATCCTAATCCCGCAAACTTTGTGGGAGCCGGTATCATACACACCAAAACCACCCAGATTGGATGCTTACTGCGTTTGGAGCCGAATCTGCAAGCCCAGGTCAAGCGCCTTGAGGGAATCGCTGAATACGCTTAAATTTTTTTTTTTTTTTTTTTACTGTGGTGTAATTCATACACAGTGAGATGTGCAGATAGATCCCAAATGTGGTAGTTTGATGTGTTTCGACAGATGTGTACACCTGTGTAACCACCACCACCTGTTGGTGCGTGTAACATTTCCACTGCCCCAGAAAGTTCCCTGGCACGCCCGCATCAGCCCTGGCCTCCCTAGGAGGCAGCGCCGTGTGGCCCAGTGTGGGGCCCACCTGGCCCCGGTCTCCAGCAGTCACCGTGTTGCTGCCGTGTCCACGGTGGGTCCTCGTGGAGCATGTGGCCCTCCTTTGCGGGGAGGTGCCACGCTGGTTTGCCCAGCCCTCCTGTCGATGGACATCAGGCTGCCCCTGTTTCAGGAGGCATTGAATAGGGCTGCTGCAAACATCCGGACATGCCTTTGTGTAGGACACGGGCTGCTTGGGAACGGGAAGAGGTGGCGCCTGTCCCCGGTGGTGCCACCAGCCCGTGTTTTCATTTCACATGGGGAACAGTTAGGGTGGGATTGCCGGCTCATGGGGTCCGGGCACGGTCAACATTGCTGCCCCGACAGCGATGCGGTCTCAGATGCCCACCAGCCGCGCGTGAAGGTTCCAGTTGGTCCACATGCACACGAGCACTTGTTATTGTCAAACTGTTTTATTTTTGCCACTGAAAGCGTGTTCGATGCTTGAGTCTGTCAACAGTGGGCGCCTCCAGGGAAGGGCTGAGCAGGGGGCCTTGAGGGACCGCTGGGCGGGGCTGGCCCCGCAGCATCTGCCCTGGCACCGCCACTGACCCGCTGTGTCCTCTGTTTCAGATGTACCGACTCACGCTGCGGACGAGTAGAGAAACTGTCTCTCAGAGATTGTGTGAATTGCTTTCGGAACAGTTTTAATCAACAAGGACAGAGGGTCAGGCTCCTGTGTCTGCGTTTTTCTTCATCTCCACTATCGTCTTCGTTGCCATGCTGCAAGTCCATGCCCTGTCTAGCGTCGCAGCCCGGGCGCCTCCCAGCCCTGCTTCTCTGGCCTCGTCCCTTCTGGGGATGGATGGGGAGCCTGTGTGCCGCTGAGGAAGAAAAGGCTCAACCTGGACCCAGCCGGCCTGCCCAGTCAGGAGGAGAGGGGCGTGGATCCTGGGATCCACTCTTATAGAAATCAAGACAGTTCTGTGGTTAAGTCTACAAATTAAAGGGAATTTAGAAGTTTGAATGAAAATGGAAAGTTTTTTGAAATTTTATCAAGATGCCGGTGCTATCTTACTGATAGTTCATCTCTGATGCTCTGAGAGGAGAGGCGGCATTCTGTCTGCCATGGGAATAGATCTTGGCTACTTGGATGGGAGACGGGGAGGTGGCCCAGGGGCTGATGGGTATGTCCACATGGGGCCCAAGCGCCGACCTCGGCCAGGGTGAGAGCACAGTGCCTGGGGGCTTGCCGGGGCCGGGTTCTGAATCTAGAAGTTAGACAGGGTTGTGTTCTCAATGACAATCAACAAAAACACGTATCCTGGCTAGATTTAATTCTATTTTCCTTTTTCCCAGCACTGTGTTCTTAAAGTGAGATTTGTAAAGCCGCCTGACTGAGACCTTATGTGTGCAGTGCTGGGGGGAGGGTTCCTGGTGGCTCTAGAGGGTGTGTACCTAACCTCATGCATCTTTGGGTTTCAAATGAGTGCACCGTCACCACAGTGGCCCAGGACTGGTTCCCGATTGTGATGGCAGCGTTTGTTGTGGGCCAACAGAGAAGATTTCTGGAAGGTGAGCTGGTCTCTTCCCTGTGCAGTGGCCTAAATGTGCCGGGGTCATGATTGCAGGCTGGGGTGCTGTGGACCTTGGCCTGTGCAGTGGGAGGAGGGAGGCCTGCGTGTGGTCAGGAAGCAGAGAGCAGAGCGGGCATGAGCTGGCACCTGTCCCCGCCCCCGCCCCGTGCGCGCGGCTCTCACGTGCCGTCCCCTGCGCCTCGAGATGCCGAGGCGGGGCCCGTGTCCTGTTAGCGGCAGATGCACCAGGTGGGCGGCAGGCACAGGCTGCAGGTTTGTCCTCGACAGACAACGTCTGCTTTCGGCACTGAGGGGCCCAGGAAGAGCTGGGGCCCTTGTTGGTTACCCTGGCTTTCCAGCAGGGACCGGGCTCCCTGCTGCGCGGTGGGGAAAACCATGTGGGGCAGGGCAACACAGTGGCCCTCTGCCGTGGTGCGGGTCGCGGGGAGGCAGCTTCTGGGAGTCGCCATGTGGGTACTGGGGCCCCCCGCGCTGCGGACGCCCCACTCAAGTTTCCCGCACCCACCAGCCTGTGCGGCCCCTGCAGCGCGCAGTTGTGGAGGCTGAGGCCTTGCGCGTGTGGCAGCGTGGCCGCTGGTGGCACCGCTTTGCACTGCAGACGGATGGCGTGGCCGTCGTGCTTTTGTTCGAGGTGCTGGACGGTATGCGGTGCTTGGGCTCCAGTGTTCGGACTGCCAGCTCAGGGCTGGTTTCTTATGTCAGCCGACGCCCTCCCTCCACCCACCGTTCTGGGTGAGCGTCCATCAGCAAAGAAGAACAAATGCTGGGATGGCGATCGGAATGTGTGTGGTCTTTGGAGGGAAAGGCGCCCGGCATACGGCTCAAGGTCCCGTCCTGTGGGGCTGCATGGGGCGCTGAGAACCGATGACACGGGCCCGTCGTCCGGAACCTGTTCCCCAGTCACGGGGGTGGAAGCTTAGGTGTGTCGAGGTGACGTGCCTTTTGTTCTGCACTTGGGTTTGGGACGTGGGCTGAGCCTGTGGGACTCATCCTGGTGGGGCCTGCGGCCTGGCCTTGGCTCCCCCAACTCCATGGTGCGCGTTGGGGGCCTGCCTTCTGGAGGCCTGGGTCTAGGGGACCAGTGGGCCCAGGGGGTTCCTTCCTGGGGAGTGAGCCTGCTGAGCTCAGGCGGGGTGACCCCAGCCACAGGCAGGGTACAGGGTCCCACGGGACGGAGGGCCTCACAGGAGAGTAGTCCTGAGCTGGGAAGGGTGAGAGGGCCTGCAGGGGAGGGGAGGGGAGGGGAAGGCCGGGGGCCCGCAGTGGCATCCCTTCTTGGCCCAGACTGGTGCGGGTCCAGCGCCATGGGCCGGCCGTGGGTCTGGGGACTCAGGAATGCCCGAGGGGCGTGGGAGACAGCAGGAGCAGAGCTCAGGAGCCTTTGTGCCTTGACCAGTGCCAGTTTATTTGTTGTCTGTTCACGCGGGGCTCATGGTGCACAGGCGCCTGGTGTCCCCTCCCCAGGGTGAGCTTTGTTGGTGGGCAGGCGGTGACGCTGGCCTCTCCCTTCCCTTCCCCGACTCCAGGGCCCCTCTCCTCGCTGTGACCCGAGGCTCTCCCCAACCCTTCTCTGCTTGGGCAGCCCCTGTCTCCCCAGGAACCCCCTCTGCAGCAGCCTTCCCGGCTCCTGCCACCGGGGGCGGGGTTCTGGTCCCGGCAGGACCGGACGGCTGCCCTCAAAGGCCGGGAGGCTGTGTGGAGGAGCGTGGGCAGTGCCCCGTGCAGTCCCAAGGCTGGCAGTCCAGTGCAGCCTGCTGGGTTTGGTCAGGGTCTGCAGGACCCCCGCCTGCAGCCCCTTTCTCTTCAGATGCCCGGGGGAGCTGCATCTGAGGGCTCTTTGAGGCCATGCCCTGTGCCTAGGAAAGGGGCTGCTGGGCACAGTGAGTCGGGGTGAGCGGGTGTCGGGGGCGCGGCTTGGTCCTCACTCCCGGGGCCAGGTCTCTAGTCTCTGCAGCGCTGGGAGCGGCACGTGCAGCTGCTGAATACCTGCAGCGTGAGCGTCAGCCGCTGTCCCCTCACTCTGGGGTCCGGGCAGGGCAGCACGAGCTGCTTCTCGTGGGAGCTGAGCGGGTGGCAGCAGCCACAGTTGGTGTCCACTCGCATGGTGTCGGTGTTGAAGCTGCGGAGGGGCGGCGGCGGGGAGCGCAGGTCAGGGCCGCTGCCTCGGGAGCGCTCCTGCCCCTCCCCGGTCGCTCGGAGAGGTGGACGCCAGGGTCCCAGGCTGCGCCTTCGGGGAGGGGCTGGCCTCGCATCGCTGACCTCCCCGGCTCCCGGCAGGTGTGGTGGAGGTGGGTGCGGGCCGGGGCCACCCGATGGGGCGGCACGCTGCCTGGGCCGGGGGGAGCTCTCGGTGGATCTTCCCCAGCTTCCACTGGGAGCGCCTCTGTCGAGCAGGGCGGGTTCCAAGTCTGGGACCTGGACAAGGACCGCACGGGGCCGACAACTCACCTGGCTGAGGAGGCGCAGACGCCCTCGCAGCGGGTCACCGTCACGTTGGCCGTGCACCCCTGGTAAGTGACCTCTTCCTCAAACTCCCTCACGCTGCAGGTCCCTGGGAGCCGAGAGGCAGGCATCAGACGGCGGCCCCGCGGCGGGGCTGGAGGACAGGTGTGGCCTGTGGGGGCTCCGCTCCTGGCCCTCTCGAGGGCAGGAACTGACATACCTGGCTCTGGGCCTCGGGTTTTTAAATCCCTTTTCCTGTGGCACGGTGGACAGTGCCGGCTCCACCAAGGGAAGGCTGCCAGGTGCCCGACAGCTTAGATGATCTGGATGTGGCCGTGTGGGCACCCGCCAGCACTTTCGTGCCCACAGTGGCATCTTCCCTGGGCCCCCACCCTGCACTTGGGCCCCTGCCCCAGGCCATCTCCCCTTGTCCGAGCCCCACTGAGCTCAGACCTCATGGCTTTGCATGGGAACAAAGCCTGATATCAAGTCTCTCACTGTGTGTTTTCTTCCTGAAAGTTGGCTACACTGGGAGTCCCCCAGGGTCAAGGGTTTTCTCAGAGGACGAGGCAGATTCCCAGCACTGGCCCCAGCCTCCCTCTCCACCTCCCCTCCTGGCCTGACACCAACCTGTGGGCAGAGGTGTTTCTGGTCTGCTGGGCTCCGTACCTGCGGTCGGGATGGGGTAGGATATCAGCATCCCCTGAGGGGACACTTGGCGTCACAAGAGCTCCCTGCAGGGGTGTGGACCTGGCTGTGAGCTCTGTCCTGCATCTGTCCCAGGGGACAGGCTGTAGTGGGTGCCCCGACAGTCGGCAGAGCAGTGTTGCCATTAGGAACTGCCAGTGTGGGACTTGAGTGAAAAAGCAAAGACTGGACCGTCTCTCCTGCCTTCCCACCTGCCCCGCTCCAAGGTCTCCCTGTGGCCTCGAGCCCTGCCTGCCCTGCTTTTCCAGCGGAGGTGGAACAAGAGGCCCAGCGGGGATGGGGCTCTGGGTACTTCGCTGTGGCTCCCACTGCCCCCAGCTCCCCTCCCCTCCTGAGCTCCTGCCCCCTCGCCCCACGTCCTGGGTCCCCTCTTCATGGGCGGCCTCCACCCCGTCCTTGTCCCTCAAGAGGAAACACTTCTTTTTTCAACACCGCATGCGGTGGTGGACAGTCCTGCCGGGGAAAGGCTGGGGGTGTGAGAGGGGAGCCCGCTCCAGGGGTGGGGGCTGTGCAGGGGAGGGGGTGTCCCTGGAGGACAGGGTGGGCTTAGGCAGGCCTGGGGCAGGAAGGTGGAGCAGAGCTGGAGGCACCTGCAGCACTGAGACCTGGGTGGGCGCCAACCCTGGAGTGCAGGTGCCCCGGCCGCTAGTCCCAGCTCGGGCCCCGACGATCACCTGGGGTGAGGCGCGTGCCTGCTTTCTGCAACCAGGGGGAGGGTTGCGAGAGTTGAAACTCAGGGTCCTTCTGAGCTCTGCAGAGGGTCGCTGTAGAAGGCTGCTGAGGGGGTCACCTCAAAGGGAGGCCAGGACTGCAGCAGGGACGTGGAGGGGCGGGGGGCTGAGGGAGGCAGGTGCAGGACAGTCAGGCCCTGAGGTGGGGAAGGGGGCCACCTGGGGGAGGCCAGGCGCCCATTTAGGCCAGACTGGAATTCACTGGAGCTGAGCCCTGAGAAGAGGGGAGAAAGGATCTGGGACCTGGCCAAGAAAGGCTGAGGAGAGGCCCCGAGGACACGTAAGCAACATACAGCAGAGGACAGGCTGGAGAGGGGGTTGGGGGAGATGTGACTTGGCCACCGCCTGCTGGTGGGGGCCCTGTCCTTCTAGACACCCCCAGGGCACAGCTGAAGCACCAAAGCTCAGAGACCTGGAATGGCACTCCAGGGCTGGTCAGAGGCCAAGCTGGGGCTCCCCCAGGCTGTGCATGACCCCGAGTCTGCTCAGTGCCCTGTGCTGCCTGGCCATCCCCAGGCAAGGGAAGTGAAGGCTTTAGGGGGAGGAAAGGAGACACACCTGCTGCAAGGGCTGGGCCAGCCTCGGGGGGTGTGTGCAGGTCATGATGGGGCGCAGCAGAGGTGGGAGCAGAGGCCGAGAGGCAGTGCCCATAGGGTCATCAGGAAGTGTGAGGGGACGAGAAAAGGCGGAGATCCCATGGGAGTGACCCAGAGTGTTGTCCAGAGTGGAGAGACAAAGCTGAGAAGAAGTGTCCACCACAGGTCATGAGGTGGCTGCAGAGATGTCACTCACCTGGAGAACTGGGTAGAGATGTGATGAGAGAGGAGATGGATTGGCCCCTGGTGGAAAAGGACCCGGCAGTGGGCAAGGAGGAGCTTCCATGTGCAGTGATGGAGCTGGTCAGGAATACGGTGGCCGGCAGCCCGGTGGTACTTGGCTGTCTGGTGGTGAGGTTGGTGGCTGGAGAATTCGGGATGGCTGTCACCCCCAGGGTAGAAGACAGGAGGCCCTGCGTGGGGGCTCGGGTCGTGAGAGAGGTGGGCTGTGAGGTAGTGGACCGAGAGGACAGAGCTGAGGAGGTGGGGTTGCTGGCTGTGGTCCGGGAGGTAGGCAGGACTGTGGTACTGGAAGTGGGGAGAGGGGACAGGGTGGGAGAGGATGGAGGTGAGAAGGAGGACCTGACAGGCATGATGGTGGCTGGGGAAAAGGGGCTGGTAGACAGGGAGGCTGTATGTGATATGGTCACGGGTGCAGAGGGGGAAGGGCTGTGCGGAGCTGAACTAACGGTTGGGATGCTCTGTGAAGTGGAAACCGCTGAAGGTGATGGGGAAGATGATATAAAAGGAGGGGTGGTGTGTGAGGACACGTGAGAAGGAAGAGAGGAAGTCGTGGGCAGGGAAGAGAGAGTGGAGGTGCTGGATGAAGACGAGGGGTAATGTGGAAGATTCGATACAGAAACAGAAGTGGTGAAAGGACTTTGGCTTGGGTTTAGAGGAGTTGGAGAAGATAACGTAGAGCTAAAGCTAGAGTTTTGTGGGAGTACTGTGCTGACCGAGTTCTGGGCTCGGGTGGTCCTTGTTGTGGTCTTTGTCAATGGCGGGGCTGTGGGTGTGGCGGTCCCTGTTGTGGTCTTTGTCAGCGGCGGGGCTGTGGGTGTGGCGGTCCCTGTTGTGGTCTTTGTCCGTGGCGGGGCTGTGGGTGTGGTGGTCCCTGTTGTGGTCTTTGTCAGTGCCGGGGCTGTGGGTGTGGCAGTCCCTGTTGTGGTCTTTGTCAGTGGTGGGGCTGTGGGTGTGGCGGTCCCTGTTGTGGTCTTTGTCAGTGGTGGGGTTCTGGGTGTGGCGCTCCCTGTTGTGGTCTCTGTCAGTGGCGGGGTTCTGGGTGTGGCGGTGCCTGTTGTGGTCTTTGTCAGTGGCGGGGCTGTGGGTGTGGCGGTCCCTGTTGTGGTCTTTGTCAGTGGCGGGGTTCTGGGTGTGGCGGTCCCTGTTGTGGTCTTTGTCAGTAGCGGGGCTGTGGGTGTGGCAGTCCCTGTTGTGGTCTTTGTCAGTGGCGGGGCTGTGGGTGTGGCGGTCCCTGTTGTGGTCTTTGTCAGTGGCGTGGTTCTGGGTGTGGCGGTCTTTGTTGTGGTCTTTGTCAGTGGCGGGGTTCTGGGTGTGGCGGTCCCTGTTGTGGTCTTTGTCAGCGGCGGGGCTGTGGGTGTGGCGGTCCCTGTTGTGGTCTTTGTCCGTGGCGGGGCTGTGGGTGTGGCGGTCCCTGTTGTGGTCTTTGTCAGTGCCGGGGCTGTGGGTGTGGCGGTCCCTGTTGTGGTCTTTGTCAGTGGCGGGGCTGTGGGTGTGGCGGTCCCTGTTGTGGTCTTTGTCAGTGGTGGGGTTCTGGGTGTGGCGCTCCCTGTTGTGGTCTCTGTCAGTGGCGGGGTTCTGGGTGTGGCGGTGCCTGTTGTGGTCTGTGTCAGTGGCGGGGCTGTGGGTGTGGCGGTCCCTGTTGTCTTTGTCAGTGGCGGGGTTCTGGGTGTGGCGGTCTCTGTTGTGGTCTTTGTCAGTGGCGGGGTTCTGGGTGTGGCGGTCCCTGTTGTGGTCTTTGTCAGTGGCGGGGCTGTGGGTGTGGCGGTCCCTGTTGTGGTCTTTGTCAGTGGCGGGGTTCTGGGTGTGGTGGTCCCTGTTGTGGTCTTTGTCAGTAGCGGGGCTGTGGGTGTGGCAGTCCCTGTTGTGGTCTTTGTCAGTGGCGGGGCTGTGGGTGTGGCGGTCCCTGTTGTCTTTGTCAGTGGCGGGGTTCTGGGTGTGGCGGTCTCTGTTGTGGTCTTTGTCAGTGGCGGGGTTCTGGGTGTGGCGGTCCCTGTTGTGGTCTTTGTCAGTGGCGGGGCTGTGGGTGTGGCGGTCCCTGTTGTGGTCTTTGTCAGTGGCGGGGTTCTGGGTGTGGCGGTCCCTGTTGTGGTCTTTGTCAGTAGCGGGGCTGTGGGTGTGGCGGTCCCTGTTGTGGTCTTTGTCAGTGGCGGGGCTGTGGGTGTGGCGGTCCCTGTTGTGGTCTTTGTCAGTGGCGGGGTTCTGGGTGTGGTGGTCCCTGTTGTGGTCTTTGTCAGTAGCGGGGCTGTGGGTGTGGCGGTCCCTGTTGTGATCTTTGTCAGTGGCGGGGTTCTGGGTGTGGCAGTCCCTGTTGTGGTCTTTGTCAGTGGTGGGGCTGTGGGTGTGGGCTCTGTTTTTGTGACAGGGACATGTGTCGATGTGGGTGGGGTGGAGGAGGTAGCATGGGACTCTGTTGGGGTGATGACTCGGTGAGAGGTTGGAGCCGATGAGGTGGCAGATGTTGACACGTGGATGGGAAGGGTCTCTGGGTGTGATGTGATGGGATAGGTGGTAGTGGTCTGGAAGGGTGTTCCTGTGGCTGGAGCTGTTGTGTGGGAAGTGGTGGGGACAGAACGGGTGGGGATGGAGTGAGTGGTGAAAGGGGTGTGTGGCCCAATGTGGGTGGCCGTGGTGGTGTGTGTCACGGGTGTCCCTGTGCCTCTACTGGTGGATTTAAGGGAGATGGTGGTGAATGGTGGGGACGTGGTTACATGGAGGGCATTTGAAGTAGAGTGTGATACCGGGGCCGTGGAGGTTGTGGCTGTGCTGACCGAGTTCTGGGCTCGCGTGGTCCCTGTCGTGGTCTTCGTCAATGGCGGGGCAGTGAGTGTGGCGGTCCCTGTTGTGGTCTTTGTCAGTGGCGGGGTTCTGGGTGTGGCGGTCCCTGTTGTGGTCTTTGTCAGTGGCGGGGATCTGGGTGTGGCGGTCCCTGTTGTGGACTTTGTCCGTGGCGGGGTTCTGGGTGTGGCGGTCCCTGTTGTGGTCTTTGTCAGTGGCGGGGCTGTGGGTGTGGCGGTCCCTGTTGTGGTCTTTGTCAGTGCCGGGGCTGTGGGTGTGGCGGTCCCTGTTGTGGTCTTTGTCAGTGGCAGGGTTCTGGGTGTGGTGGTCCCTGTTGGGGCTGTGGGTGTGGCGGTCCCTATTGTGGTCTTTGTCAGTGGCGGGGTTCTGGGTGTGACGGTCCCTATTGTGGTCTTTGTCAGTGGCGGGGCTGTGGGTGTGGCGGTCTTTGTTGTGGTCTTTGTCAGTGGCAGGGTTTTGGGTGTGGCGGTCCCTGTTGTGGTCTTTGTCAGTGGAGGGGTTCTGGGTGTGGGCTCTGTTTCTGTGACAGGGACGTGTGTCGATGTGGGTGGCGTGCCAGTTGGCTTTGGGGTGGAGGAGGTAGCATGGGACTCTGTTGGGGTGATGACTCGGTGAGAGGTGGGAGCCACCGATGAGATGGCAGATGTTGACACGTGGATGGGAAGGGTCTCTGGGTGTGATGTGATGGGATAGGTGGTAGTGGTCTGCAAGGGTGTTCCTGTGGGTGGAGCTGTTGTGTGGGAAGTGGTGGGGACAGAACGGATAGGGATGGAGTGAGTGGTGAAAGGGGTGTGTGGCCCAGTGTGGGTGGCTATGTTGGTGTGTGTCACGGGTGTCCCTGTGCCTCTACTGGTGGATTTAAGGGAGATGGTGGTGAATGGTGGGGACGTGGTTACATGGAGGGCATTTGAAGTAGAGTGTGATACTGGGGCCGTGGAGGTTGTGGCTGTGCTGACCGAGTTCTGGGCTCGTGTGGTCCCTGTCGTGGTCTTCGTCAACGGCGGGGCAGTGGGTGTGGCGGTCCCTGTTGTGCTCTTTGTCAGTGGCGGGGTTCTGGGTGTGGTGGTCCCTGTTGTGGTCTTTGTCAGTGGCGGCGCTGTGGGTTTGGCGGTCCCTGTTGTCTTTGTCTGTGGCGGGGCTGTAGGTGTGGCGGTCCCTGTTGTGGTCTTTGTCAGTGGCGGTGTTCTGGGTGTGGCGGTCCCTGTTGTGGTCTTTGTCAGTGGCGGGGTTCTGGGTGTGGCGGTCCCTGTTGGGGCTGTGGGTGTGGCGGTCCCTGTTGTGGTCTTTGTCAGTGGCGGGGTTCTGGGTGTGACGGTCCCTATTGTGGTCTTTGTCAGTGGCGGGTGTGTGGGTGTGGCGGTCCCTGTTGTGGTCTTTGTCAGTGGCGGGGTTCTGGGTGTGGCGGTCCCTGTTGGGGCTGTGGGTGTGGCGGTCCCTATTGTGGTCTTTGTCAGTGGCGGGGTTCTGGGTGTGACGGTCCCTATTGTGGTCTTTGTCAGTGGCGGGGCTGTGGGTGTGGCGGTCTTTGTTGTGGTCTTTGTCAGTGGCAGGGTTCTGGGTGTGGCGGTCCCTGTTGTGGTCTTTGTCAGTGGAGGGGTTCTGGGTGTGGGCTCTGTTTCTGTGACAGGGACGTGTGTCGATGTGGGTGGCGTGCCAGTTGGCTTTGGGGTGGAGGAGGTAGCATGGGACTCTGTTGGGGTGATGACTCGGTGAGAGGTGGGAGTCGCCGAGGAGGTGGCAGATGTTGACACGTGGATGGGAAGGGTCTCTGGGTGTGATGTGATGGGATAGGTGGTAGTGGTCTGCAAGGGTGTTCCTGTGGGTGGAGCTGTTGTGTGGGAAGTGGTGGGGACAGAACGGATAGGGATGGAGTGAGTGGTGAAAGGGGTGTGTGGCCCAGTGTGGGTGGCTATGTTGGTGTGTGTCACGGGTGTCCCTGTGCCTCTACTGGTGGATTTAAGGGAGATGGTGGTGAATGGTGGGGACGTGGTTACATGGAGGGCATTTGAAGTAGAGTGTGATACTGGGGCCGTGGAGGTTGTGGCTGTGCTGACCGAGTTCTGGGCTCGTGTGGTCCCTGTCGTGGTCTTCGTCAACGGCGGGGCAGTGGGTGTGGCGGTCCCTGTTGTGCTCTTTGTCAGTGGCGGGGTTCTGGGTGTGGTGGTCCCTGTTGTGGTCTTTGTCAGTGGCGGCGCTGTGGGTTTGGCGGTCCCTGTTGTCTTTGTCTGTGGCGGGGCTGTAGGTGTGGCGGTCCCTGTTGTGGTCTTTGTCAGTGGTGGTGTTCTGGGTGTGGCGGTCCCTGTTGTGGTCTTTGTCAGTGGCGGGGTTCTGGGTGTGGCGGTCCCTGTTGGGGCTGTGGGTGTGGCGGTCCCTGTTGTGGTCTTTGTCAGTGGCGGGGTTCTGGGTGTGACGGTCCCTATTGTGGTCTTTGTCAGTGGCGGGTGTGTGGGTGTGGCGGTCCCTGTTGTGGTCTTTGTCAGTGGCGGGGTTCTGGGTGTGGCGGTCCCTGTCGGGGCTGTGGGTGTGGCGGTCCCTATTGTGGTCTTTGTCAGTGGCGGGGTTCTGGGTGTGACGGTCCCTATTGTGGTCTTTGTCAGTGGCGGGGCTGTGGGTGTGGCGGTCTTTGTTGTGGTCTTTGTCAGTGGCAGGGTTCTGGGTGTGGCGGTCCCTGTTGTGGTCTTTGTCAGTGGAGGGGTTCTGGGTGTGGGCTCTGTTTCTGTGACAGGGACGTGTGTCGATGTGGGTGGCGTGCCAGTTGGCTTTGGGGTGGAGGAGGTAGCATGGGACTCTGTTGGGGTGATGACTCGGTGAGAGGTGGGAGTCGCCGAGGAGGTGGCAGATGTTGACACGTGGATGGGAAGGGTCTCTGGGTGTGATGTGATGGGATAGGTGGTAGTGGTCTGCAAGGGTGTTCCTGTGGGTGGAGCTGTTGTGTGGGAAGTGGTGGGGACAGAACGGATAGGGATGGAGTGAGTGGTGAAAGGGGTGTGTGGCCCAGTGTGGGTGGCTATGTTGGTGTGTGTCACGGGTGTCCCTGTGCCTCTACTGGTGGATTTAAGGGAGATGGTGGTGAATGGTGGGGACGTGGTTACATGGAGGGCATTTGAAGTAGAGTGTGATACTGGGGCCGTGGAGGTTGTGGCTGTGCTGACCGAGTTCTGGGCTCGTGTGGTCCCTGTCGTGGTCTTCGTCAATGGCGGGGCGGTGGGTGTGGCGGTCCCTGTTGTGCTCTTTGTTAGTGGCAGGGTTGTGGGTGTGGTGGTCTCTGTTGTGGTCTTTGTCAATGGTGTGGCTGTGGGTGTGGGCTCTGTTTCTGTGACAGGGACGTGTGTTGATGTGGGTGGGGTGCCAGTTGGCTTTGGAGTGGTGGAGGTAGTGTCGGACCTTGTTGGGGTGATGACTCGGTGAGAGGTTGGAGTCACCAAAGAAGTGGCAGATATTGACACATGGATGGGGAGGGTCTCTGGGTGTGATGTGATAGGGTAGGTGGTAGTGGTCTGGAAGGGTGTTCCCGTGGATGGAGCTGTTGTGTGGGAGGTGGTGGGGACAGAACGGGTGGGGGTGGAGTGAGTGGTGAAAGGGGTGTGTGGCCCAGTGTGGATGGCGGTGGTGGTGTGTGTCACGCCTGCACCTCTACTGGTGGATTTACGGGAGTTGGTGGTGAATGGTGGGGACGTGGTTACATGGAGGGCATTTGAAGTAGAGTGTGATACCGGGGCCGTGGAGGTTGTGGCTGTGCTGACCGAGTTCTGGGCTCGCGTGGTCCCTGTTGTGGTCTTTGTCAGTGGCGGGGTTCTGGGTGTGGCGGTCCCTGTTGTGGTCTTTGTCAGTGGCGGGGCTGTGGGTGTGGTGGTCCCTGTTGTGGTCTTTGTCAGTGGCGGGGTTCTGGGTGTGGCGGTCCCTGTTGTGGTCTCTGTCAGTGGTGGGGCTGTGGGTGTGGCGGTCTCTGTTGTGGTCTTTGTCCGTGGCGGGGTTCTGGGTGTGGGCTCTGTTTCTGTGACAGGGACGTGTGTCGATGTGGGTGGGGTGCCAGTTGGCTTTGGGGTGGAGAAGGTAGCATGGGACTCTGTTGGGGTGATGACTTGGTGAGAGGTTGGAGCCGCCGAGGAGGTGGCAGATGTTGACATGTGGATGGGAAGGGTCTCTGGGTGTGATGGGGTGGGGTAGGTGGTGGTGGTCCAGAAAGGTGTTCCCGTGGGCGGACCTGTTGTGTGGGTGGTAGTGGGGACAGAACGGGTGGGGGTGGAGTGAGTCCTGAAAGGGATGTGTGGTGTGGTGGGTGTGGCCGTGGTGGTGTGTGTTAGGGGGTTGGATGCAGAGTGTGTGGTGTGACTGGTGTTCCCCTCGGCCCTAGCAGTGGTGGCTCTTGACAGTGGACTGGTGTGCATTGTGCTGTGGCCTGTGGTGCTCTCCGGGGGTTGTGGAGGGTCCGTCTGCTGTGTCTCCTGGCTGACGGGGGTTTCAGGGGTCCAACGGTGTGTTGAGGACGCTGTAGAAAACAGTGGTGGTCAGTTCACTCCCTCCTCCTCATTACCCTATCTTGGGGTGTGACCTGTTCATCACCCACACCTTCCACATCGTCTTTCTCACATGTGGCTTCTGTGTGTCCCTGGTGGTGTGTCCAGGAGTTTCTGAATGACTATCTCGTTCCTCTCCCAAACCCCACCCTGGCATTCTCTGTGGACCCTTGTTGCATCTTAGCTGCTTGTAGTGGGTTTTGGGGTCCCTCCCCAGCAGCCCTGCATGGCTCTGCCCCCTCAACGCTGCTCTCAGGGCGGCCGTTGTTCGGGTGGGCTCGGCTGTCCCTCCATGGCTCCCCTGCCACTGGCCTCGGGAAAGGGCTTCTCTTCTCGCCTGCTGTCAGGGGAATTGGAGGTTTGTGGCCCTGCCCCAGGGTCGGTGCCTGCACTTGGGTCAGGGGCCTTTTGGAGCCCTGGCCTCCCCTGGGGCCTGTGGACTCCCTTGGTGGGGGTGGCCGTGGTGGGTGGGGGCTTGGGTGCTGTGGCCGGGGAGATGTGCAAAGAGGAGCGTGATTAGCCAGCCAGGCTGCCCCCTCCTTCGGGCCTGAGCCAGCCCTGTGTGGTCGTGGGGGTGGCCCAAGGCTGCCGTCTTCCACGCGGCCCCACGCAGCTTGGGCTGGGCGCTGGGGCTGCCCCGCCGAGGCCCCTCTGTGGGGACAGGCAGTGGTGGCATGCTTACTTGCGGGGGACACTGTGGAGGTCCCTGATGTTGCCGGGGTTGGCGGGGCTGCGGTGGTTCGCGCCGTGGACCGAGCTGTGGACCGCGTGGCTGTGCTGGGGGAGGATCCTGTGGGCCGCGTTGTGGCCCGGGTCACGGTGGGTGCTGTGGCTGTCGACCTTCGAGTGGCCGTGGCGGTCGGCGCTGCTGTGGCCCGTGTGGTGACAGTGGAGGTGGTTCGAGACGAATCTGCAGAGAACAACGCCCGACATCCCCTTCAGCCCCGTCCGCACTGCCACGGGCGCCTCCTCACCCACCCTGGGGCCCTGGCCCGGGGGCCTTACCTCCCGAGGAGAATGTTGGTTGTGTCCGGGTGGTGGGGGCTGTGGCTGTGGCCGGAAGGCTGGGTGTCCGGGTCGGGGCCTCAGGTGTGGCCGGGGAGCTTGGCGAGGGTCTGGGGGAGCTCAGCCCAGTGGTGCTGGGGGTCACTGTGGTGCTGGCCGTGGCTGTGGTGGGCCTGGTTTCTGTGCCAGGCAAGCCTGAGTGTGGCACACATGCTGTTGTTGTGGGGTAGGGAGCTGCTCTGGCACTCCCTTTGGGAGGAGCCCTTCGCTTCCCTGCTGGGCCCCCAAGCCACGCAGGCTGGGCAGGAGCCCTCAGGGCAGTGGGGCCCCCGGCAGGGCATGTGTCCTTTGGCCCTGCTGTGCTCAGTGGCCAGGCAGCAGGGCCCAGTGGGGCCTGCCGAGCCCCTCCCGTCTGACTTCCTGGTCAGCACCTGCTGCCCCCACGGTGCTGAGCAGCCCAGGGCCAGCCCAGGTACACCCTGCCCCGCCCCACACCCGCAAGCCTGGCTGCTGCCGCTGGGCGGACAGACACAGGCTGGGCTGGCTGCAGGCCGGCTGGTGGAGCCGGGGAAGAGCCCTGGGAGAGAGCCTGCTTCACCTTGGCACCTTGCATGTGTGCAATCACTTGCTGTGGGCAGCGGCACGGTGGGCGATGACGCTGCGAGAGGAGGGGTGGTCGGGGGTGCTTCCTCCCGCCCCGCCTCCGCCTGCCTGGGCCCTTCAGAGCCTTCGGCTGTGTCCCCAGGGTGTGAGTCAGAGGACATGGGGGATGGACGTACCGCAGACGTGCCGGGACCCCTGCTCCCCACCCTCCTCCCCTCCTCATCTTCTCTCCCCTCCCCCCACCTCTGCATTGATGGGCCTGGCAGGGAGTGGAGGGGCCAGCCGGGGTGCTGCCCAAGGGTAGCTGCAGGTAGTGTCCAGTGCCCTCCAGGCCGCCTGTTGCCGAACTCCCAGGAGGTCCTGCTCTGCACCCACGCACCCCAGCAGGCTGGCAGGACCCGGGTGTGCCCTGTGGCCGCAGGCTGGGTGAGTGGATGTTTGGGGAGGGGAGGAGAGGCGAGGGCCAACCCCTTTCCCTGTGTCTCTGGCTGCCCTGGTCTCTGGCTGTGCCCCTGGGGAGTGGGGGTGCTGGGGGGCTGGCCAGAGGTTTGGGCTGGAGCTGGGAGCTCTGTGGGGGGGCATGGGGGGCTCTTGGGCAGTGGACTGAGCTTACTGCATGGCAAGCACATCCCCTTGTCGTGGTCGAAGTACTCGTTCTGGGAGCAGTTGTAGCAGCCTGAGGGGGGCGTGCAGAGAACAGGCAGACCTCAGTGTCCAGAGCCAGAAGCCCCTCTTCCCCAGGCCTGGTCCCTCCCCTCTCTCTGCCGGCCTCTCCCCCGATCCCCAGGCACAGGTGCCCGCCCGGGTCCCCACTGTCAGACACGCCTCCACATCCTGCCCGCCAGCACTCCCAATCCCTCCAGGCTTGCCCCTCCTCCCGTCTCCTTCTCTGCGCCCAGTACCTTCGATGTTGGCGCCCGGGACGCTCTGCGGCCACTCGGGGCAGAGGCATGGCTGGTAGTGCCATGTACAGTTGGCCTCCTGGGCATACTGGTACTTGCCGCCGCCCACCTGCGTGTGGGTGTTGTAGAAGTCGCAGTAGATGGCTGGGGGGAAGGGCACCGTCAGGCGGCAGAGCTGGCCCGGGAGCCCGCACCTGCCAGCGGGCCCCGGGCGCCTGTGCCTCCCTGGGGGTGCCGCCCGCCCGGGAGAAGTGCTGCAGCCGGACATGCCGCCTGTGGCCCCGCGGGGGCCTCTGGGCAGGCGCGGGACTCACGGCAGAAGTCTGGGGACCGCCAGTCCACGCACACGCCCTTGTCCAGGCAGGCCTGGGCGTAGGCGGCCACGGCGTCACACAGGCACTCGCAGTCCCCGCCGGCGTCACACCCACACGCGTCGCGCACGCAGGCCTCATAGTAAGGCAGGCG
The DNA here is from genome assembly GCF_028021215.1 of Eschrichtius robustus. Lineage (NCBI taxonomy): Eukaryota > Metazoa > Chordata > Mammalia > Artiodactyla > Eschrichtiidae > Eschrichtius > Eschrichtius robustus. Next base: position 113,827,372 of record NC_090834.1, on the reverse strand, counting down.
GTACACCTGCGGGGGCCGGCCCTCAGCGTCAGGCGGGGCCAGGCTCCTCGCGGCCACCCCTCCCCTGACGGCTTGGCCGCGGAGCCCGGGGCGCCGGCCAGGGCAGGACGGGGCACTTGGGGGGGCACCTGGCCGTGGCAGGCGGCGAAGGTCTGGCTGTTGATGATGCTGCACTTGCGCTCAGCCCAGGAGCGACGGAAGGTGTTGAGGCTGCAGGGGTCCAGCGTGAAGGTGGTGTCCCCGCACAGCGGGCTCTCCTTCCAGGAGTTCACGAACTCCAGCTCGCTGGACGCCAGGTACTTGCTGCGTGTCTGGAAGTCGTCCTTCATGTTTCCGTTGTAGTTGCCGCACAAGCCGCAGAGGGCGTCCTGCGGGGGCTGGTGTCAGGTGTCAGGTGGCCGGCAGGCAGGGACTCACCACTCCCTGGGGCTGTGGGGCAGGGGCGGTGGTACCTGGGAGGCACGGGCGATCTTGATGAAGACGGTCATGTGCTTGTTCCAGATGAGGGTCAGGTGGTACGTGCTGCTGATGGTGGCATCCAGCACCAGGTGCAGGGAGCTGGCCTTGACCCGGAAGTGCATGCTGGGGTCCTCCCCGCTGACCGTGTAGTTCCTATCCGCCAGCACGATGGACAGGCCCTGTGGGGTGCGGCTGTCACAGGATGCCTGCCCACGTCCTGGGTGGCCGCTAAGTGCCGCTGGGCTCTGCCTCCTGGCCTGAGCTCTCCGTGGCAGGGCCAGCGCTGGCCTGGGGGGTCTGCCCTCTAGAGCCTGCTGTCGCAGAAGATTCCAGAACATGCTGGAAACTGTGCCGAGGGCTGAGGGTCAGGCTTGTGGGAGAACCCCTCCCTGCTGCACGGTTGTCCAATTCCGGGGACACTGCTGCCGTGATGTGGACGTGGAGGCCAGGGCACAGGGCCGTGAGGGCCCCGAGAGGCCAGGCCCTGGGGCCCCAGGGGGAGGTTGGGAAGGCCACCCGCCTGCTCACCCCCAGGAAGATCTTGATGGCCCGCGAGCAGGTGACGCCTGACTTCCCACACACGACGTTCTCTGTAAGGATCTTGAAGGTGGGCTGCGAGTCGCTGGCACCGCAGCTGTCCTGTGGGGAGACGGCGCTGAGGAGGAGCCGGCCCTGCGGGCCCCCGGGCCCCCCGTGGCCCCCCTGTGGTCCCCTGGGGCCCAGGCCGGCACTCACTGTGGCCAGGATGTACTCGCAGTTGCCATCAAACACGAAGCGCTGCCCGTCGAAGGTGACCACGTGGCCCTCCCCGTAGAGGGTACAGGTGGATGGGCAGTGGGCACTCTGCTGGCACGTCCATGTCCCCCTAGAGCAGATGCTGTGGGAGGAGCAGGGCATTCTGGGGTGACCGGGGTACACGCACCCCCGCAGGACCCTGACCTCGTGGGTTGGTAGGGACCCCTGCCCGCCCCAAGGGCTCACGGGCAGTTGGGCCACCAGGGTCTGCGGGTAGGGCTGCGGCTCACCAGCTCTTGCAGTCCGTGTGGAGCTCGGCGCCCTTGGGATAGGAGACGCCTGCAAACTCGCACGGGCACTCCTCGGGGGGCACACACTGCCCGTTGGCGTTCTCGTAGAGCCCCTTGGCACAGACACAGCCAGGCTCACACTTGGTGGGCACCTGCAGGGAGGAGGGTCAGTGGCCCCTGGAAGGTGGCCCTGCTTGCAGCCCTGGGACCTTCTGAGACTCCCCAGCATTCTCCCCAGACCTGCTCCCTGCGTCCATCCTGCTCTGGGCCTTCCCTTGGCACAGCTGCCCCTCTCTGAGGGGCATCACCTCTGCGTCATGGCTGGGCTGTTGTACGCCCACCCCAAGCTGGCAGGGCCCACGGTCCTCAGGGAGCCCACAAAGGAGCACACCCGGCGGCCACGGCACCGGTCACGTGCATCACGGGATGGTGGGAACGGAGCACGGCCTGCCTTTCATGAGGGGTCTGTGGGAATCTTCTTGTGGGCCAAGGAGAAGATTTTGGGGCGTCTGCCGTGGGAATATCTAGCCCAGGGTGTCCCCGGCACCCCCAGGCAGTGGGACCTGCCCTCTGAGGAGCGCGCGTGCCCCTCGTTCCACCCGGTCTTACACAGGGGGTTCCGGTAGCCAGCATCTGACAGGTGGGGGCGCAGGCAGCCCCAAACTTGTCCTCCGAGGACTGGCTGCAGGACTGAAACGTCTTGGGGGCCGAGCAGGTTGCTGCAGAGACAAGGGGCCTGGGGTGAGGCGGGCCCGGAGGAGCCGAGGCACCCACAGTCCAGCTCCGCCAGCCTCGGCCGCAGCTACGTACCCAAGAGCATCTGAGGCTGTGCCGGGCAGCTCAGCCGCCCGTTGACGCAGTAGCTGCGGGAGAGAGGCCCGGTGAGCGCCGCCTGGGCTGGGCTGCAGGCCGGGGGCCGCCCTCTGGACCCCTCGCTCACCAGATGACGCCATTGACCATGGTGGACTGGTCGGCCAGGATGAACTTGGAGCCGTCCAGGAGGCAGGGACACTGGGCCTTACGTACACACTCGGTCTTGTGGTTCAGGTAGGTGCCCTCGGGGCAGTTGCAGCCGTCCACGGGCACGGCACTGGGGTGGCACTCAACCTCGCGGTCGGACAGCGACAGGCACGTGCGGTCGCAGGCCTGGCTGTCGTAGCTGAACGTCTGGTTGCCCGTGCAAGGGGTGCCTGCGGGGGGCCCGGAGTCAGGCCCGGTGTGTGTGTGTGTGTGTGTGGGGTGGCACCAGCCCCGCCAGCCCCGCCGGCCCGTACGCACTGCAGTTGTCCACACTGCTCCTCCAGCCCTGGAGCAGGACGCCCCGCGAGGTGCATGCGAGGGCGTAGTCGCCCAGGGCGGCGCAGATGTGCGGGAAGGTCTCCTCGTAGTTGCAGGCCTGGTACACGCACCTCTGTGGGCAGACAGGGGCCGTGGGTGCCCACCCAGGACCCCAAGGGTGCCCCCCGCGCCCCCCACACCCCCGCTGCCCACGGGGCCGCCCACCTTGTAGAAGGGCTTGGGGTCCACGGCGGCATGGCACTTCTCGAACACCGTGCCCTTCTTCACCAGCACCGCGCAGTGGGTCTCCGCGCACACCTCTGGGGGGCAGGCCGGCGTGGGTCAGCCGTCCGCTGGGGTCTCCCGCCCACCCCGCAGCCCTCCCGGACGGCACTCACTGTTGAGCTGGCTCATGGAGCAGGGGTCGGTCTCACGCTCAAGCGCGGCTGGGCAGTTTCCTGCCCGCCAGGAGTCCACGAAGAGCGAGGCGGTGCCCTCGGCGATGCCCACGCTGGTCGTGAAGTCGTCCGTCGTGTCCCCGTTGAAGTTGCCGCAGAGCCCTGGGCCGGCCGGGCGTGAGGGTGGACTGGCCCATGCCCCTATCCTGCCCCGCCCTCCCCAAAGCCCGTCTTCTCCCCTAACCACGCCCAGGGTGAGAGGCCATGGCTGGCTACACCCCTGGGAGGACCAGCCGGCTAGGTGGAGCCGGCCTGGGCTGTGAGCGCCCGACACATTGGGTCAGTGCAGGGCTCTGTGGGGCCCCTCCTCCTCTGGAGTGGCCGAGCCGGGTGGGGACGGGGCAGCTGGGCCGACCCTGGGCAGCCGGGGGAGGGACTCACCTCTGGTCTGGCCTCTGAACTGGGGCCCGACAGTGATGTACACCTGGAACACGGGCCACAGCTGGATCACGAGCTCCAGCCCGAAGGTGGTGACCATCTGGATGTGGGTGGATGTCTGCCTGAAGACTGTGATGTTGCCTGAGGGGATAGGGGGCCTCAGCAGGCGGCCTGCTTTGGGACCCGGCTCGTGGGGCCCTGGGTGCCGGGTGGGGGCTGAGGACGTACGAGTCTTATACGGCAGCCACTTGGTGTCCCTGTTGTTGGTGATCACTTCGTCCTGAGAAATCACAATCTTGTCCTGCGGGGAGGGTGGCTGAGTTACGGGGGGCCGGGAGTTGCGGAGGCCTCCGCCTCCCGTGGGCCAGGCAGGGTGAAGGGGAAGCTGGGACGCATCTGCTCGGGGCCCTGGGTGGGCGCAGGTGGCAGGCGGGGTGGCCTCACCTGGCTGGACATGTAGATGACAGCGGCCAGCGATGTCTCCGAGCGTGAGTACCCAGACTGGTCGTACACGGCCATGAGCGAGCCCCCGTCGGGGAGCTGGGGGCTCTGGGAGGAGGGGCGGCTCAGCACAGGGGGCCCGGCGTGCTCACGGCGACCCCCCGTGGCGGGCCCCCGGGCGGAGGCCGTGTCCTACCTGGAGGAGGATGTAGGTGCAGGTGCCGTGGAAGCGGTAGGGCCTGGCGTCGAATGTGGTGACGAAGGAGCCGCCCTCCAGGGCACAGCGCCTGGGGCAGGGCCGCTCCACGCACTCCCAGTGGCCCCCGGAGCACCGGCTGTGGGCGAGGAGGCATGACCCAGGTGGCCCCCGGGGCTGAGGCCGCCGCGTCCCCGTCCCTGTCCCCTGCCTGCCTGCACGCCTCTCCTGCTGCCCTGCACTCACCAGGTCTGGCAGGCGGCTGTCGTGACCTCCCCAGGGGCGTAGACCACCCCGCTGAGCATGCACGGGCACTGGGGGACAGGCACGCAGCTGTGGTTTTTGGAGATGTCGTCCAGAACCATACCTGCAGGAGAGGGGCTTCCTGGGGCTGCGGGCAAGGAGACCCCTCCCGCCCTCCTGCTGGGCAGCCCCTCCCCCCCCCCCCCCCCCGTCCTGTGGTGGGGGCTGGGGGCGGCTGGGGGCTGGGGGCCTGGGGGCTGGGGGCTGGGGGGCGGGGGCTGGGGGCCTGGGGGCCGGGGGCTGGGGGCTGGGGGCGGCGGGGGCCAGGGGGCTGGGGGCCTGGGGGCTGGGGCTGGGGGCGGGGCTGGGGGCGTGCCCCAGGAGAGCCTCCGCCTTCAGCCCCGCCTGCCTCGCAGACTCCCGCCCCCTCGTGCTAGGTGCGGCTCCTCATTGGGCAGCGGGCCCTGTCCAGCTCTGACCCCGCCTCTGCCCACTACCTTACTCCCCGTGGACGGGCACATGCGGCCGTGGCCCGGGGCGGCTGTGAGCACAGTGCAGGCAGAGCCCTCCCCGGGCCAAGTCCCAGCAGAGGGTCCGGGGGTTCCGAGCATGGGTGTGGGCGGAGCTGATGCCCTGTCTCTGGGCTCCTTTCCAAGGGTCCTGGGAGAGCAGCTGTCCTCACCTTCCGGGCAGAAGCAGCCGAAGGTGCAGAAGCTGGAGCAGCTGTGCTGCGGGTTGGAGCAGGTCCTCACGCAGGTCTCGCCGCACTCCCGGTACACCTGGTTGGCTGGGCACTGGCCCACAGCTGCAGGCCCGTGTGGCCCTCGTGAGAGGGGTCGGGCGCCCAGGGCCTGGCCACCCACCCCACCCTGGCCGAGGACTTAGGCCAGCCCCTCCTCCACCTGGATCTCCTCTGTCTCACAGACAAGGGGGGATTGGGGGCATCGTGTCTGGAGCCCTGGCCCTCCCCCCGACCCTCCCCAGGACTCACAACAGAGGCCAGGGCCCCGCCAGCTGTTGACGGGCTGGCCGGCCATGCTGCACTGGCGCGAGTACTCAGATAGCGTGGCACAGCTGCAGTTGTGCCGGCCGGGTTGGGCACACGTGGCCATGTCCGCCTGGCAGCTCAGCAGGAAGGGCTCCTTGGGCACGTTGCACTCGGGGGACACCAGGGTCAGCAGCTGGATGCAGGTCTGGGCCTGGGCACAGGGACACTCAGGGTCATAGGGGTCAAGGCCACATCCCACACCACGCATGTGACTTGGAAGTCTGGGGGTGTCGTTGGCCTCGGGACCCTGCCAGATCCCGTGAGCCGGCCCCACCCTGGCTGAAGGGCCCCCCTCGGCCCCGGGGAGCCTGACCGCCTCACTTACGTTCCCTGCCTGCAGGACCCGGGGGCTGGGGATGGCCTCATAGGCACAGATCTCGTTGGGGTCATCCAGCTTCTGGAGGGCGGCGTACTTAGGGGGTTCCAGGAGTTGGCCTGCAGTGTGGGGTGGGGCAAGGTCAGCACCATGGTTGCTGGGCCACAGAGGGGTCTCCCCGCCACTTCCCCCTACCTACCGTCCTCGCTCAGAAACTCATTTGTCTTCTCACCGTCGAAGTTCCCACACAGCCCACACATCTTGCCCATGTGCTTCTTCTCCACCAGGACCTGGAGGGGTCGGGCACCGCCGTCGGGTGGGCGGGGAGGCGCACAGGACTCCCAGGGCCCCAGGACCCCTCGGAAGCTGCTCACGCCTGCTCCAGGGGCCCAGAGCACCCCTCACGGGGAGGGTCCTGGCGCCACGCCACCCCAGGGTCTGCCCGCCCGGCTCCTCCCAGGGGACCTCCATTCTTGCTCGATGGAGGGAACTGAGCCAACAAAAAGCCCAGGCTCCTGGCTGGGGTCAGGGCCCCCATCCCCAGGAGGGCAGCTCCGCAGCCCGGTCCCCCGACCCCTGCCGCGTCCTCACCATGAGGTGGGTGCCCGGACCCCACATGACCACCAGCTCCAGCTCCAGCTGCTTGGCCACCAGCCGCACGCTCTGGCCGAAGGGGGTGATCTGGAGCCCGTTGCTGGTGTAGGGCAGGCTGACGACCCTGCAGGGTGACAGCAGTCAGCGGGCGCCCCTCGGGCCCCCAGCCGCCCGGCCCGGCTCTGCAGCCTACCCCCTGTCCTTGACGGAGATGACCGCCTTCTCCACAGTGACCACAGAGGCCCCCAGCTCCACGATGACCCGGGAGATGTTCCCGCTCGGCCCTCGCCGTAGCTGCACGCTGAAGGTGGACGAGGCATCCTTGCACATGGCCGCAAAGATGTAGTTGCAGGTCCCCGAGAAATCATACACGTGGCCGTCGAAGGTGGAGAAGTGGCTGGCCCCCCATGTGGAGCACCAGCCCCTGTCTGGAGCTGCGGAGAGAGCGGGCGGGGTCTCGGAGCCCTGCGTCCTCCCGGCTGGTGGGGCAGGTCTGGGGCCCCGGGGAGCCCACACTGGGAGACAAGAGGCTTCCCAATTTCTAGGCCCTCCTAGGGTGGGCGGGAGAAGGCCCCGCCCCACACACCCATCCCCTGCCTACGGTAGCGCAGGCCTCTGTTGTGGTTGGGGTCTATGGCGCCATCAGCCCTGGGGTCTGTAGGACATGAAGCTGCGACTTAGCCCCCATCCAGCAGGGGCAGCAGGGGCTTGTCTCCCCCAGGCGAGGGTGGTCTGAGGCTCTTCCGTAGCTGGAGCCTCTCGTGGAAACCCCAGACACGGTTACCCTGTAGCAGGACCGTGGCCGGTGGACACGGGGACAGGGGGCTGCCGTGACCCTCACCTGTCTGCGGGGAGTCCTTCAGCCTCTGGAGGCCTGGGGGCACCAAGGAGCTGTCGTCCAGACCTGCGTGGACAGGGCCCGCGGTCAGTGTGGGGCTGCCCAGCTCTGCTCGAGGGCTGTGGCCGGCAGCGTGTTTGGGGTGAGCCGGGCCCGGGGCACGGCGGGGAGCGCCAGCGGGGCCGCTCCTGGGCTGCACAAGCTCCGCCGTCCCCGCCGTCCCTTCCTTTGGTCGCCTCAGAGGGACCTCTCTGAGCTGTCACCTGCTGGGGCTGGGGACACAGTGGGGATGAGGCCCTGCCCCCAGGCACACGCACGCGTGGAAGGGTGGTGAGTGGGGCCAGAGGGTGAGGAGGGGGCAGCCGCAGGCGCTGGGAGCCGGGAGGTCCCTGGGGAGACGGGGTCCCGAGCGTGGGGCTCAGGGCTGGGCGAGCTGCGCCCCGGCTGTCCGTGGTGGCGTCTGGCCCGCAGCACCTGCAGGTCTGCCTGCTGGGCTCCAGGCACTGGCTCGCTCCCCAGAGAAGCCCGGGCGCTGCGCACGCAGGTGGCGCGTGATAAAGGGGCTCCCGGCTGCGCTGGCTCCCAGTGGGCTCCCGTGTGGGCCTCGTTGGGGGTGGTAGCTGCAGGTCGGGGTGAGGAGCCCTGAGCCCAGAGGGGCTCGGTGGTCTGCAAGCGGCGGGAGGGTCAGGGAGAGCTGGGCAGGGGTGCCCGGGCGTCGGTGGGTGACTTGGCCGGCGGCGTGCCGCTGTCCGGCTACACCCGCCGAGTTCCCAGCTCAGCCCACCTCGGGTCCACTCCCTCTGGGGTCCGTGCCCGCTCTGCCGCCAGCTCAGAGGCTGAGTGAGGCTGAGGCCCACGGAGGACTTCTCCCTCTTCTGGGCCCTAAAAGTGGCTGTTTCTTTGCTTCCTTCCTCCCTGTCAACCTCCCGGCGCGCTGGCCATCGCCAGAGAAATGCCCGGTGAGGCTGCTCACGGTGACTGTCGGGACAGGAAGCACGGGCCCAGCCTCGCCTCCCCCATCCCTGCCCTGCTGCAGTCCTCCCTGCGGCCCCGTGGGCCCCGTGGGAGATGAGGCCCGGTGCTGGCGGGCGGCAGGGTCATCCGCTGAATGCAGCCCCCCGGGGTCCCGTCCCTCCTGCTCCCCACCGCGCCCCCTTTTCCCCGGGGTCTGTGCGTTCCTGGGTGACACTGACCTCCCGAGTCACGGTGCTGGTCGCTGCCAGTGTTGTTTCTCTGGGTGACGCCAGGGAGCAGGGGTGCCTGCCCGATGGCACAGGGTCCCTAGGCTGGGCGGGTGGTGACACCTGGCCCCCTTCCTCTGCAGTGCCCACCACGCATGTCCACGCCTGGGGCCCCGCCTCTCGGCTCACCGCTGGCCCCCACGATGCCTAGAGTCGCGTCCACTGTGCCCCCGAGGGTCACTTCCAGGTGCCCCCTCGCAGCGGCTCCTCCCTTCCCTGCCTTGTCACCCAGCACCAGCGTCCCGAGCCCTGTTGCGTTCCGGCCCTCGGCTCTGCCCAGTCCCCGCCCGGCCCTGCGGCCCCACTGTCTGAACAACAGCCCCCCAGCAGCGTCGCTGCTGCCCGCCTAGGACTGTCTGAGCTTCCCATCGTGCTCAGGTCCCTGGCTGGGACCCGCGGGGCCTGCAGGGCGGGCTGGTCCGCCGCCCCTGGCCTTTCTCAGCCCCTGGACGGGCCCTGTGGTGGCTGGGGCACACGCTGTTTGTTCCTTCTGCACGCTTGGCAGCCCTGCATGGCCTGCCCGTTCTGGGTCAACCCTGGCCCTGCTCAGGGGCCTCTGTCCCGGAATTCCCCAGCCCCCAAGACCCTGATGTCTGAACTGGTGCTTTGAGGCCTCTGGTCCAGGAGGGCAGGGCCTGCCTCTCGCTCCCCCTGATGCCAGCACGGAATCGGTGCTCAAAGAGTGTTTGCTGAAATGTGGAGAGGCCCCTGTCCCCCCCGCCCCGTGCAGCATTCACAGCCTGGACCCCTGTGGCTCCCCAAAGCCACGCCCCTCACTACACTTGCTGGCCTACACCCCGCCCTGCCTGGCTCCTGGGCACCTCCCTCCTTGCCCTGGTTCTGGGTCCAGGTCTGGGGGTCCCCAGGGCCAGGGATGGGCCCAGGGAGGCGGCCTCAGATGGGCAGGGGTCCTGAGTGCTCAGAGCCACCCTTGGTGGGAAAGCTGGTGCCTGGGGGGCGGGGAAGGGGCTTCGTGGGGGGCAAGGGGTGGAATGGGCCCGGGGGGGCCTGCTCTACTCGGAGCCCCCAGCCTGCCCCCAGCGCCTGGGCCATGGCCAGACGGCAGGCCTGGCGCTTCTCCCTGGCTCCTAGCTGAGGCTGGTGGGGCTCTGGGGCCGCCAAGGAGAGGGCAGCGGGGCAAGGACCTATGAGGCAGGCAGGAGCGAGTCCCGCTGGCTCGGAGACCGGGGCTCTGGGGCGGGTGCCTGCAGTCAGCGGGAAGGGGCTTCTCCCCTGGCCATTGGGGACCCCTTGGGGCTGGCCCCTCCTGGGGGGCGGGGCCGGGGTGAGCGCCTCCTAGGCCTGCGGCATCTGCCGTGCCTGGGGGAGTTGGCCGAAGGGACCTGTGGGAGGAGGAAGGGGACCCCCGTCCCAACAGCCTGATGGGTGAGGCTGGGGGCACTCGGGCGGGGCGGCCCCTTCCAGCCTCCCAGGTCTTCAATCCTCCCGGCAGCCACACAAAAGGGAGGCGTCGCCCGCGCTTGTACAGACCTGGAAACTGAGGCCCAGAGCCCACATCGTGGTTTGTCTGTTCGCAGCCAGGACCCGGTGGAGCCGGGGTCTCTCCTGAGTCTTTTGACTTCAAGGCCCACAAGGCCCCCTACATGCCCTCTGGCTGCCCCTTGGGGACCCCCAGAGGCATCTCGGGACCCAGGGCCCAGTGGGGAGAGTGACAGGGCCAGGCTCTGAGCGCTGAGGCCCCAGCACTGTCCCTGCCTCGCATGCCCATGCCTGCCGCACCCACTACTGTGGAGGAGACTGCCTGTCGCATCTGATTCCCACGGGCTGGGCCAGGCTCCGAGGCCGCCGGCGGAGACCGGGGCCTCGGCAAGTGTGGGGCAGCCACGGAGCGAGGAGAGGCCTCCTGGGCCCGGCTTCCCCTCCCGTTCCCATTCGTCAGTGTCCCCACGGCCAAGCCGCAGAGGCGAGAAGGCCTGGGAGAACTTCCCACGCGCAGGGGCCCTCGGAGGGTGTCTGGCCAACCCTGGTGCACGGCCTGCAGGCCCCCCCTGCTCACCGGCGCTGAGCAGGGCACCCCCGCAGGAGAGGAACAGCAGCAGCCGGGGCCCGAGCATGGCGCGGAGAGGAGAGCGGTCACCGCCGGACCCGACACCTCCCACTGCGGGACACTGGGCAGGCTCGCCGCACCTGTGCGGCCTGAGTGGCCTCCCCCAACGCCTTATATAGGGGCCAAGGGCCCTGCCCCGCCACGCCTGCTTGTGCCCCACGCTCCCGTCCGGTAATTGCCACGGACAGCCAGTCCAGTGGTGGCCAAACAGGATCTGGGGCGCTGCTTTATCAGGACCTGGCCTTTGGAAAATTCTTCAGCGGGCAGCGGCCCCGTTGTCACTCACCTCTGAGCAGGGGGCTGGCACACACCCTCCGGGGTCCTGCAAACATCTCCGGTGTTTACTCGAGGCGAGGGGTAAACCTCGATTGCCAGGGGTCTCCCTGGGGTTCAGTCCAGGGAGTCAGCGTGGGCACCTGGGGACTGAGAGGGGGCTTGTCCAGGACATGTGGGGGGAGACGCCTGGGCACCCCCTCCAGGGTGCTACACAGAGAGCTCCTGGGGGGGCGCTGCATCCTCACCTGGACCCAGGACCCCTACAAGGTGCCAGCACACTGGGTCCCACCCCCACCCTGGGAGGAAAGACTGCCCAGTGGCAGGGACTCTCCAGAGGGCAAGCCAGTCCAGACTGCCCCTCGGGGTGGGGTCCAGGCTGGGGGGCTCTCATGCATGGGCCGCTGGCCTTGGGACTCAGATGGATGCCTCCCTGGAGGCCTGAGGAGCTTGTGGGGCTGACACCACATCCCTGGGGTGCAGGGCCCTGGCTGGCCAGCTCGTTGCTGGAGGCCCCCTTCTCAGCTGGCCCCCTGGGATTTTGGGTCGTGGGAGGGGCAGAGTGGTCCTGCTGGACCCTGGGGCCCCCTAATTACGGTTGTCTGAACCCACATGGCTCTGAGCTGCTTGCTTCAGGCACAGCAGGAGTGAGGCGGCCTTGGGGGGGCATCTCCTGTGCCAGCCTCAGGGTGCCCAGCCCGCTCAGGCAGAGGAGCAGGGGCTGTGCCCACAACCCCAGGGGAGAAGGACAGAAGGACATGGCTCCTGGGGGAGGCACCCTGGGGAGCAGGAGGCGGGTGGGGCCAGTGGGCACTTGTCCACGGGCAGCTCACACGCCCGCAATGAGAGGGGTCAGGGTGAGGGTCATGATCAGGGTCAGGGTCAGGGTGAGGCGAGGGTCGGGGCACAGGTGTTTTGAATTCTCCACGGGACCGTCTCGCAGTCAGGGAGCAGGGTGGGTCCGACCTCTCCAGGGCATCCTGACCCTGAGTAGGAGCCCGGGGGGCCTGGCACGGGGGGCTTCCGCCTTCTTGGGGCGGTTCTGCCCCACGTGGACCTGGGCTCCTTCCACAGAGACTCTGTGTCTGGGGCCTTCCCATACCTCACAGACCACCCAGCTCTGCGGGGCCACCCCCTCCCGGCTCACAGATGCAGAAGATTCTGTGTTATTTACCTTAAATACATTTTAGTTTTAATAGAAAGTTGTTTTAACAGGAAACCGCTCTCGGCAAGCTGCTGGCCTGGGGGGTGCCTCAGCCCTGGTGGGCGGGCAGGCAGGTGGGCTGCTCTGGGGACCCAGTTCTCTGTCATTTCTCCTCCATGCTCTTGGCACCCCATTTGGAGAACCCCAGGCCTAGGAATGCTCCCGGCCCAGGCAGGGCTGGGCAAAGGGGGTCCCAGGGAGGCCCCCCTGGGTGCCCCTACCCCGGACCCTCCCGGCCGGGGTCCCTGCAGGAGGGATGGTGCTGAAAGGGGCCTGTGGTCTGGGCATGAGTGGGCTCACGTGGCCATCTGCCCGGGCTTTGCCGAGGGGCCTCCGTGGGGGCTCCCCCTGCCCTCGGGGAGCTCCTGCTCACAGGGGGACTCATGCAGCTCCAGACGGAGGGCCAGGGAAGGCTGGTGGGTGGGGGCTCTCAGGGGCAAGAGGGTGGGCCCTTGGGCCCTCCCCTCCGGCCTCAGCCCTGGCCAGGGCCCCGCGAGGGTGAGCACACTGGGGGGCTGCAGGGAGACGGCCCATCGGGCCTCGGGACAAGCAGGGAATCGGGCTCCGAAGGCCACCCGGGCCGTCTCCCACCAGGCAAAGCCATCCCCGGGGCCTGGGTGCAGCCTACGGTGGGCAGTTCGAGGCTCCAGAATGGGCCAGGTGGGGCTGTCCCCCAGAGGTCCCCCTGCCACCGGGACTGGCTGTGGAATCAAGCCCCAAGCCTTTCTCTCTCATGGCCCCCATTCCATCCCTCTGCCTGGACCCTTCCGGGTCCCCAGCTGCTTCAGCCCTTGCCCAGCAGGCGCCCGACCACAGGGCCTTGGCGTCTGCTGCCCTTGGTGTCCTGCACACGGCCCCCAGATGTCCCCTGGCTCCTCCCCTCCCCTCTGACAGCCTTCTCTGTCCCCTTCTCCAGACTGCGCCCTGCACATTGGGTGCTGTTGTGTCTCCCAGCAGGTCCTCCCCCCACGGGCCCGTCCGCCTGTTCTCAGTGTGTCCCAGCACCTGCAGGGGGCCCGCGCCTCGGGACACATCAGGGGACAGGTGGGGCAGACTGTGGTCTCCGGACACTCCTGTGTCCTGGGTGGGGCGGGGCTTGTGGCAGGCAAGGGGCTCCCTCATTGGGGCCCAGGGTCACCTCCCAGCAGCCTGAGGGTTGCAGGCGTGGCCCTTGCTGGTGTGGGGTGTCACCGGATTGCAATCGGCTGCCCCCGGGGCCTGGATCAGAGGCCCGTGTATGTGTGCGTGTGACTTGGTTTGAGTTTCCTGGGAAAGTTATGCCGTGTGGTCCAGGATCTGTCACCGCAGGCGGCCCAGGCCCTGAAATTAGCGGACAGCTCTGACCTTTCAGCATTGCTGGCACCCGGGTTCAGTTCCATCCCAGCAAGGCAGGGCTGAGGCCCCTTTTCCCTTTCTACACAGTGGTTTGTCGGGAAACCACAGAGCATGGCATTGTTGCCTGCTGACCTGGGGGCGCTGGAATGCGCTGAGCAAACAGTGGCGGGGAGATAAGCATGTGTGTGGCCATTGTTCGCCATTGTGCCCCTGCAGCCTGGGCGACAGGAGTGCGTCCCGCTGGCCGGCCTCGGGGAGCGGAACCCCGGACACACGGGTGATTGTCTGCCCTCGCTCCCTCCGCCTGTGTGGCCGGCCCTGAGCAGCGCTGGTCACCCCAGGGCTCCCGCCAGCGCCATGAGGCAGGGAGCCCGAGGGGGCCTGAGCCCTGGCCGAAGCCTGCCCTGAGCCTACCCCCAGCCCCAGAGCCTTTTCCTGTCCAGGAAAAGGGCCCTACACACCGTTTCCAGCTTCCTGGCTCAGTTGGGAGGGTGGGCCCTGTCCCCTAGGCCGTGGCTCCCTGGGATTGGGGCCGAGGGCCTGGGTGGGGACACCAGCAGGTGCTTCCAGAAGCTCCCCTCTGGGCGCCCCCCGCACATGCGGTGGTCCTGGGGGAGGGCAGGGGGGCTTCAACCTCTGAGGCTTGAGGGCGGTGGCTTCAGCACATGCTGGGGCAAGATTTCAGCCTGGAGGGGAGTCAGCCTTGTGGCCACTGCCGGTTTGGGGAGTGGGCCGGGTGGCAGGTAGGGCTGTAAGGACAGGAGCGCTGGGATGACGGGCCTTTCACTGCAGAGCCAGCAGTGACTTCCTGCTGAGTCGGGACAAGGTTGCAACTGTCCTGGACCCCGGCGTTGAGGCCAGCGCTGAGCAGCCGGCTGGCTGAGCCTTTGCCATGCGGGAGCTGTGAGACCTCGAGTGGCCAGTGCCCCGAGCCTGGGCCCCTCCTGAGAGCTGATGCTTGGGAAGATGGTGCAGACCAGGAGACCCTGGGTCCAGAGTAGCCGGAGCAAAGATTCCCCGAGGGGCCTCGGCCTGGGGGTGGAGTCACCAGCCACCCCAGCCCCAGCCCTGCCCTAACATCCTGTGTGTGGCGGGGGGGGGGGGGGGGGGGGAAGGTCCTGGGCAGGCTGCTCCGCTGGGGTCCCGGCCGGCCCCCCTCCCCACTGTTGCTCTTGATCCCCAGTCACCTGCAGCCCCTTCCTCGAGACCCCCACCCTGGAGCCAGCTGGGAGCAGCCGCTTGAGGGCTGAGAGGGTGACCCAGGCTCTCCCCGCCACGTCCCAGCCACCTTACCTGCAGCTCCCTGGCCTCCTGTCCGCTCCCCGGCCAACTCCTGCTTCCCGTTGGCCCTTCCAGACCGTCATCCTGAGCTGCTGGGATCAACCCTGCCGGGCAGAAGTGAAACCACTGAGCCAGGGCCACAGGCGAGGGGCCTGGGCAGCCAGGGAAGGTGCTGCAAGGGGCTGGGGCAGGCCGTTCCTCCGGGGGCCCAGGGCTTCCCTGCCAGCCCCAGCGCCTACCCCTGGGCCCCAGCTCTCCCCCCAAATTCCTGGGCCTGGATTTGGGGTATGTGCTGCCCCCCACCACTTGGGCCCCTGCAGGGCAGCCCCAGTGCTGACTGCCGCCCACAGCCCCATCGTGTAGCTGTCAGATGGGCAGAACTTCATGGCTGTGGCAGCAGGAGGGGGCTGAGGTGCAGGACTGGCGCTGGGACAGGTTAGGGGGTCCGGGGTGGGGGAGTCACTGCCACAGGCTTGGTGGAACCGTGCTCCTGGACGGGCTCACCTCCGCCCTGCTCCTGGCCAGGGCCTCTGGTCCTTTGTGTAT